>NC_041390.1:505817671-505878646 GCF_002162155.2 Triticum dicoccoides
AGCGACGCGAGGGAGCGTTCCTTTCGTTCGTTCTACCATGCCTACAACTTATTCAGTTGAAACAATTTTAGTGTCAATGAGTTATATTTGAACTATATAGTGATATGAAGATTCTTTTGCCACTAATTATAACTGATCATCCCATTCACCCAACCAGCAACCAGTTGCCCCTTACTTAACCATTTGGATAGCATTTTCTAGCAATCTTAGCAGATCATAAAAATTAGTTCTGGCAACAGAAAAACAAAGCCTTAAAAAACTTGGCTGAGGAAAGTAAACTAACCATTAAACCTACCGACAAACCACAAAACTAAATTTCATGTTTCTTTTAGCACGTCTTGCAACAGGAAAAGGGACACATAGCGCATTGCAGCGGTATTACTACTATCTACAACAAGTCGAGAGAATCAATTGATTTTTGTGAGACCAATGCCTTGTATTTGGAATCTTTCCGGGGATTAATTTTGTGAGACCAGGGTTGATCAAAATAATACGGAGTAGATCATGACGACGGAGTCTCCACCAGATATAAAGATATGGGCGTTCTGCAAAGGGAAAGTACTATATACACACATCCTGTCAGTAGATAAATATTAAGAAGCACATCGCGCGCGGGCATCAAAAGATACGTTCAGTTCACTTGCATCCATGTGCGGTTAAATGGCCTTGACTCCCAAGTCTCGATCGATGGAACAATGTTTGTGCTATAGTCAAACTGCTCAAAATCACATGTAAAGTCCTGCATGAAGACTATATTCTTTTTATTTACCAGAAGACGACTGAAATCAGCACGATCAGCAACTCCACCTTATTTCTTATGCATGCTAGTTATTATGTCGCATATATGCTTTAAGATAATTTTTTTTCGAGCAGAGGGATATAACACCCTGGCCTCTGCATACTACTCTAAGATAAAGTAGTACTCCTAATCAAATATATTAACTTTGATGTATTAGAGAGGAACTACATACAGTACAGTACATGATTGAACTACATACATGTTCAAGCCACTATCTCTACATAACATATATACAAGCTAGAAAAAGTACCGTCATGCCAACCATGCACAGAATGCAGAGCTACTTGTTCTCCGGTTTTTTTCTTAATTAAGGAGCAAAGACCCCAGAAGTGCCAAGATCAAGCCATTAGAGATCACTGAAAGACGATGATGATCGACAAGGCCGGAATTTCAAGAAAGATCCCAGTAAGTACAGATCTATTATTATTATTTTTGTAAGCTAGCTAGCGGCGTCTCTTCCGATCGATGGCTTTCGAATTTCTTTGTTCCAGTGGGCGTTCTATCCATTCCAGCCGAGGCCACGACTGACTGACGTGAGGGAGACACCGCCGCGCACACGTTAGCCAGGCTGAGCTGGGGGCGATCCGCGTTTATCGAACACAAATCATTAATTATTACGTGCTTTGTTTATTGACGCTAAGCGCGTCCTGTGCGCTAAAGACGCCTCCAGACACGGGGCCTGGAATTTCTGCGGGCACACACTCTGTTCAGCGCGCGAGAGATAGTTAACATGATTTGAAGAGCATCGATCGAGTAGAACATGTTTTACATGGCGTACGTAGAGTACAAATTCAGCATGATAGCGAATTCAAGGGAGATTATTCGGGTGGACTAGTCACTAGTAAGTTGGTTAGTTTGATTATGACATGAGTACTCGCTATAATGTCCAATAGTAGATGCTAATCCTTACCCCGCCGTCCAATATAATCAAGCCACTTTGTGATGCTATACCATGCTAATTCACACAGTAAACCTAGCTTTCGGCTGTTGTGTCGACATGAGATAATACTACACAAGCACACTGTATAGCAGTATAACCAGTGACTATTTTTTTTCTTTTGCGAAGGTAACCAGTGACTAATTGACTACTAAGATGGCGACATGTAGTGTTACCACGCAGTGCCGTACTTGATACAATTATCGACACTATGTTTCCCGGTAATGTTGTGTAACTTCTTTTTGGTTGGTATAGTACAGTAAATCGTGAATCGATCTATGGTTGAATGACCCTTTTGGTATCTCAGCTCACCAGGGTTTAAATCCCGATGCTCGTATTATTCCTAAATTTATTTCAGAATTTATGGATTTCATAATTTATGGCGATTCGTGTTTAATGGAAGGAGATATTTCTGTCGACTACGAGATGCATGTTGTGACTTCGTCAATCTCAAGAAGATATGTCGGCTCTGACTCTCTGAGTGTATGCACGTTGTCGGTGTAAAAAATAAAGGCATTTCTGTACCCCTTTATTTGTGCACGGGCAGTCGTAGCCATGCCTGCGGCCGTGCTTGACGAGGCAGAAGAAGAAGCAAAGATACGAGACTGCCAAGGCAGTACTCAAGCCAGAGGCGTGATGAGCAAAAGGGCAAGATGGACTTCCCCCGGCAAGGCCCTTGCCGGGGCGGCCTATGTAGCCCCGGCAAGAGCCTTGCCGGGGCGACTTGCCCCACACCAGTGAGGCCGCCACCCTTGAGCTTGAGAGCTCTGACACCATCAACAACGTTGAAATCAAGACTCAGGGGCGCCCGCGTGGTGGCATGCAGATCTTTGTGAAGACCAAAGGCCTGCGAGCCTAGATAAGAACCAGAAGACAAAGACCCCCGTCAAAGATCCTTGCCGGGGACGACTGAAGAGACCCCGACAACAGCCTTGCCGGGGGCATCTGCGGGGCCACGGCTAGGCCCACACCCACCAACATTTCACTACCCCACGGCAGTTCCGACGCGGCAACCAGACCGCCAACTAGGCAAGCGCCTGCATGGCAGCATGCAGCTTCTAGGCTAGCTAGTCAAGCACCTGCGTGGTGGTGTGCAGATCTTCGTGAAGATCCTGTCACCGCACCAGCACAGCAACCGGCCAGCCAGCATGGCACTGCATGCCTCGTCAGCTTGGATGCGCGTCGAAGCAAGGCGAGGCAGCAACGAGCGGGGTGAGCCCTGTTGGCACCCTCGATAAAGCAAGAGGGCACATAGGCAGCGCATTAAATGCGTTTGTCCTACGGTGTGAGGCGATAAACTTGTACACTGTAGATACTTTCCACCTCCTGTGTGCCACTGTGACGACTCCTTTGACATATAAAAGGAGGCCCAAGGCGTACTGGGGAATGATTCAGACTTTTTGGACTGGGCACACATAGTAGCTAGTCCAAGAACAGAAGAATACCAAATAAACACAGACAACCAGGACTAGGATTATACGGATCGTTTGCGGCCCAAACCTGGGTAAAAATCCCATCGCGTTGATCGGTAGACCTGCTCTTTGCGCAGCCCCACGCCCCGCCAACCGAATAAGGGATTCCCTGCGATCCCATAGGTGTCGTTCCCCTGACATCTTTGACGTGCCAGGTAGGGGGAGATGAGGCTGTGAAAATCCAGTCTGGAAGTCAATGCATCGACACCTTCATCGCGATGGCTCCAAAGAAGAGGGCAACAATGACCAGCCGCACTCCGGTGCCATCAACTAGGCAGGCAGTGTCGTCTGCGGCCGCAACAACCATCTGCGTGGCGACGGAAAAGCTAAGTCACGCAAAACCTTGAGCAATTTCTTTTTTTATATATATAGGGTTATTTTCCTTGAAGGATTTGGCTCCTTGTATGGAAAACCTGCACGCAAGGGAGCCATTCCGCTATTGGCAACGCCCTTGTTCTGTTTCGAGTCTGCTAAACGGTTCAAGCGGCTGCGTCGAGAATGGCAACGTGGCTTGCCCGGCAGCAAGCGCCCCCGACAGGCTGCTAAGGATCCATTCCTGAAAGCGCCTCAGCATGGGTTGACGTGCCGGCAAACCTATCCAACTAAGCGTAGGGTGTGTACATACCAAGAAAGATCAAACAGGAAGATAGCATGCGCCATTTCAAAATATTGCAAAGTTATATTACATCAGCGGTTGCCGCAGTTCTAACTTAAGATAAAATTGTCTTGGTCATAAACTCGCAGCGGCAATGAGAAATGGGGTGGCTAGTCCCGGCGCTGGCCCTCGACCCTCTTGACTCCGTCAACGCAGCTGATGATGGGCTCGATACGCTCTTCGATTGCCTCAAGGTCCGCATCCTCCGGCAAACTCTCAAGCGCGTTGACGAAGTCGACACCGGGGTTCCAAAATGCCACCTTGGCGAGCACCTTGGTCAGGGCGCCCCAGCAAAGCCTCCAAGCCTCATTGACCAGATAAGTTGCTCCACTGGAGCGGAGCTGTTCCAAGGCGTCGAGGACGCCCTCGAAGAACAAGGTCAGCCTGGCACTGGGGCATATGCTCGCCTCCTGGGAGTACCTGAAGTTCAGCATGTCCATGAAGGGTAGCTGCGTGGTGAGCCTCTCTGCAACGTCAACGAGGCGGCTGGTCCAGAGATTCATGCTGTCCACATAGTCCTTGTAAGCGGCGGCGTCACCCTGCCGCAACAGCCTCTCCCCCTCAAGGGCCTTGTTCAGGGTCTCCTCACGGGCCCTGACCTCCGAAAGCGTCCCTTCCAAGGTGTCCATGTTCAGCTGCAGATCGTTGATGGAGTCGTTGGCCTCGGAGAGCAGCTTGGTCTTGTCGGAGATGGCGACCTACGAATCCGCCAGAGTACGTTCAGCCGTGTCCTTGTCCTCCGTCAACTTTAAGATCTCCTTCTTCAGCTCCTCCCGCTCTAGCTCCAGCTTCTCCACCTTCCCGGCTTGGTCCAGGGCCAGAGCATCAAGTGCATCCTTGTGCTTCTGGTCCAGCTCCTGGGTCCGCTGCGTGACAATCTTCTCGATTTCCTCGTCTCTGCCGCGCAGCGTGGTGGCAAGCGCATGTTCACGAGCAACGAGGTCCTCCTCCTGGGTGTCCAGCAGAGCTTGCTGCTGCCGCCGGTCAGCTTCTTCCTTAGCGGCCTGTTTCTTCGCCGCCTCTTGGGCCTTCTCGATGTCGGCCTGCTTCAGGAGGAGCTCTTGCTTGTGCTCGTCCAGCTGATCCTGGGCGGCCCTCAGGTCCTGCTGGGCCTCGGTGAACCAGACTTGCGTCTAAGCACGCGCTTCTGAAAGTCGGCTTCCGCCTTGTCCACGGCCGTCATCCTGGAGTTCACCTTATCCTAGCAGGCACGGTGGAGCGCCTGAAGCTTCTGGAGATTGGCGCTCATGGCCCAGAGGAGCTGCTCCTCTTGGGAACCACCGCTGCTGGCGCTCGGTTCGTCGACAACCTGGAGCCCGACGACGACGAGGGCCTCATCATCGAAAACCTCCCCTTCGGCTGGCGCTCTGGTGCTTGCCGTCCCCGGGAGGCAGACAAACAGATCGTCGCCCACCTTCAAGTACTAGCTCGGGGCGGGGGCTGTAGGGGAGGAAGGTTGGTCTTCAGCCGCCTCCTGCTCGGTGGGCTCCTTAGTGGCCTCCTCGGCAGTGGCCTTGCCGGCCTCCCTGGCAGTAGCCTTACCGGTCTCCCCGAAAGGCCCCTTGGCGTCCCCCTCGGTGGCAGACTCGGCGGCTTCCCCAGCTGCGATCTTGGTGGCCTCAGCTTCGTCATCCTTGGCGGCCTCCTCGATGATAGTGTCGATGTCTACCTAGTCCATTCAGGGAGGGTCTGGAAACCAGAAAGGAGAATGAAGCGAGGCCAAAGTCAAAGTTCAGAACAAAGAAAAGAAAGAACAGGGACGGGAGGCAGGCAACTTACCCGTGCTGAACTGAGAAGAAGTGGTTCCCTCCCCGCCAACGTTCGTTGCTGGGACGGAGCCACCGGCACCCAACCTTGCCCCCTCTTCCTCCGTGCGCGTGGGCTCGGCGGTGGATGCCCTTGCCGGTGATACCCCCTTGGTGGCGTGGTTGATGGGAGCGGCGTGTCAGGGCGGTCCTCAGCGGCTCCTCCTGTTGCCTCTCTCCTCCTACTAACCCGACAAGGTCAGCACCAAGGATACACACCCCAACACCCGTCGATGGGGAGTGAATAATGAACTCACGCTCGGGGCTGAAGCGGGGGCTGCACCGAAGGTTGTTGTCCGGGCTGATCACCACCAACGTCGGCGTGCGCGGAGCGCTCGCCGGGGGCTCGCCACCCGTCGAAGCTTTGGCTCTCTTTGCCGTCCTTTGGGCCAGCGTCTCCGTGTCGCTGTGAAGATAAGATCAAGTCAGGGAAAGATGGCATGGGCGGAGGGTCAGGAAATGATGAGAGGCAAGGTACTTACTCGTCCTCCTCCGCTGACCTCCTCTTCCTCTTCGGGCTAAAGGACCCAAGGTCGAAGTCGACCTCCAGGGAGGCGTCCGCAAGGGGAGGAGAAGGGGATGGAGTCCTAGGCCGCTTGGGCGAGGAGGAGGCGTCGGCCGCGGACTTCTTTGCTGCCGCAGCCCTCGTCTGGCGCGCGGGCTGCGCTTGGGCCCGTTCCCGTTGGACGGTCTTGCCGGGCCGAACAAGCTCGCCAGAACCAGCCCGCCGTAGGACGCGTTTCCTCCCTGGGCCCGAGGAGTCATCCGCAATGGTCTCCTCTTCAGTCGACTCCTCGACCGCGTCTTCAACAAGGGGCCCCTAGCGCCGGCGCCGCTGGGTTCCCTGGCAGACCCCGTCCACTCGGCAAACTCCCTACCTTCTGCAGCCATGTCGATGTCGTCCTCCACAGTGCCGAGGCTGCCGGCCTCCTCAGCAAGTGCTGCGTCCTCCACCCTGGCGGCAATGTACGCCAGCTCTTCCTCAGCTGTGGCTCATCGCGAACATACCACTCTGACAAGTTGTCGAAGAATGCCGCACAAGCTCCGCCTTTGGCTCAGTCCAGGTCGAATCGAGGCTGTGCGCATTGAAAACCGGCATCATGGCGATGATGGCGGTCAGGCAAGAATTGTTGCTCAACGGGACTACCCCCGCTGGCAACCCGAACAAGCTGTCAGACTTGCCGGCCTTGGCGGCCTTGCCGATCTTCTCGGCCTTGCTGGTCCTCTCGACCCTGCCGACCTCGTCAACCGTAAGCTGGAAAAGCCTCTGACAAAGATGTGCATGCTGCAACACTGTGAAGTTGTGGTTCAGGCTGGGGCGGAGCCTCATGATATCGGCTGCATTCTTGAAGTCCTAGGCGGGCCTCCCCTTATTGTGTAGTGGAGCAATCCGGCGGCGGATGAAGTCGGCCCCGATCATCTTGAGAGTGAGCCCAGCCGAGGTGAGGCGATGGATCCTTGTGGTGGCGACCGTGAGCTTCTTGTCGTTGGTGTCGAGCTCGCCCCAGTCCTCCTGTGGACCGGCGGCCTCCGACAGACCCGGCAGAACTCATGTAGATCTATCTCCTCGATCCAGCACCATCGCCCCGCCACTCATCCCACCTCTCCTTCTAGGCACCCTCCGGGTACGTGCCCCTACTCTAGGTCCTCGGGATCCAAGTGATGCAACCGGAGATGGCGCCCCCTGGCTAGATGCGAAGGGTGAAGTAATGGCGAAGAGCGTCGTGCTGGGGTGCACTCCGGCGAAGCCCTCGCACAGATGCACAAAGAAGGCCATGCACGCCACGGCGTTCGGCGTAAGGTCCGGAAGGTGGAAGCCGTAGGTGTGCATGACGTCGTTGAAGAAATCTGAGAAAGGGGGGCAGAGCCCGCAGGAGAAATAGTCGACAAAGAAAGGATATCGATTTGGACCAAACATGGCGAAGGAGGCAGGGACAATGCGCGTGGCGGGATGCCCCGACATCTCCCTCCCCCACAAGGGCCTAATCTTCTCCTTGAGGGTGAGCGCGTCGACCGTCGAAGTGAAGACGGCGCGCTGCGTCCGCAGCTCCACCAACTCGCTCTCCGGTGCCTCTTTCCCCCGGCGTCCCTGGCCGCTCCCTTGCTCTTGCTTGTCTTGGGCGCCATGGCGGCTGAGAGGGGGTGAGCGATCAAGGGCAATGGGGGCGCGGCGGTGGCAAGCAGAGGCAAAAGCTTCGATTTACACTTGAAGAAGAAGAGGGGAACGACGGTTACAATATTGGAGAAGGCATAGAGGGTAAATGAGCAGTGCCCCTGCGGTTTCCTCTTTTTTATGGGGAAGGCGCGTGGTGCATCTTTACTATTCACCACTGGGTGACGCAAGCGTGCTACGACCGTTCCACGCACGACCCGCACGTCACGTACTCAATGCGGGTCGTGGGGAAACGCAACCGGCGACTGAGAAGGATAAAACTCTGCCACGCATGCCCGCGCATCGTTCTAGGCCTGGCCCAACAATGCCTCGCGCTTATGTGTTGCCTAGGCCCGGAGGCTCCTGTCGGTGTATAAAAGTAGGGGCCTTTCTGTACCCCTTTACTTGTACACGGGCAGTCGTAGCCACTGGTGAGGCAAAAGAAGCAAAGGTACGAGACTGCCAAGGCAGTACTCAAGCCAGAGGCGCGACGAGCAAAGGGGCAAGATGGACTTTCCCCGGCAAGGCCCTTGCCGGGGCGGCCTACGTAGCCCCGGCAAGAGCCTTGCCTGGGCGACTTGCCCCACACCAGCGAGGCCGCCACCCTTTAGCCTGAGAGCTCTGACACCATCAACAACGTCGAGACCAAGACTCAGGGGCGCCCGCATGGTGGCATGCAGATCTTTGTGAAGACCAAAGGCCTGCGAGTCTAGATAAGAACCAGAAGAAGAAGACCCCCGACAAAGATCCTTGCCAGGGACGGCTGAAGAGACCCCGGCAAGACCCTTGCCGAGGGCATCTGCGAGGCCACGGCTAGGCCCACACCCACCAACGTTTCACTACCCCGCGGCCGTTCCGACGCGGCAACCGGCCCGCCAACTAGGCAAGCGCCTGCGTGGCAGCATGCAGGTTCTAGGCCAGCTAGTCAAGCACCTGCGTGGTGGCGTGCAGATCTTCGTGAAGATCCTGTCACCGCACCAACATAACAACCAGCCAGCCAGCATGGCACTGCATGCCTCGTCAGCTTGGATGCGCGTCAAAGCAAGGCGAGGCGGCGACGGGCGAGGCGAGCTCTGTTGCGACCCCCGATAAAGCAAGAGGGCACATAGGCAGCACATTAAATGCATTTGTCCTACGGTGTCAGGCGATAAACTTGTACACCGTATATACTTTCCACCTCCTGTGTGCCACTGCGGTGACCCCTTTGACATATAAAAAGAGGCCCGAGGCATACCGGAGAAGGATTAAGACTTTTTAAACTGAGCATGCATAGTAGCTAGTCCAAGATAATAGAATCCTTTGAACTTGCACCAAGGCCCGTCACCTGCCTCAGGCGTCACCACAGCAGCCACCGAAGGAAAAAAAATAACGGATCACCTTCTCACACGAGCTCGACGCGGCTCTATCGCTGATATGCAGATTTGCGAACCTCCAAGGTGGCTCACCAAAAGTGAAAAACATTACTGTTCAATGAATCAGACCAGGGCAACACCCCGGACACACCGTCAAACTCCAGATCTGGCACCCCCGCACGGCTAAGACGTCGGAGGAGGAAACCATACCTGTCATCCATGAACCACGAACCAAACACAGGATCCATCATCTTCCAGATGTCGTCGACAAGGTTGTCAGAATCGCGATTTTGAATTGGATCGGAGTTTCGATGGCAGGATCGCAAATCGTAGAATTTTCACTATCAGGATAGTAGAAACGTAGATTCTAAGAACTAAAATCGTAAAATCATATATGTTAGTTTGGATCGTAAAGTCGTAAAATTGTATAACAAAATCACGATTCTAACAACCTTGGTCGACGATCCAGATCACAATCTGCATCTGCTTCTGGACTACCTCCCAAGCTCCGCGCCGACGTTGGGGCAAACGTCGTCGCAACGACAGAGTCCGAAGACACATGTCTACCACGAGGATTCCGTCGCCGCCACGCCATCCTTACTTGAGCAGACTGGTTTTTAAATCCATCCTCAACAATAGGACTGATGGCCTCGTCAGGAAAGAATTCGAAGAATCTTTATTCAGCAACGTCATCGTCACTGTTAAAGCCAAGACGATGAACAACCTAAAACCTAAACTACAAGGATCTAAAAACGATCCACATGCGTGGATTCGACGTTTATCACTTACGACCGAGGTCGCCGGCGGAGGGAAGCTGCCGAAGGACAGCGCTAGAAGAGGAAAAAGACTCGGGGCGATGAAATCCTGCGTCTGTATCGTGTTCTGAAAAAAAAAAGTATAGTACGGCAAATCGTCCTCAAACCCTGACCTGATTTTTACCGTCCAGCCCGGCCGGCCCGCCGCTTGTACTTAAAATTACGCCGGCACCCCTGGGCCCGTGCCGCGTTTGCGTGCGGAGAACACTTTGCGCCTGAGATGAAAGAGAAAGTCAGCGACCTGACCTCCCACCATCGTCCATGCATGTCTCTTCTCCTCTCTCCAGAGGAGGAAAAGAACAGTGTCCACTCCCAGTGACTGCCGGCTTCCTCTCTCCTCGCGCCCCCCTCCGCTCAGTCCCTCTCCCTCTCTCTATCGCACAGACAATTTTGTCCTCTAGGGAGCACCAAACCACACATGACACGCCATCTCCCACATCTCTCTCCACAAAAGACAGGCAGCCTGCAGTTGCACAGCCTTTCCCTCCCTCTCTCGCGTATCATCTCCGTCGACCTCTCTCCACAAAGCTAGCTAGCTCTTGAGTCTTGAGTTCGTGTGAATTTGCCAAGCATAAAGCACGAGCTAGCTCTAGGCTGTCTTGCTGCCTACTTGGTATACTTGATATATACATACATACACACCAGAGAGGGAGAGAGAGAAAGGGGTAGTCATGTGCGACTACTTCTTGAAGAGGGCTGAGGGCCACCAGCAGGCCGGAGACCTCACCGACATCGTCCGAGCCGGCGGGGCCATGCCGGCTGGCTCTGCGGATCCCCCGTCGACGGCCACCGAGTGGCTGCAGCTGCCGGCTGACCCGATCCTCTTCCCGCTGCCCCAGACGTCGTCCTCGGACGGTGCTGGGCCGAGCAGCGCAGACGCTCTCGGTGACCCGTTCTCCGGCCTCCCGGATGCCTTCAGCACCGACTACCCCTCCTCCTCCGGCAGCGCCGCCGCCGACTTCTTCGACGCCGTCCAGGACGCGATGGGTGTCGGCATGGCCAAGCAGGTCGGCTTCGTCGACACGACCGGCTGCGGCGGCGGTGGAACAACTGCCGGTGCTGGTGGCGGGTTCCTGGACATGAGGAATCACCATATGTTTCCAGGGGAGATGCCGATGCGCGGGCTGTCGCCGTACGCGCTGATGGGCGGTGGCGCGGCGAAGCTCGGCGTGCCGATGGCCGGGCACGGGCTGGCGGCTGGCCCGTGCGCGTTCGACGCCGTCGCAGGGCTGCAGATGTCGTCCTCACCGCGTGGCGGGGGGATCAAGCGCAGGTTCGGCACCGGCCATCGTTAGCTAGCTGTCTGTTCAGTCAGATCTACACAAGTGCGCCTTAATTTCTTCGATTCCTCCCGACAAGTGTAATTAAGCACGGAGTTCCTTGTCGTCGGGGCACTGTTCAGGGGTTCGTAATTTAGGGAAAGTTTGCAGCTCCATTTCCTCCTACCGTGCTTAGTTTTTCCTCATTCTGCAACTCCCAACAATGTAAGGATCGAGATGAAAGAAGAAACTTAAATGCATCGCCAGCTTTGGGACATGACAAAAACAGCAATATTTTGTAGGAGTAGCAAGAAAAAAAATTTATACTTGAAACTCAATCTTTACATGTACACCAGAATACAAGATACCTAGACTATATCCCCCAGAGCTCGTAGTTATTACAACGGATTGAGACTTAGCAAGACTGTTACAACAAACCCTAGTTTTCAGTTTCCTTTAGCTTCAGATGTTTAAGCACATGTACTACTGGTTGCTCAAAACTCTGTGTGTGGATGCTGGATGGATGTCTAAATTAAGGTGGTGGTCTCGTGTTTGATGCAGGAAGAACCAGGCAAGGAAGGTGGTGTGCATCCCAGCACCTGCAGCAGCAGTGGCTGGGAAGACCACTGGGGAGGTTGTTCCTTCTGATCTCTGGGCTTGGAGAAAGTATGGCCAGAAGCCTATCAAAGGTTCCCCATACCCAAGGTACGACATGGAGCACCCTATTAATCTCTCTCTGCTGGTACTGGTATATAGTTGCATCTCTTTCACTCAGTCTCTCTCTCTCTCTCTCTCTAGTTCTCTTCTGCTCCATGTAGAGTATATATCAGGCCAGGGTATGTGTGCCTGTAATAATTATGGGGATCATGTAATCATAGTAAGAGCATGCATGCTCAAACTCACATAGATTCTCCTCCTCAACGAGGAGAGAAAACACTCGAACATATGCATTCCTCTCTTTTGTAATATTTCTAGTATCTGGTTAGTTGCAGAAGAATATGATAAGCTAGCTTGCATCTATTCCAACTGGCAAGTGGGGAAGCTAGTACCTCATTGAACTGTTATGTTTTCTTTTTCTGTTGGAGTTGTATTTATTACTTTGTCCTTTCAGCTTGACATCTCCAGTTTAATTGTACAGTTCAAACAATGTTTATAGTGCATTCAAGTAGGCTCACACTTTCATATTGCTTTCTCACCACAAGGATTATGTGTTGGGTTGAACAAATAAACCGACCATGTGGTGATCTCCTTCATACATTCATCAACATTTTTGCTGCTTCAAGTTTAGTATGAAATTAGCTTGTCCTATTTAAAGTTAATGCATGTCAAGAAAAAAGTTTGACCCGTGCACAGTTATAAGAAGATTGGAGATTATATATGACCTTACTTACTACTTTGGCAAACTAGCTAACTCAATATTCCATTCATCCAAAATATACATAAGATAACCAACCATTATTGGATTAATAATGTTTCAGTAGGTGGCTACATCTGGCATGCATATGCTTACACGGCTTCTTTTGTAAGACGTGGTTCATCGACAACTGAAACTAATCAACTTTCCTAGTATTGGTTGAAACTAATCTGTTTAAAATTAACAAATATGAAATGATTAAGTTCGGCAGGTTGGGGACACTCTGACACCATGTGTATACTTCCGAAAATCTTAACATCCTTTTGCAACTTCATTTTTTATTTTTTTATCATGACATAATTTAAAGCATTCTAATTATATGGTGGCTAAATAAATTAATATTTAAATGACATAAGTATGAGGTATTGTTTATCAAGGAATTGACATCCCATTGCCTAAGAAATGCATACTACAATGTCAAAATTTACACATACCCACCAGTCTCAAATAAAAATAGTTCCGCTCTTTAGCCTTTTCATTTTTCTTCTTATTAAAATACCTCTCATCTGCCAATTCATTTTTAGTCCTATGTCAATGTCATAAAAACAGAGCTATTTTTTCACAGGGAATAAAAAGAGAGCTAATTAACTCCACTTGTACTTGCATATGCCTTGTTTTAGTTGGTTGTGTGATGGAGGAAATGTTTTTTCAATTCTTTAATGTTTTTATGGTTTTACTTAACTTAGTACTATATATGTGTGTTAGTTGCATCCATGATGTTTCGTGGAAAGTTTGAAACACTTTATGATGTACTGCAGCAAACGGGGACACCAGTGTGTGCCCCTGGTCATCAAACAATTCCCAGTGATGTAACTAGGGTGTGGTAGTACATATCATATGCTCTAGAATCCACAATAGATTTCTGACGAAACTTTTTACCATGCATTGCATGTCCAGAGGGTACTACAGATGCAGTAGCTCCAAGGGGTGCCCTGCACGGAAGCAAGTGGAGCGCAGCCGGACGGACCCCAACATGCTGGTCATCACCTACACCTCGGAGCACAACCACCCGTGGCCGACGCAGCGCAACGTGCTCGCCGGCTCCACTCGGTCCCACTACGCGAAGAACAGCAGCAACACAGATGCAGCTTCGTCCAAGAACAGCAAGAACTCCTCGCGCAACCAGCACAAGCCAGTCGTCAAGGCAGAATCAAAGGACCAATCCGCCGCCACCCCGGCCGCGACGAGCACGACCACCACGGCGACCACAAGCACCGGCAACAACACACCTCCGATGGCTGTGAAAGAGGAGGCCGAAATGGAGAGAAGGATAGGCGGTGATACTACAGCAACGGTGGGTTATTACAGTGACCATCTCCTGCAGCAGATGTTCAGCCAGAGCTACAGGCCGATGATGCCCGAGGAGGCCGGCGGCTATCACCAGCAGGACGACTTCTTCGCCGACCTCACTGAGCTGGACTCCGACCCTGTCAGCCTCATCTTCTCCACGGAGTACATGGAGGCCAGACCTGGCAAGGAGAAGGCAGCAGCCAAGGACGACGTGGATTCATTATTCATGATGGACTGGGCGCCCGCTAGTGCTGCTGTTACTACTTCTGCAGGGAGCGCACTTGAGCAAGGGGACATGGGTTTATGAGTTTTGACGTCAATTAGTTACCTTAAAACATACCAGGCTTGCACCATCGATGCATGTGCAAATGCAAACACCACATTTGAGGACATCTCTAGCTAGATATAGGCTTGAAATAACCTTGATGATAACAGGAGCAAGAAAAGATAAGTATGGGTTTCCCCCTCTCTCTTTACTCTTTATATTAGTTATTACACACTGATGCGTGCTCCTTCCTGATGTTATTGAGTATGGTTTTGTTGGAGATGATCTAGTATATAGTACATTTTTTTCCTGGTACATTCAGATAGTAGGAGGTAAGACAAACACTTCAACATTTGGTGTCCGTCTTACTTTCTGAAGAGTGCAATGGACAATTATGAGGAACAATGGGAGGCTATGTCTGTGTTGTATTGGTGGGACGTCTTTAATTCAGCCTCGGCGCTTGAGAACCATGAGCCCCTCATGGTGTTGTTGACAGTTATGTGCAACCAAAGTGTGACCCCGGTGCCGATATCAGTTGTTCTCTAGCCTCTCGCACCATATAATCAAATTCATTCATAAGGATAAGAGTAGCTACCTTTTTAGCCTTAGGGTTGTTTATAACAGGTAACTCGTAGAACAATATTTGCAAAGTGGAATGAGTACACATAAATCTTCATTCAAGTTTAAGAACAAGTGCTAAAATAGCTTCGGAGTAACCATTGGTTCTTTTAAGAATAGAAATATCAATGCAAACCAATGTTCCCATACAAGTAAAGAGTTCCTAAACAATGTTTTCCCCTATGATGTTCCCACTTCCCGTCACAGAAAAATTTGTATCCAAATTTGCGGGAATTTCTATTCTATGGGCCTTACCATCCTCACCTTTTTCAATAACAAACTCATACATGATAGCAACTTTGAGCAAGCAAACAAGCAAACAGAAATATTTTTGTGTTTTTGTAAAAAAAATAGAAGCAGGGGAGATGAAATGAGAAGCAAAGGCAAATAAAAATAAGAGCAAGTAGATGATATTTTGTGCAAAGGTACTTGATAGGTTTTGGTGATGTCTCCCTGGCAACGGCGCCAGAAATTCTTCCTACTACCTGTGAGTATGTTGGGATTTCCTCGAAGAGGAGAGGAAGAAGTAGTACAGTAGAAATAAGTATTTTCCTCAGTTAAGAAGCAATGTTATAATCAAGTAGCAGAACCACACAGAACCTCGTTAGTAGCACCTGCACACACAAAAATAAATACTTGCACCCAACGCAAACAAGGGGGTTGTCAACCCCCTCGGCAGTTATTTGCAAGAATCAAATCTCATAGTGGTACGTTGATACATCTCCAATGAATCTATAATTTTTTTATTGTTCCACGCTATTATATTATCCATCTTGGATGTTTTATATGCATTATTATGCTATTTTATATCATTTTCTGAGACTAACTTATTAACCTAGTGCCCAGTGCCAATTGCTATTTTTTCCCTTGTTTTTGCCTTTACAGAAAATCAATACCGATCGGAGTCCAAATGGAATGAAACTTTTGGACGATTTTCTCTTGGACCACAAGACACCTTGGAAGCTTTGGGAGGAGGCCAGAAGAGCCACGAGGTGGCCACAAGCTCAGGGGCGCCCTCCTAACTTATGGGGGCCCCGTGGCACTTCCAACCCTAATTCTTCTTCTGTAAATGCCCAAATATTCCCCGTACACAAAAGGGCACACCAAAAATACTTTTCCGCCGCCGCAAGTTTCTGTCTTCGTGAGATCCCATCTCGGGACCTTTTCTGGTACTCTGCCGGAGGGGGATTCGATCATGGAGGGCCTCTACATCAACCTTGTTGCCCTTCCGATGATGTCTGAGTAGTTTACCACAGACCTATGGGTCCATATCTTGCAGCTAGATGGCTTCTTCTCTCTCTCTGATCTTCAATAAAATGTTCTCCTCGATGTTCTTGGAGATCTATTTGATGTAATCTTGTTTTGTGGTGTGTTCGTTGGGATCCGATGAATTGTGGGTTTATGATCAGATAATCAAAGAATATTATTTGAGTCTTCTCTGAACTCTTTTATGCATGATTTATATAGCTCTATATTTCTCTCCGGTCTATTGATTTGGTTTGGCCAACTTGATACGTCTCCATCATATCTACTTTTCCCAACGCTTTTGCTCTTGTTCTGGACTCTGATTTGTATGATTTGAATGAAACTAAACCGGACTGACGTTGTTTTCAGCAGAACTACCATGGTGTTGTTTTTGTGCAGAAATAGAAGTTCTCAGAATTGGATGAAACATTTTGGAGGATTATTTTGGAATAAATAAAAAATACTGGAACCAAGACACACTGGAGGGGGTGCCCCAGCTTCCAACTAGGTACCAGGGCTCGCCCCCCCCCCTCTGGAGCATGGGGCCCACGAGGACCCGCTGACCCTAATTCCAACTCTATAAATTCCTATTTTTTGAGGAAAAAAAAGAGAAGAAGTTTCGTCACATTTTACGTTATGGAGCCATAGCCACCTCCTATTCTTCATCGGGAGGCCAGATCTGGAGCCCGTTCGGGGATCCGGAGAGGGGGATGTTTGGTCTTTGTCATTAGCAACCACCCGCCATCACCAATTTCATGGTGCTCATCGCCGGGAGTGAGTAATTCCTCCATAGCTTGCTGGACGGTGGTGGGTTGGAAGAGATTCATCATGTAATCGAGTTAGTTTTGTTAGGGATGGATCCCTAGTATCCACTATGTTCTGAGATTGATGTTGCTATGACTTTGCTATGCTTAATGCTTGTCACCAGGGCCCGAGTGCCATGATTTCAGATCTAAACCGTTTATGTTTTCATCATTATATCTATGTTCTTGTTCCGATCTTGCAAGTTATATGCACCTGTTACGTGTTACGATCCATAAACCCCAATGTGATAATAATTGGGATACTTTCCGGTGATTACCGTAGTTTGAGGAGTTCATGTATTCACTATGTGTTAATGCTTTGTTCCGGCTATCTATTAAAAGGAGGCCTTGATATCCCTTAGTTTCCTTATGGACCCCACTACCACGGGAGGGTAGGACAAAATATGTCATGCAAGTTCTTTTCCATAAGCACGTATGACTTTTTACGGAATACATGCCTACATTATTGACGAACGGGAGCTAATTCTGTGTCGCCCTAGGTTATAACTGTTATATGATGAATATCATCGAACGAAATCACCGATCCAATGCCTACGAGCTTTTCACATATTGTGCTTGCTAAGTCGCTACTGTTGCTGCTACTATTACAACTGCTACAAAATCACTGTTATTGCTGTTACTGTTACTATTGTTGTTGCTACTATTGCTATCACTATCAAACTATCATATTACTGTGGTACTGATCACCTTGCTGCATATATTAAATCTCCAGGTGTGGTTGAATTGACAACTCAACTGCTAATACTTGCAAATATTCTTTGGCACCCCTTGTGTCGAAGCAATAAATTTGGATTGAATACTCTACCCTAAAAAACTATTGCGATCCCCTATACTTGTGGGTTATCAAGACCTTTTTCTGGTGCCGTCGCCGGGGAGCATAGCTATATTTCTTGAGTTACTTGGGATTTATATCTATTTATCACTATGAAGAATCTGAAAGATACCAGAACCAAGATCGTTCCCTCTAAGATGAGGGGAGGTAAGAAATTGCCATCATACTCTGCACTTGATTCACCTTCTGTTTTGAGTAAGGTTCCAACACCACCACATGCTATTAATCATGACATGTCGCAAGTTATCGATGATGCTACTTCTGCTTTGAATGATGCTAGTACTTTGCTTGATGATAATGTGCCACTAGGTGAATTTCTTGATGAACAACTTGCTAGAGCAAAAGATATTGAGAATGCTAAAACTGGTGAAATTATAGAAGCTCATGAAATTATTGAATCTGAGAATTATGAAACACCTATTAGGCCTAACTCTAATAGATATGAATTGCCTGAGATACCCGAGGGTTATGTTATGGATGGAGAGGTAGCTAGATACTTTCTTGCTTGTAAGGATAGAGATGATCTTAAGAAATTATTATGCAAGTTGAAAGAAAAATCTTTCAAATGATAGAATTAAATATGATACTAAGTTTTCTACTTCAGTTATCTTTGTTAGTGATGAGGATTATGAATTCTCTATCGATCAGAGTTAATTACTTTGGTTGAATATGATCCTATCCATGGCTATGGAACTGAAACTGTTGTGGCACATCTTACTAAGCTAAATGATATAGCCGCCCTATTTGCTCATGATGAGAAAATTCGATACTATTACATTCTTAAGTTATTTCCTTTCTCATTAAAGGGTGATGCTAAGACATGGTACAATACTCTTGCTCCTGTTTGTGTGCGTAGTCCCCAGGATATGATTTATTACTTCTCTGAAAAATATTTTCTTTCTCATAAGAAACAAGCTGCCTTGCAGGAAATATTTAACTTTGTTCAAATTGAAGAAGAGAGTCTCCCACAAGCTTGGGGGAGGCTTCTCCAATTGCTTAGTGCTTTGCCTGATCATCCTCCTAAGAAAAATGAAATACTTGATATCTTTTATAATGGACTAATCGATGCTTCTAGGGACTTCCTAGATAGTTGTGTTGGTTGTGTTTTCAGGGAACGAACTACTGACCAAGCTGAGAAATTGTTGAATAATATATTGAAGAATTATGATGATTGGACACTCTCTAAACCACCTCCTAAACCCACTCCGAAGAAGAGAGGTATTTTATTTCTCAGTCCTGAGATATGCAAGAGGCAAAGAAATGTATGAAGGAAAAAGATATTAAAGCTGAAGATGCTAAGAATTTACCACATATTGAAGAAACAGATGGTCTTCACACACCACCATAGGTAGTGGAGGTAAATTCTCTTTCAATGTTTGATGAAGGTGATATCCCTTATAACATACATCCTAGTCAATGCTTATATGAATTTGAAAATTACATTATGAAGCAAGATCATTTCAACGCTTATGTTATGAAATAGTTAAAACAAAATTCTGATATGATTGCTTGCTTAAGTGACTTGTTATTTAGAATCACTAATGATGTCAGAGGAGTAGGAAAACATGCTTCTATGGTTCATACTCAGTTAGAACAAGTTGCTAAATCTCAAAGTGAGTTACTCAATGAAATGAATAATAATATGAATGATCATGTTGTTAGAGTAATGACTAGAGGAGGTAAAATGACTCAGGAACCTCTCTATCTTGAAGGTCACCCTAAAAGAATTGAACAAGACTCTCAAAGAATTAATACTGATGCACCTAGTCCTTCTAAAAATAAAAATAAAAATGACAGGACTTTGCATACTTCTAGTGAACCTGAGATAGAAAAAAATTCTAAAGATAACAATGATGTCTCTATCTCACGTGCTGAAACTCAATCTGGTAATGAACATTCACTTAGTGATAATTAAAAGGATAATGATGATGTTCATGTTCATGCTCAACCAGACAATGGTAAAGAACCAGATAATGATGTGGAAATAGAACCTATCGTTGATCTTGATAACCCACAACCTAAAAATAAACGTTATGATAAACGACACTTTGTTGCTAGGAAACATGGCAAAGAAAGAGACCCATGGGTTCAGAAACCCATGCCCTTTCCACCTAAACCATCTAAGAAAAAAGATGATAAAGAACTTGAACGATTTGATGAAATGCTTAGGCCAGTCTTTCTGTGTACTCGTTTGACTGATATTTTAAAGATGGCCCCTTATGCTAAATACATAAAAGATATTGTCACTAATAAAAAAACACATGAAGCTGAAATCTCCACCATGCTTGCTAATTATTCTTTTAAAGATGGAGTACCTAAGAAACTAGGAGATCCAGGAATACCAACTATACCATGTTCCATCAAAAGAAGTAATGTCAAAACTTCTTTATGTGATTTAGGAGCTGGTGTTAGTGTTATGCCTTTCTATTTATACCAAAGACTTGTTTTGAATAAAATCACGCCTACTAAAATATCATTACAAATGGCTGACAAATCAGCTGCCATACCTATTGGTGTTTCTGAGGATGTGCCCGTTGTGGTTGCAAATGTTACTATCTAACAGACTTTGTTATACTAGATATGCCCGAGGATGACAAAATGTTGATTATCCTTGGTAGACCATTTTTGAAACATGCAGGGGCTGTTATTTATTGCAACAAAGAAAAGTCACTTTTCATATCAATGGTAATGAGCATACGGTGCACTTTCCGAAGAAACAATTTCAAGTGAATGGTATTAATGTTATTGAAAAATCTCCGACAATTACTATTGGAAGTTTTTAACTCCCTCTACCTACTGTCAAAAATAAATACGAAACACTTATTGTTGGGGAGATGCTTCTCCGTTGAGGTAACTTAGTGTTATAAGAAGATTCTTTGGGTTCATGCTAACCGAAAATGGTTGTTAATAAGACTTGCTCAACCTTATTAATGGATTATTTTCGAGAGGCATGTGTTTGATGAATTTAGTAGGCACAACCTTCTGTGCTCACTTTATATTCTCTATTATTTTTTTGTTAAATACAGGAAAATGCCATGTTTATCCTGTTTTCTGAATTTTCCATGCAATAAAAAAGTGCCCAAAATAAAAGTGCTCAGAATGGCCTGAAATTTTACCACGATTTTTTTCTAAATATTTAAGAATTTTTGGTGCAAATAACATCACTGGGGGGGTGCCCACTGATGCGGCTTGAACTATGTTGGTATTTCCCCAAAGAGGAAGGGATGATGCGGCACATCTATGGTAGGTATTTCCCTCAGTGATGAGGCCAAGGTTATCAAACCGGTATGAGAACCACGCACCACTATGTAAACGGTACATGCACACAAAGAACAAATACTTGCAACCCGACGTAAAAGAGGGGTCGTCAATTCCTCCCGGGTAAAAACATAGATAAAATTCTAATAGATTGGATAAATAGATCTCGCAGGAACGCGAGACAAAATAAATAAATAAAAATTGAAGAAAGGTACTTTGGGTTTTTGGATTAATAGATCTGAAAATAAAAGCGAATAAAAATAGATCTCAAAGGCAAATATGACAAAGAAGAGACCCGGGGGCCGTAGATTTCACTAGTGTCTTTTCTCAAGAAAAATAGCATATGATGGGTAAACAAATTACTGTTGGGCAATTCATAGAACTTCAAATAATTATGGCGATATCCAGGCAATGATCATTATATAGGCATCACGTCCAAGATTAGTAGACCGACTCTTGCCTGCATCTACTACTATTACTCCACACATCGACTGCTATCCAGCATGCATCTAGTGTATTAAGTTCACAGAGAAACGGAGTAATGTAATAAGAACGATGAAATGATGTAGACAAGATCTATTCATGTAGGAATAGACCCCATCTTGTTATCCTTAATAGCAACAACACATACGTGTCATGTCACCTTTCGTCAATGGGATTGAGCACCGTAAGATCGAACCCATCACAAAGCACCTCTTCTCATGGCAAGAAAAATTGATCTAGTTGGCCTAACTAAACCAAAGATTCGAAGAAGAAATACGAGGCTATAAGCAATCATGCATATAAGAGATCAAAACTCAAATAACTTTCATGGATAAAATAGATCTGATCATAAACTCAGAGTTCATCGGATCACAACAAACACACCACAAAAAGAGTTACATTAAATAGATCTCTAAGAGACCATTGTCTTGAGAATCAAAAGAGAGAGATGAAGCCATCTAGCTACTAACTACGGACCTGTAGGTCTACAATGAACTACTCGCGCATCATCGGAGAGGCACCAATGAGGATGATGAACCCCTCCATGATGGTGTTTAGATTGGATCTATGGTTTCTGCAACTTGCGGCGGCTAGAATTGTGTTTCGTCGATACCCTAGGGTATTTCGATTTTCGGGGTATTTATAGAGCAAAGAGGTGGTGTGGGAGGCGGCCGAGGTGGGCACAACCCACCAGGGCGCGCCTGGGCCCCCAGGCGTGCCCAGGTGGGTTGTGCTCCCCTCGGAGCCCCCCTCTAGTACTTCCTTGGCCCAACTTATGTCTTCTGGTCCAGAAAAAATCTCCAAAAAGTTTTGGTGTGTTTGGACTCCATTTGGTATTGATTTTCTGCGAAGTAGAAAATAAGCAAAAAAATAGCAACTGGCACTGGGCACTATGTGAATAGGTTAGTCCCAGAAAATGATATAAAGTTGCTATAAAATGATTGTAAAACATCCAAGAATGATAATATAACAGCATGGTATATATACATTGGAGACATATCACCCACTAGGAACCAGGGCGCAGCACACCCACTTGGCATGCCCTGGTGGGTACTGAGCTCCACAAGGCCCTCCTCACTTATCCCTTCAGCCCATATCATCACCTACCTCCAAAAAAATCACTCCAGCTATGTTTCTCTCTCGTGTTCTTGCTCTCAAACCCGCGGATTTTGATCACTTTGCATGAAGCTCCGTTTATGACATTGTTTAGGGGGTTGCTAGTTGGTATGTGACTCCAGTGCTCCAATTAGTTTTTGTTCTAGTGGTTTACATTTTGAGTGATTAGCTACTCTTGGTGCATTCATTGAGTTCCAAGTAGTTTGAATGCTTGATAAGGTCTCTAGACATTCGTATGAGTAGTTGCTATAAATCTTGTAAAGTTTTGTTGACAAAATTTTGTGGCCTGAAAATTTCAAAAATTTGTTCATACAAAAAATGTACCTCTTTGGGAGGAGTTCTTAGAGGAGGAGGTCCTCTAAGTCATCATCGAGTGGGGGCTCGATACAACAGTATTGTGTTGAGCCAAGTGTGAGCTCGATGCTGAATGTCGAGACTAAGTCGTGCTTATGGCCATGTGAGGAGTTCATGATAGGAGCAGGTATTAAGGAAAAAATTGAGGACTATGTTCACAACACCGAGCTTGCTCCCTTCATCATTGATAACTGCACTTGGCACTACCATCTTTCTGAATCGTACACCAAAAATTTTAAATATTCTAGTGATTCTAGAGTTTCTTTTAGTCTTTATGATAGTACCTTCACCGTGCCTCTAGAAGAATTCGGTGTTGCATGCAAAATTTCGTATTGGGGTTCGCTAGACGAACCACCAAAATCTGAGTATGAGGCTTTCTTAACTAGTCTATGTTGTAGTGAGGATAGAGGAGTTACAGAAGCTAGAATAAAAAGTATACAATTCCCCTCCAGCCGTTACTTTGGATCTTTCACTACTAGGGAAAAGGCTAGCAGCAGCGCGGGTTCTAGGTATATCAGTAGCGTGGGGACCGGCGCTACTAATAAGGCGCTACAGCTAACCCGTAGAAGTAGCGCGTGCGCACCCGTGCTACTGCTATACAAGTGTAGCAGCAGCGCGCTTCGTGGAAGCTCGCTACTGCTAATAGCTCTAGCGCGCTTTGCCTGGATGCGCTACTGCTACTGTGGCGCTGCTGCTAACTGTTCTTCACTCGCTACTACTAATTTTAGTAGTTTTTTCTTTTTTCTGCATATTTGTTTTGTATATGAATAGGCTTTATACAATAATCTTTAGCATATGATACACGTACAAATGTAATCATAGCATATACATACAAATAGTCTCATCAAATCATGTCATCATCATAATCATCATCCAACACAAAGTGGTCTCTCGTCATCATATCGAAAATAGCGATACAAATCTTGATTATTTGCAACTACATCGTCATCCATCTAAACAATGATATACGCGAGAAGAGCCATCACTTTGTGTGAACCTAAACTAACTACTGGCTGTCGCTCGGAAACTGGAAACTGGTACACCCGGGCCTGACATTCCGGCCACTTGTTGTATACTCTTGGCATAGCAGTTCTTCTCCATTGATGATCTATACACCTGCATCATCACATGAGTCGATGATATACAACATACATAGTTGAGAAACAGAAAGAGACAGACTTGGCAAAAATAGAAGCAACATGTCATAAGCATAAATAACAAAGTTCATCGTACCCAAATTGCCCTAACTAGAGTGATCTTCGCTGGTCGAGGAGGATGGTATAATTACATCACAAATAAAGTTTTGTCATGCATAATGCAAAGTTTCGTCATACAGATAGTATGGACTAAATGGATACATTGTCATATATCGACAATCACTCCATGTCGTGACATCCATACAAGTCAGGGAGATAGTCCCTGAGCTTAGTGAAAGGCTTCAGGTCGAGACGCTGAGCGGCTACGCGTGTTCGAACGTCTTCCCGCGACATTTGTCCTTCTTCGTAGAAGATCCCTGTTTTTTCGATGACCTTCTTCATGATGATTTGGGAAAGTTCACGCTGGATGTGATAGAACTCAGCTCGAAGTCGATGATCCTCAATATCTCCTAAGTTCTTTGCCCATTGTAGAATATGGGCATCGCCGGATGTAGGTGACATGTGAAGGTTCTGGTGATCCCGTCTGTACTCCAGCATCTGGTGTAGGACATAGAATTCATCATTAAGAGAATCACTCGGTTGCTGGATATAGTAGAAGTGGGTCTTATGGCTGAAGGTGGGCCTGCCGTCCTTTTTCTTCTTGTCCTTGACCTCTCCACCCCGTGTGCCGTAGTAAAACATAGCACTGTCGAGAATAGACTTGCTGTGGGTGTAATCCTTTTTGTTAATGTTCTTCAACGAGTCCAAGTAAAGAGCGTGGGAGTATCGGGGGTAGAGGATGATGAGGACGGCGCACCCGCCACTGCGCAAAATAAGTACACCTCAAATTAATTAGACTCCACTGTGCAAATGAATGATTGAAATCAAAGGAAGGATATCTGCGCAGATGACTTACATGGGATGATAAGGCACGAGAATCGCCTCCTTGTCCTTATTGGCGAGCATGAAATTAACGATGTATTCCCTCGCGTATTCACAGTGCTTTGTGCAGACTCCCAAGAAGGCATCGTGCATGAAGTACGGGTCAGCGACACATATATGAGGTATCTGCTCAACCCCGATGAGGTAGTTCATGTGCAAAGCATAAAGGCGGACAAACGCAAAATCCAGCTTCTTCAAGTGAAACATGTCGAAGATGTAATCGAATCAAAGGAAGAACTTCTCCGCGGGGAATGTGTCGACGTACGACAATCCCCGCGGCACGTTAACCACGTAGAGTGGGTATCCTGGATGTTTTCAGGCGATGATGCCTTTCTCTATCCGCAGCACATCGTCATGAAGTCTCCTTAAATCTCCGAATCTGGCCACTAGCACTACTTCAGGTAGGATTGGTTGACCGTGGATATGCCATTTTGCCGCACCGGGGATATCTAAACGGTCTTGAACCCGAGGCTGCTGAGGCGGCTGGATCATAAAAGCAGCTGTTTTGCCTTTCCTTGGTCTCTTCCTAGACTTCTTTACTACCGGAAGGTTGCCAAATTCTCGTGGCACGGTTTGACACTGGCCACGGAAACCTTGAAGACTTCCGGGGGGATCGGCCGACTTTGGAACAATGGTTCCTTCGGCTCCATTATCGTCGCCTTCCTCACGTCCACCTTCTGGTCGCCGATGGTGTACAATATGGTGCACGGGATTTTGTCGGCCTGCAAAGAAAAGTCTACGACGTGAGACATCCGAAAGGCAACAAAAATGGGAGATTATACATTTATTGAAGGGGCCCGGTGTGACAGATACCATGAGGGCGTCAAGCTCAGCCAAAGACGAAGCACCGCCGAGCACGTCTGGTGCCGTTGCCAGTGCTGGAGCAGGTGCAGAAGCCGGTGCGGGAGCAGGTGCAGGAGCCGGTGCGGGAGCAGGTGCAGGAGCCGGTGCGGGAGCAGGTGCAGGAGCCGGTGCGGGAGCAGGTGAAGGAGCCAGTGTCGGAGCAGGTGCAGTTGCAGGTGCTGGTGCAACTCTAGTCGAGCTGCTCCTGACGAAGTTAGCTAGGGGAAAGTCTGCCGCTTTTTTTCTGGATTTTGCCTGCTCCTGCTTGGAACGTTGACTCCTTCCCGGTGCGGCAAATCCCGGGCACTCGATATGTCCTATTTTGTAGCACAAGTCATGCCAAAATTCACAGAAAATTTCGGCATGCCTTTTGCTAAAAAGTGGACAAATCGAGAACCTGAAATTTGCCGAAACGGAAATGAATCAACATTCCAGCAAAACATAGGCCACTCAGCTTCATTCCCTGGAAACAACAAAGCCACTTGGGCACAATCGAACCACTTCAAGGAAAAGATATAACATGAGCAAACACTATTGAGGAATTTGCATATAACATGGCCACTTCAATGAAAAGATATAATCAACAATAATGGAATATGCAAATGAACATCAATGACATATATCATATAACAACAATCTTGTTTTTTGTTTACATAGAAACAATTAGTTTTTAACCAAGTTTTTGAAAAGAAAAACAATTCTATTTTTTGTTTATAGCTAAATGCCATAGCTACTGTTTTTTATTTATAGCTAAATACTTTTGTTTTTTGTCTAAAGCTAAAAGTCTAGGAACTCCATTTTCTCTAACCCTTCTGACCTCACCGAAATTTCCACATCAAGACCTTAGTACCTACACCGAATTTCTTCAAAAATATTCAGGTCCATAGTCCAAAAAATTCAAATTTCATTTGAATGAAATTTGGAACAGATTCAGGTCCATAGTACAAATAATTTTTTATAGCTAAGTGTTTTTTGT
This sequence comes from Triticum dicoccoides, assembly GCF_002162155.2. Lineage (NCBI taxonomy): Eukaryota > Viridiplantae > Streptophyta > Magnoliopsida > Poales > Poaceae > Triticum > Triticum dicoccoides. Next base: position 505,844,514 of record NC_041390.1, read on the forward strand.
TTATAGCCTCTGTTAATTTAAATCTAAATGCTACTATTATTTACATACCATCTATTAATTTAAAGCTAAATGGAATTACTATTTAAGCATTTTCATAAAAATTTGCCCTAGCTAATTTCCTAAAAAAATTGCTAATCATTTTTCCTAAATGCTAAAAAATGCCTACTGCCCTAAACAAATCTGGGTTTCATATGAACACCTAGGTTTCATATGAAGATCAACACAGCATCAACATATATATTAATTGCCCTAGCAGAGAGAGAGGAGGGTAGGGGAGAGGAGAGGTAGAGCCTTACGGTCGGCGGCGAGGGCAGGCTCTGGCTCAGGCGGCGGAGGTCCTGGGTGGGCTCGGGCGACGGCGGTGAGGTCAAGGGAGGCGACGGTGAGGTCGACGATGGCCTTGGGCGGCTGTGAGGTCGAGGGCGGCCTCAGGCAGCGGAGGTGTGGTCGAAGGCGGCCTCGGGCGGCGGCGGTGTGGTCGAAGGCGGCAGGGTGACGACGGTGATGGATCAGTTGGGGGAGAGGAGGGAGTGGAGGGTGAAGGACCTAGCAGAATTTTGAGCCCGCGCGGCCGGGGGTTAAGTCAAACTAGCCATAGCACGTTTTGCCGAAACGCGCTATAGCTAAGTTAGCTATAGCGTTTTCCAGCGAAACGCGCTATAGCTATTCATTTATGTTTTATTTTTATTTTTATTTTGTTTTATTTACATTTTCTTTTTTCATTTCTCCTTTTTCTATTTCTTTCATTTTCATTTACTTCCCTACTTGTTTTTCTAATTATTTTCTTTTTCATAGCAGTAGCGCTCTACAACATAAATGCACTGCTACAAAGTTTTTAGCAGTAGCGTGCTTCTAGAAGAAGCGCTACTACTATTCCTAGCCTACCGGCACCAGCGAGGGAATTATAGTAGTAGCGCTTTTCCGCGCAGATGCGCTACTGCTACAACAATGGTTGTAGCACTACTAGGAAAAGGCATGTTAGTGGCGCACCTGTTTTGGCCATTAATGGCGCACTACAGGTGCGCCACTATCATCACACCATTAGTAACTAATACTAATGGCGCACCCCTAGTGCGCCATTAGTATACCAGACAGTAGTGGTGCACCAGGAAGTTCGCCATTAGTATGTCCCGTGGTGCGCCATTAGTATGCCTCCCAGGGGGCCATATTTACCTTGTGCTCTGGGTTACTAATGACGCACTACTAGGCAGTGCGCCACTAGTGTGTTTATTGCAGTGCGCCACTAAAGTGTTGTGTGGTGAACCACTAGTATGAATATTAGGAATTTTTCTTTTCTTTTCTGATATTTGCACAGGTTACAAAATATATTACAAAACAGAATATAGACAGCACCACACAGCAATAGCAGATTTATCGAATACAATAAAAGATTAGTCTCCGAATTCAAAAGACCGAACAAAGTTAGAACATTACAAGTCTCGAGACCGCGAGTAGCGAGTTTGTCTTCACATTACAAGTCGATATCGATCATCTAAACTACCATCACATAGAAGAGATCTGCGGTCATCACGATTAGCATCATCGCGATGAAACTGGTCTTCATCCGGTTCCTCCTCCGCTCCCTCCTCTCTCCCACTAGATAGCGCGCGTATCTAGCTTCCGCCTCCGCCCTAGTGGTGTACCCTTTGTAACTGTTACCGTTGTAATGGTGAACCTGTCTCCGACACCATCAAGAACTTTCTTGATATTTGTGTAGTCTTTCTTCGACTGACGGTCCGAGTCGAAATACGTGGCCATGGAATATTTCAGGCTTAAGAGGATGAGTGTGCAATGTGTGTCACTGTACAAAACATGGGATGTTAGAAAAAAAGAATGATTGAAATCTAAGAAATCATATGTTATGGGGCGGTGAGGGGATGACTTACTCGGGAAAGTAAGGCACGAGGAAGTTATCCTTATCTGGGTTTGCCAAAATGACGCCTTCGAGGTATGAACTCGCGACTTGCCGGTCCCCAGCGCTGCCCAAGATCTTGGCACGCATGTAGAAGGGGTCGACTATCATGATGTCCGGGGTCTTGTCTCTAATGATCCGCATCTCCATACTCAGCGAAAATAGCCGAACGAAGGTGTAGTGCAGCGGATGAAGGTTAAACATAGCGAAGATGTCATCAAACCGTAGGATAATCATACCCCCGATGGCGCTATCCACAAATCCCTTGCCCTCTGGCACCTTGGCCACGAAAACCGGGTATGCCACATCATTCTCTCGGAGACGTCGCTTCTCCAAAGAAAGAACACTGTCATGCAAACTCCGCATAACACCGATTGCAGCATTGAGCAGATTAGTCTGTAGCATCGGCCTACCCGCCACATGCACCCTCCTCGAGATATCCTTAGGTGAAGGTGACCAGTTCTGAGCACGGATCGTACTCGGTGCCGGCTGGCTCGCACCCTTGTTACACTTTCTTTTTCGTCCCTTCTTCTTCTGCTGTAATGGGATCGAGTTCTGCTCACAGACGACCTTCTTGAGTGTGTTGGGGCTGATAATATTTCGCACCTCGGCTATCTGAGGCTCGGTGAAGGCGGCAGCTGGAGGCGTCTCCTGAGAACTGAACGCCAGACGACGCCTGTTGCAACTGGGTTTCTCTATGGTACCATCTAGATCGTCTTTTGCAGGGTTGGGTTCTTGAGAAGGAAGCCCCAAGAATTCGTCACCGTACCCATGTTCGTTGAAGTACTTATCAACATTGGTAAATGTACCGTCGTTGTCGTCGTCAGCATCGTCCGGATCCTATGCCATATGCATGTCTGGATCATGTGCCATATCCATGTCCGACATGTCCGGTAGCGTTGCGGGGGTCTTGCCATGGCTTGGCGCGGGCACGACTGGCGGTGTTGTCTGTGGGGTGGTGTCCCCCGCCCCCAAACGAATCTGGCTCCTCGGCCAAAGCATGGGCCAGCTTATGCAAGCGCTAAGGGTCATCACATCATCTTCATCGGCCCCATGGGGTCGATACTGAGGTAACATGTCGTCGAAGCACGACAGCACCCGAACTAGTTGAACCCTATAAACGGTGGGTGGCATCTGATTACCGTGGAACACGCGGCTGCCCGGTTGAACGATTCTGCCCTTGGCGACATCGACCAACTCATCGTTCATGAAGTGCAGGAGAGTGCACGAAACGTCGGCGGCGCCCTACGAAAACATGTATGGCGTCAGGGATGCCCAGTCAAAGGCAAGGAGATGAAGTCATCGGCCGAGAGGCTTAATTAGTTACCATGATGGCGTCGAGCTCGGCTAATGTCGAGGCACCGCCAACGGCGGGCGTGCAAGTGATAGAGGGGCCGCTTGCTGCCGATGTGCCGGCCGGCGTATTCTTCCCACACCCGGGTGTATTAAGCTGCAATGCCGGCGCCGCCGTGGGAGACACCAATGCCGCCGCCGTCGCGTTGCGCGAGTTGCTGCCCGTGAAGCTGGGAATCGGGGGCGGCCCCTGTTGGCCGCCCACAATCCACGCCTGCAGCCCAGAAACCAAGGTAGGCATAATGGCAGTGATCGTCGCTCCCAGTTGGTCTTGCACTTGCTCTTCGACGATCTCTGGAATCCGCGCTACTTGCGCTTTGAGTTGTTGAACCTTGTGCTCCTGGCTTTCCAAGCTAGTCTTTCTCTCCTTTCGCCCAGTGGTATAGTACTTCGACCATTTCGTAGACAAGCCTTTGCCGGCCACACGACCAGCTGACGTCGGCTTACTAAGCTTATCCTTGTTTTTCATTATGTTCAACGCCCTATTTAAAGGGGTGTCGAAAGGGGAGCTCTGAGACGACCCCGCGCTACTGCTTTCAGTGTCCTGTGGAAGGAACGTGAAACATTTAGAAATTTGTCTTCATTAATTAGAATTCAACCATATGGAGCTAATTATGCGGGGGTATATTCCTTACCAGAACACGCTCAAGCGCCTTGGTCTTCGGATCCGTGGTAAGCTCCTTGGTTACCGTGTCAATCTTGTACCGGGCCTCGACATAGTTCCTAGTCTGCTTGTCACGGTATTTCTCGAAGAGGGGCAATAGGCCTTGCTCGGCACGCTCCGCGTCCTCCTTGTCCCATATAGGTTCTTCCACTCTGTAACCGCTGGGACCGAGTTTGTGGACCCCTAAGTTCAAGTCCCGCATATCTTTCCCCCACTGACTTGATTCTGTAGATGCGTTGCTCTCGCACTTGATCTTGAACTCCCGGTAGTCATCTTCGCTGATCGAAGGATTTTTCTTCTTGATCTTCTCATAACTATCACCTTTTTCAATCATGCTCTTCACCGAGGCTCTCCAAGTAGCCAGGGTCGTGCTCATCTTCGTGAGGGCAGCACTGTTCACTTTATTCCCTGAGAGGCATGTGTTTGCGAAGTCATCGGGGAACTTGTATCGTTCGTGCAGCTTCGTGAAGAAGAGGTTGCGCAAATTCCCTCGGTCATGATGCCTTAGGTTCTCGGTGTTGATCGAGACGGTGCTCCAGAGAATGCACCCGAGCTGTCCCGCATACCCCTTGACTATTTCTGGGGCGCCGTTGGATGCCCCACGGAGGACACTTCAGTCAATTCCTCCTTGACAGTGTCGAGCATGTTCGGGCTCCGGTCCTTCCGTTGCCTCTTCGGTTGGCTGCCATCTATGCATGCGCTGCCATCATCAGTGGTGGCATCCTCGACGGCACCATCAGTGGTGTCATCCTCGACGCCACTAGGGGTTGTGTAGTCAGGATCGGTGTCTTCCGCGGCGTCCTCATAGCGGTGAGGTTCTTCCTCCATCTCCTGGGACAGCTCCCAGAATGCCTTCCCTGAACCGCCGGCCTCATCGTTGTGGGCCATGTTTCGCTCTAAATAAGAAAGAAGTTTGGTCAAAAAGTTGGTTATTGTCAAGGAACAAGATCTCATCATTTAGGGTTTGTGAGGAATTATCATGGTCTCATCATTTAGGGTTTGTCGACACCGAGGCATCCTAAAAGCTAAGCTTTTATCATTTAGGGTTTGTCCAAGCCGAGGCACCCTGAAAGCGTAAGCTTTCATCATTTAGATTTTTATCGACACCGAGGCACCCTAGAAGCCAAGGTTTTATCATTTAGGGTTTGTCGACGCTGAGGCACCCTAAATGCTAAGTTAAGTTTTCATCATTTAGGGTTTATCAATGCCGAGGCACCCTAGGTTGACTGATATATATGGGTACTCTAAATGGCAGATCGCATCGGCAGCACTGCCTACTCGAGTGCCTAGGAAAAGAGTGCTGGTGCTTCCGATCATGCTACCCCCTCATAGCCAGAGAAATAGAGAAGGCAACTTGCAGGTTAAACTATCCCAAATAGAGTATTATATCACAGGCACACACATATGTATATATATCACACATACTTGAGTTAACACAGACTACAAAATGAAACAAGTTCACAAGGTTGGATACACATATAAGGTGACAGATAGAGTAATAACTATGAGTTGATATCACACTTCTATGTGTATCACACAAGAGGCAGTTGATCCTACTTAATTAAGTACTAAGATACCCCGGCCCATGCATTAGTCGCAAGTACCCCATATGTCCTATTTTTAGGAAAGTCATGCTAAAATTCACGGAAAATTTCAGCATGACCTTTGCTGAAAATAGGACATATGGAGTACCCAAATTTACTGGAACGGAAGTTAATCAACATTCCGACAAACTGAAGGGCCTCTCGGGGTACCTGTGAAATCATCACGACACAATCATCATCTTTACAAGTCTTTCTCAATGTGATCACAAAAACAAAGCAGCACCACAGTGTGCCTCTACTTTCATATGGATGAAAAGGCCACAGACCATATGGTCATCTGCTTTCATATGGACAAAATAAAAAGTTCACACATATAAATGGAAATGAAAAAGGATAGTAGGAAATGACAAAGAATTATGCTCAAAGAACAATGGTAACAGCAAAATATTGAAACCTTTGGTAAGCATTATATGATCCAACATATGTGAGCTTCCATTCTAGATCTAATAGGTCACCTAACAAAAAATGATAAATAGCTTAGCAAGTCTGTACCCTCAAGAATGAACATATGGCAATATCTGTTGTCCCCCCATAACATACGGAAATCAAAATCAGCTCAACTTAGATGAAAATTGCCTTTGCTGCATGGAATAGAACATAACATAAGGACCCTAATTCGTATACAGTATTAGTGTGATGTATTCCAATGCAGGACAACAAATTATGCTATTATATGTTGACTGTGAGAAAACTACCTATTGAAGCAAAGGCAAATATCTCTGAAGTCTGAACTAAAGCACGGTTTCCTTGCTAATGATCCACAGTCCCACACTACTGAATGGGTTTTTGCAGAACCAAAACAGACATCACAGGAGAGAAGTCCCAGTGGACAAGTCAGAATGGCATAAAACATGTCTGCATACATTAGGGCAGATGTGATTTTGGTACGACTACACTACTGCAGGCTGCTTCACTATTTTCGAGGGAACATGGATGCATATAATTAAGGGGGCTAGGAAGATGTTGAGGATGTTGGGGATGCGAGTGCGGTACACAAGGGTAGTTTTAGTTTGTTTCGGAGACTTGAAGCTGAAAATCAGAGCCATGAACCTTGTTGTTTCAGTGCTATAGGGCACCAAAAGTCAAATTCAGAAACAGAATAATACCCACAAACAAAGACCACTTTTGTGTTCTAAAAGGAAAACCTCTAACAACATAATGAAAGTTATGATCCAAGCACAGCATGCTTGATGATGTTCTGCCAACAAAATTTCCTATTTAAGACATGTCAGAAGTAACTAGCATCCAAAGTGACATGTACTCATCCAAGTGTGACACTAACAAATAGCAGCAGAGATTTTATTTTTCAGACCATTAGCAGTAAAGAAAAAAATGATTTGCCACATCACATCATCAGTAGAATTTCACACATTATATCATTAGCAGACCAGTGGTTGTTTACTAAATCGCCGCTAAAAAGATGCTTATGCCTGTAAATAGAAGATAAAAGTTTAAGCCGCAGGATGGTGTTGGACAATAGTTTAGGCTTCATGATAATCTTTGCCCATGTCTTTTACATAAGATCATAGTACCTTAACACAAACACTACACAAGATTAACCAATGCACGAACATACAAGTTACCCAAACCAGAAACCAGTACAGATGACAGAAAGTTCAGTACAAATTTGGAAGACAAATTACTCAAGTTCCCTCCATACTGAACCACCATTGCTCCAAAATGAAAACATGGATACATCAGTCATAGAAAATGAGAGCCAAATTCAAGCAGACATACCAAGCCCGAGGATGCAGATCTGCTCGCTGGAGAGGAGGGCCGAGGGTTTGCTGCTTCAGGGGCGTGTGGAGGGGGCAAACTCGCGGCTTGGTGCTCGGCGACGCTTGTAGGGAGGCCTGCTCAAGGAGGAAGGGCGCGAGGATGGTGGCTGCCGGTGGAGTGGCTCGGCAACGACGGTGGTGCTCCCTGTTAAACGGGTGCTCGACGGCGCTGCTTTGGAGTGGGGCGATGATGGTGGTGGCTGAGGGTAGTGCAGTGGTTGTTGGGGCGACAGAGGATGGTGGAGGGGCTACCGTGATGGGGGGCGATGGCGTCGGTGATTTGGTTGGAGGGCGGCCATCGGCGGTGGGATGGTTGTGGGTCGGCGGTGGGATGGTTGGGGGCCGGGCGGCTTGCTGTCCGGTGGAGGGTGGATGGGGTGTCGACTTGTGGGCGGCGGAGGAGCTGCAGTGGTGGGGGGCTATGCCGACAGTGGTCTAAAGTGGACGCGGGCGCTGACGGTGGGAAGGTTTGGGGCGGCGGCGGTCTGGTGGAGGGCAATGCATGCTAGTTGCGGGAGAGATAGCAATGTGGATCGGGGATTGGGGATTTTAGTCGGGGGAGGGATAGCAATGGCACACCACCTAGCGGTGCGCCATAAGTAACTTTTTTTGGATAGCAATGGCGCACCACGCAACGGTGCGTCATAAGTAACTTTTTTTCGGATAGCAATGGCGCACCACCCAGCGGTGTGCCATAAGTAACTTTTTTTGGATATTAATGGCGCACCACCCAGCGGTGCGCCATTAGTAATTATTATTATTATTATTATTATTTTTTGTTGCATCTAATAATTTTTTAGAAAATGAATATGAATATGAAACAGTAGTAACTTTTTATAAAAACAGTAATAATTTTTTAAAAAATATCATCAAATTTGTTATTTGAAAATATCATCAAATTTGTTTTTTTGGATTTTTAATTGCATTCATTTGTGAATTTGTAAAACATTTATGAATATGAAAAAATATCATCAAATTTGAAAAAATATTCATGAATTCAAAACGTGCCCATGAAATTTAAAAATATTCATGAGTTCAAAAAATATTAACAAATTCAATACTTTTTGTGAGTTAGAAATTCAATACCATAATAAACATAAATAAATATTCATGAGTACTAGAACAGAACAAATATCATTTCAATATGTCGAATTACAATCGAGAAATGAAGACTACGATTTAAATACAATCGATCTTAGCTAGCTATCTTTTCACAATCTTCTTGCCCTTCTTTTTCGCAAATGGAGTTCTTCTGTGGGACGGACGTCCTTTAGGTAGGGTGGTCCTGCTTCTTCTTGTGGTGTATGGCACTTCATCGTAGTCGTCATGTTCCATCTTCGGGTCGCCGTACTTGTCGAAGTCTTGCTCATTGGCGACTCCATCCATTCTGATGATCTTCCTTTTGCCTCTCCTCACGACAACACGACCGGGCTTTGATGGGTCGGTAATGAAGAAGCATTAGTCCACTTGGGAAGCCAGTACCCATGGCTCATTTTTCACGGTGACGTTTGCGCCCGCGGTCTTGGATTTGGCTTCGGGTATAACCATGATGGTGAAATACCAGTCTTATTTTATGACGCTCTTGGCCCATCTGACACGGAACATCGGGACCTTCTCTCCAGCGTAGCTCAGCTCCCAGATCTCCTCGATCCTTCCGTAGTATCTGTCCTTGTCGTTACCGGTGTAGGATTCCATCGTTACCCGAGAGTTCTGATTACTATCGCTCTTCATGTCCTTGTCCTCGGTGTAGAATGTGTAGCCGTTGATATCGTACACCTCATAGGTCATCAGGTTGTGCTCGGCGTCCTGTGACAAGGCGAATATGAGTTTTTCTTCCACGGAAGAATCCTCATGTAAAGGGTATGACAGAAGCTTCTCCTTGGACCAACACGTGAAACATGAGTTGTGCTCTTTGATTATATCTCCATCCGTCCTCTGTTGGCCTCGGTCATTGTACGTCTTCTCAATAAAGGTTTTGTACTCTACCACCCAAGGATCGACCATGTCTATGTGTTGTGGCGCGAGTAGGTTTGCTCTTTCAAAGTCGATGAGTCGACCCTCGAAGTCGACATGCATTTCACGGCGACCATCGCGGTGACCCCATCCAGCGAGCCTGCTGAGGTGCCTGTTGACAGGCAGACCAACGGGGTTCTCGATGCCTAGATAATTCGTGCAGTAGGAGATGTACTCTTTAGTCAGAAAGCCCCTGGCTATGCTTCCCTCAGGACGTGACATGTTGCGAACGTATCCTTTGATGACACCATTCATCCTTTCGAACGGCATCATGCTGTGCAGGAACATCGGCCCGAGTTGGATGATATCCTCCATGATATGGACCAGCAGATGCACCATAACATCGAAGAATGCGGGCGGGAAGTACATCTCAAGCTCGCATAGTATCACCACGATCTCTTCCTGTAGCCTTCTGACTTGCCTCACGCCAACCGACTTCTAAGAGATGACGTCGAAAAAGTTGCATAGGCCAAATAGCGTTTCACGGACGTGCGCGTCCATGATCCCACGGATTGCAACTAGAAGTATCTGCATCATCAGCACGTGACAGTCGTGAGACTTCATCCCGCTGAACTTATGCTTCGCTGAGTCTAGGTATCTGCTTATCTTCCCCGCGTAACCGTAAGGAAGTTTTACTCCTACGAGGCAGGTGAAAAACTGCTCAATCTCCTCCTGACTTAGAGTGAAGCACGTGGGAGGGTAGTCATTTCTGGTCTTCTTGGCCTTTTTGCCTTTGCGACGACTTTCCGTGTCCTGATTTGCCTCATCATCATCATCATCATCATCATCATCATCATTAGCGTGAAGCTCCTCCCTGATGCCCATTGATTTCAAGTCTTTCCTTGCTTTCGGCCCATCTTTGGTCCTCTCTGGCATGTCAAGCAGGGTACCAAGCAGACTCTCACACACGTTCTTCGTGATATGCATGACATCAAGGCTATGAGGCACACAGTGGATCTTCCAGTACAACATGTCCCAGAAAACAGACCTCGTTTTCCATACCTTCAGCAGCGGCTCTGGCGCCTTTCGCTTCTTTCCCGGCTCTGGCACCTTTTGCTTCTTTCCCGGCAGTGGGCAATCTTTCCAATTTTTCAACAGCTTGTCTATTTCCTCACCGCTTCTCGTACACGGGTGTCTTCGGGGTTCGGTTTCACCATCGAACAGATCCTTGCATTTTCTCCATGGGTCATCGTCGTGAAGCCACCTTCGATGTCCCACACTACACCACAACACGGATGCAATGGCATGTAATCCGCCGGGAGAATGCACTTAAGGCGACAGATATACTGTCGGGAGGGAGTTTCTTACTGCCACAAGAATGGCTGCCGGGGATTACTTGTCCCGGCAGGTAAACTATTCCCGGCAGTTTCTCTATCCTGTCTATTTTATTTGCCAGCAGTTCTATTTCTCCCGGCAGATTGATCATGGCATGGGAACTGCTGTCACCGGCAATAAAACTGCCAGCAGAACCTTGGTAAGCTGGCAGTTAACATGCCATCACATTGATTTCACTAACAAAATTTTCTATGCAGCTTATCCCTAGTTTAATATACATTCAGTATGTTTGGACAAATCATGCTAGATCTCACAGCTCATACACACTTCTCAATCAAAGTTACATATAAGCCACATCCAAAACCTTAAGCTTCATTTGATAAGCGACCAAATACTTGTTTCTAAATACATCAAGGATGTTGTGCCACAAAAGGAAAAAAATACATGTTTCTAGATGTGCTACACAGCCAAAATGAGCATACATCGGCTTATGCGCTAAAATAACCACCAAAATTAGCAGAAAAAAAATTAAGTATGGACGCCTTGCAGATCTTGCCAAACCTCCAACACCTTCAAGATCTTGTCAAACCTTTAGGAGATGTGTTCAACGCCTTATTTATAATGCTGAGCTGAAAAAAGTGAAGTGAAATTTGAGGTTAGTCCAAAGTGCATCTGCATGCTAAATGATCACTTGCTAAATATAAATATGCAACTAATAAAGGCACAATCTAGCACTTCTATCTATCACAAAAGAACAAGAATGACTCTTATGAGAAGAGGAGGGGCAGCTCGGCAGCACCACCACCATCATCATAGCGTGTAGAGGAGGGTCACCAAAGCAAAAGACAGGAAAAGGAGTAGCATCAGCAAGCAACACAACATCGGTCTCTCCACTCGCCATTGTAATCTTGCTGCGCTTCAGATCCATTCACATCCTCTCCCCCACATGCACATAACACAGGGTAATCGTTCAAAATATTAGACAGGATTTGTACGTAGAAAATTGGACAAAGAACTTGCCTTGGACTGAGCAACGTGCTCAAAGTAGAGGAGCTTGAAGGAGAAGAAACACCAAGTATGTGCCTTATGGGTTTTTAGTTGCCTGAGTGGAGTAGTTCTGTCGAGGACGAGATGAAGCAGTGGCACAACCCCTGCGCCAGGATAGCTAGCTCGAGGTCTGCGCCCCCAAAAAATGTGTTTTCTAGAACCTATGCCCAAACAGTTGTGGTTCCTTGATATTTACACTTAATATTACAATCAAACTTTTTCGGCAGTGTGCACTGCATACTGGAACCAAGTAGGCACATACATACATTCTACATCCATGTTCCCTTTAAGACATGATGACAACACGATGACATTAACTTAACCAACTAAAGATATTTGTGTTTTCACTTCTCAACACCCCACTGACAACAGCTACTCCATAAAAAACAACAGGGAATATGCAGCTAAAATATCTCTGCACACCACTTCAGGATGTTCTACTTCTTAGTGCCCTTATTAAGTTTTCAACCTGGGTTGCCTACGGCGATCTATGATCCATTCATTATGATCGAAACTACCATATTTGAGCCTATGCTTTCAGACTCAGAGGTCATAGCTAACAAATAGCAAATCTACTTTGCTGAATTCTATCAGACAGAATCAATCTCAAGGATGCTGTAAACAGAGTCTAGGGTACCCTACATATCGGTTCACTTTCCTACATATCGCCTACCATTCTATGAAATATGATTATGTCATCTAACACTCTAATTCAAGATCTAGCTGGCATGCAAGAATAAGAAACTATATCAACAACCACAACCAGCAGGATTCTATTCTAATTGATTTGCTATTGTGGTGAGAGTGTGAAACGTGATTGCGAATAGTAAAAAGCATCATCTCTGGAGAACGTAGAGCAGTAGATGGAAAAATAAACATCCAACAAGAAAAATAATAACCCACTTAGACCTCAAAGCCAAGAGAAACATGAATATTACCTCACCTCAGCTTGCTTGTGGACGCATTCCTGCTTTTGCCATGGACTTGTCCACTTCCAACTGCATACAAAGAAGCAAAGTTTTTTAAGCAATCAACCAATATAAGTGTCCTTGCTCTGGTTCATCTTTTAAACAATAACAGCAAATCAGCATGTGGTTCCAAGCTTTGGTTCCTTACCATAAGCAATCCATAAACATCAGATGGGACACTGGACAACCGAAAATAACAGATTATAAATAGAGAACAGTGTTTGCAAAACTGCTATTATTATTAAGCAAAGAAAAGGAGCTTGTTACTTAGTTATACTGACATCTTGTACATGAGCTTTTCGCACACACAAAAAGAGATATCTTCTACATGAGCTTGATCCTTATACTTTGACATCTAGCTAAGGGAAGAACAAGAAAAAACTTCCACTAGTAGTTTTTCAAGTGACATCCAAAGCCATGAAAGCAGGCTGCTAAATTATCACATTATTTGCATAATATAGAAGCTCATAAAAGAAGCGCTTATAATTAAGTAGCAGCATGAACCAGAATAAGCATAATATCTACAAATATGTTTTGATTAGTACAGTGAGCAGAATATCCAATTTCCCTTCCATACGCAAGACTTCGTGTAGTAGTGAATTAACTTCGTAAAGCTTTCTCTAGAATTAACTAAAAGATAAATGAGATATGGATATACATTGGACCAATTTATACTTCCGACATGCCATCTCTGAAATATCAAGTCATCACAAAGCATATATTTTCAACAGACAATCATGACAAACCAATACTATCACAGATTCTTCTTGTAGTACATGTGTAACCACGACCAAGCATTGAAACCATACATCAATAAATAGCTTGTACTGCTAAATTCGGGAACTAAAATAAGCCATGAACAGCTAAATGGAATCACATTCAAATACACGCTACAAACAAAAGAGGGTGCAGAATTACATATTTACATAGCTAACCAGCTAGGCAAGTGCACAACCAATAGTACAGTTCACCTAACCCAGACTAGCACATGAACAAGATCATAGACCTACCAATGAAGAATTCATTACAAAATAGGCATTGCACCCCACTTGTTAGGCATACAAATAAGTCACCAAATGTACATGCCGATAGTTTCTATGCCCTCAGGTCCTTATGCCGGCAGTAAGAAATGTCCTGGCAGTTTATTTGCCCATGTTCAGCTATTTCTCCCGGCAGTTAACTGCCCCCAAATAAGTGGTGTGGTGTAGTGACATGAACATGGTTTTTGAAGACCCGAGATCTCTATCTAGCTGGCGATACGTTGTGTCATCCATGCACCTGACGCATCCAGAAAATCCGTGGACCACCTGCCCCGCGACATATACGTAACCGAGATAGTCGTGCACCGTCGTGAGCAGTGCGGCTCTCATAGGGAAATATTCTTTCTCTGCGGCGTCCCACGTATTGGCTTGTGTTTTACACAACGTGTCTAGCTTCTCTTTCAGCAGCCGCAGTTACAGATTGATGTCATTCCCTGGTTGTTTCGGCCCTTCAATTAGCATACTTATGTGAATGTACTTCCTCTTCATGCACAACCAGGGGGGAAGGTTGTACATCCACACAAACACAGGCTAGGTGCTATGTGTGCTTCTCTGGCTGCCAAACGGATTGACTCCATCGGTGCTCGCGCCCAGCACGATATTCCTTGGATCGTCCCCAAATTCTGGGTGTTCGAAGTTCAACGCTTGCCACTGGCTCACATCCTTAGGCTGACTCAGCATCTTGTCTTTTTATTTATCTCCGGATCATTTCCATCATCTTCTCGCTTCTTCTCCTCCCTATCCGCGTGCCAATGCAGGAGCTTTGCTAGCTTAGTGTCCGCGAAATGCCGCTGCAGACGAGGAGTCATCGGAAAGTACCACACCACTTTTCGAGGAGCTTTCTTCCTCTTCTTGTATCGAGTGACGCCGCACACCGGACATATGGTAGACTCCGCGTGCTCGTCCTGATAAATGATGCAATTGTTCATGCACACATGGTATTTCACGTGTGGTAAATCCAGAGGACACACAATTTTCTTCGCCTCCTCGAACTGGTTGGGCACTTGTTCCCCTTGGGAAGACGTTTGTGCCAGAATGACATGTTCTTCTCGAAGCATGCGTCGGTCATTTTATGTTTTACCTTCATCTCCAGAGGCATGAGCGTTTCTTTCAAGCGGGTATCCTCGGGCCTGCATCCTTCATAAAATGGAGTAACCGTGTCTATCTCCCGTTGATCCATCTTGGCTTTCTCTCAGGCGGCAGCTCTTGCATTACCCGTCTGCTTGAGAAGCAGCTCTTGAATATGAGGGTCCTGCACCTAGACCATCGATGGTCCATCGTCGTCTGCTCCGGCATCTTCATCTTCATGATCATGCCCTTCGTCTTGATCTTCCTCATCATCATGTCCGACATCTTCTACATGATGACTATGTACAGCATCACCGTCGTGATCATGTCCTGGTCTTCGTCTTCTCGCCCGCCCTCGTCGCGGTGGTTGTCTTCCTACCCTTCCTCATTTCTTGCCCGACCCCCATGGACGACTTCATAGTAATCTTCATCACCTTTCCACCGATAGCCATCCATGAAACCATGCAAGAGCAGGTGGTCCCGCACCTGTCCAGAATCCGGGTCCGCAATAAGGCTCTTCAGCTTGCATCTTCGACACGGACATCTTATCTCCGTCTCATTCTTTTGAAGCATCTCGGCCTTCGCGGAGCTCAAAAACCTATTCATGATGCCTTCGGTCATCGTGCATACCATGGTCGCATGCGGGGTAGAGCAAAATGATATTTTAGAACCAAGAAAAAAATTTGGCATAACTTTGCCTAAAAATAGGACCAATGCATAGTGCCAAATTCTCGCCGAAACGGAAATGAATCAACATTCCGGCAAAATATTGGCAACTATCGCATTTCAAATACCGGTACCTGCAAACATAAATATATATGCAACACCACAAACATATGCAACACCACAAACATACGTAGATCTAGCTAGGCCATAAAAAGTGCATGTGCACGTTGTTGGAGGGAGAAAAAAGTAGATCTACAACATAAAGAAAGCTTTCCCTTACTTACCTATTAAAAAAGGCAATTTAACCACTTAATTTGGGTGAATCTATTTAGCAAATGAGGTGAGGAGGAGGAGGAGGAAGCCGAGACAAGCTTGGAGGAGGAGGTGGAGAGAATGAAGTGGGGAAAGTGAGTGTGGTAGGTGGCTGTCCAAAATATCTAGCTGGTCTCAGGTTACTAATGGCGCACTAGTTAGGGGTGCGCCATTACTAGTTTTTCATATATATATATATATATATATATATATATATATATAATTGTTAGTAGTGGTGCACCGTGGTTGTGGTGCGCCATTACTAGTTTGAACTAGTAATGGCGCACTTCACAAAGGTGCGCCATTACTAGTATTGAAAAAAAGTAAAAAAAATTGTTAGTAGTGGCGCACAGAGCGTGTGGTGCGCCATTACTAGTTAAAACTAGTAATGGCGCACTGTGCCCTGGTGCACCATTAATAGTTTTGGAAAAATAAAAATAAAATAAAATTTGCTAGTAATGGCGCACCGTGTGTCTGGTGCGCCATTAGTAATGAGGACACTAATGGCGCACCTGTATCTGGTGCGCCACTGCTATATAGCAGTGGCGCACCACATACATGGTGCGCCATTAATGTCCATATTAGCTATAGCCCTTTTCCTAGTAGTGTAGCATCCTTTTGTAACAAGCGCTACTAAAAAGTAGCAATAGCGCCGTGTTTTCACCAGCGCTACTGCTATACCTCTGTGTATAAGGTTTTCCCTAGTAGTGTTTAATGGCAAATGCATCGTAGGTAAGCAAGAATACAACACGCTTTGTGCACCTTATTTGAGCCTTATTCCTAATGCTTTAACGGGCATTAAACGTTATAATCTTGGAGCAATTGTTGCACGAATGCTGCAACGTAAAGCTTACAGTGGATTTATATGGAGGAATTTATGCTTGCCGCTTAGCTGCAGGGCTAAGAGTTTCACCCTTGCCGAATGATCCTGTTTTGCCTAATAATTTTTTGGACTTTGATGCAATACAGCATCATGAGTTCATTAAATATAAGGCCAGAAACTACAACTATAACTTGATGTTCCATAAAAAACCATTATACCTATTACTTTGCCTGCACATGCTCTCTTTGATTATTAGAGTAAAGGAAGATACTACATCTACGAGAGAGAGGCGCGCAAGTACAATGCGGCAGTAGAGGCTGCTCGTCAGGCTGAGGAGGCCGCACCAAGAGCCTCCATGAGCTATCACTCTGACTATTATCCAGGCTGTGGGTGGTGATTACCAAGCTAGGCCAAAAGCATAAACTTGGAGAGTACATATTTCGACCGACATTATATTCATGTTCACACATGTCATTCTAGTTGTCGGTGTACATACTTTTTCATTGTATTATCCATGTTAGTTTTATTTTCTCGCTTTCTTGTGTGTTTGAAAAACTTTAAGAAAATCCAAAAATATTTCACACTTCTTTTCAATTTTTCTTCCTAGTTAATTTAGTTGCAGTATTAAAAGAAAACCCAAAAAGATTTCTCATTTCTTCTTTTGCTTCTTGGGATCTTTCCCATGTAAATAGTTTTTCTCGTTCTTCTTTTTCTTTCTTCAAATTGCTTCTTTCAAGAAAAACTAAAAACTCCAAAAATATTTCAGTGTGTTTATCTAAAATTCTTTTCTTTTCGTTGAGTTGTACTAAGGAGAAGACCACAATGAAAATGTTGAGTGTCTCACATATGCATTATTGTTGATCTAACAAAGGGGCCATATTATTTGTCTTCTCCTCTGAATAAAATGTTGCAGATTCCAACTTACTCCATGACACTCTTACACTATTATTATTTTCATATCGTTCGGTCGTGCAAGTGAAAGGAAATAATGACGATATTTGATGAAGTGATTGTGGCGGGGAAAGCAGGTATGAACTCAACTTGTTTTTGTTTTTGTAAATATGTTTAACTCATTATCCATGATTCAACATATTATGATTAAACATGTTTGCAATGACAATTAGAGATTGTAGTTTCTTATGCCATGCTTAAGTAGCTAGGAGTGGATAATGATTTATCTTAGATGTCAACAAGCATTAAATTTATTGTGATGTAGTATGATGATATGGTATCCTCCTCTGAATGTTTCAAGTGGCTTGAGTTGGCACATGTTCACGCATGTAGTTGATTCAAAACCAACATAGCCTTCACAATATTTATGTTCATGGTGTTTATATTCTACTCATGATAGTATTCAATGTTAATTATTCATAATGCATGTTCATGACCATTTTCGCTCTCTAGCTGGTCGCTTCTCAACCTATTTGCTAGCATCCGCCTGTACTAAGCAGGAATACTACTTGTACATAAAATTCCTTAAACCAAAGTTATCCCAGATGAGTCCACTATATCTACCTGTATGCGGTATTGCCCTGCCATTTCAAGTAAATTTTCATATGCCACCTCTAAAAATTCAAATGAACATATGTTTTGTGTGGCTGGATCGCTCATGGAGTGACAGGGGGTGGTCAGTATCTTCCAGGCTAAGCGGGTTATTCTCATGATGAGTTTTTATTCACTCATCCTTGCACGAGAGGGGCCGGTAATTGGGATGCCCAGTCCCATAATAAAAAATTGCAAATAATTAAACAAAACTCCCCCGGGACTGTTGTTGGTATGGAAGGCACCCGTGGATTCGGCTAGCCATGGGTTCTGTTTGTTGGTGGAGGGGGAGTAAACATTAATTTTATCACTTGGGAACTGCTGCTAATGTGTTTAGCATGGAAGCTATTGAAAACTCTTGGTTGTGACGTTGACAGGAAGGGTGTACCTCCCAAAATTATATGTATCTCTTATTTAAGCTTCGAGCTCTGGCACCTCTGCAAATCCCTGCTTTCCTCCGCGAAGGGCCTATTTATTTACTTTCATGTTATTTTACTTTTATGTTGAGTCATCACCTTCTCAAACAAGCACCAGTCCCGAGAGCAATATCGTCATCCTCATGCATTGTGTATAGTAAATTTTGAATGCATCATGACTGGATCTCTTCTACCATGATTACAATGTTTAGTCGCTACTTGAACTTTGGAGGTGCTCTGCATTTATGTTTTGCAGTCTCAGAAATGGCTAGCAAGATACCATTATTACCATATTATATCATGATTGTTTTTACAAAGTGTTGGCATTTGAGATATCTTATTATTGCTCGCTAGTTGATTATGCAATTGATATGAGTGAATATAATTTCTAGGAGTTATTTTTTGCATGGTTAGTCATGATCTTTGCTGAAAACCTGGGTCCTAGTTAAGCATATATATGGACACAAGAACAAAAGAGTTCGTAAAAGTTTTTCTTTATCACTTTCAGTTTGTCAACTGAACTGCTTGAGGACAAACAATGGGTTAAGCTTGGGGGAGTTGATATGTCTCCATCGCATCTACTTTTCCTAATGCTTTTGCTCTTGTTTCAGACTCTAATTTCCATGATTTGAATGAAACTAACCCGGACTGATGTTGGTTTCAGCAAAACTACCATGGTGTTGTTTTTGTGCAGAAATAAAAGTTCTCAGAATAGGACGAAACTATTTGGAGAATTATTTTGGAATTAATAAAAAATATTGGAAGCAAGACCCATTGGAGGGGGTGCCTCAGCTGCTCACTAGGCACCAGGGCACACTCATCGGATCTCGGCAAACACACCGAAAGAAGTATTACATCGAATAGATCTCCAAGAACATCAAGGAGAACTTTGTATTGAGAATCAAAGAGAGAGAAGAAGCCATCTACCTAATAACTATGGACCCGAAGGTTTGTGGTAAACTACTCACACATCATCAAAGAGGCTATGGTGTCGATGTAGAAGCCCTCCGTGATCGAATCCCCCTCTGGCAGATCGCCGGAAAAGGCCCCAGATGGGATCTCACGGGTACAGAACGTTGCGGCGGTGGAAACGTGGTTTCATGGCTCCCTCTGATGTTTTTAGGGTATAAGAGTATATATAGGCAAAAGAAGTACGTCGGTGGAGCTCCATGGGGCCCATGAGGGTGGGGGGCGCGCCTACCCCCTGGGCACACCCTCCTTCCTCGTGGAAGCTTCGCGGAGTTCCAGACTTCCACTCCATGTCTCCTGGTTTGTGTTTGTTCCAAGAAAGATCCCCGCGAAGGTTTCGTTCCGTTTGATATTCCTTTTCTGCAAAACGCTAAAATAGGCAAAAAAACAAAAACTGGCACTGGGCCTCCGGTTAATAGGTTAGTCCCAAAAATAATATAAAAGATCATATTAAAGCCCATTAAACATCCAAAATAGATAATATAATAGCATGGAACAATAAAAAATTATAGATATGTTGGAGACGTATCAAGCATCCCCAAGCTTAATTCCTCCTCGTCCTCGAGTAGGTAAATGATAAAAACAGAATTTTTGATTTGGAATGCTACCTAACATAACTTTCAATGTAATTTTCTTTATTGCGGCATGAATGTTCAGATCCAAAAAATTCAAGACAAATGTTTCAAGCATACTAACCAAGCAATTATGTCTTCTCAAAATAACATAGCCAAAGAAAGCTCATCCCTACAAATTCATATAGTTTGGCCATGCTTCATTTCCGTCACACAAAATCCTCCCATCATGCACAACCCCTATGACAAGCCAAGCAATTGTTTCATACTTAGACTATTAAAAAAATGAACTTTCACGCAATATATGAGCGCGAGCCATGGACATAGCACTATAGGTGGAATAGAATGGTGGTTGTGGAGAAGACAAAAGGCAGGAAGATAGTCTTACATTAACTAGGCATATCAATGGGCTATGGAGATGCCCATCGATAGATATGAATGTGAGTGAGTAGGGATTGCCATGCAACGGATGCACTAGAGCTATAAGTGTATGAAAGCTCAAGAAAAGTAACTAAGTGGGTGTGCATCCAACTTGCTTGCTCAAGAAGACCTAGGGCAATTTGAGGAAGCCCATCATTGGAATATACAAGCCAAGTTCTATAATGAAAAATTCCCACTAGTATATGAAAGTGACAACATAAGAGACTCTCTATCATGAAAATCATGGTGCTACTTTGAGGCACAAGTGTGGAAAAAGGATAGTAACATTGCCCCTTCTCTCTTTTTCTCTCATTTATTTTTTTATTTTTTTATTTTTGTTTGGGCCTTCTCTTTTTTAATGGCCTCTTTTTTTAGTCCGGAGTCTCATCCCGACTTGTGGGGGAATCATAGTCTCCATCATCCTTTCCTCACATGGGACAATGATCTAATAAGGAAGATCATCACACTTTATTTACTTACAACTCAAGAATTACAACTCAATACTTAGAACAAAATATGACTCTATGTGAATGCCTCCGGCGGTGTACCGGGATGTGCAATGAATCAAGAGTGACATGTATAAAAAATTATGAAAGGTGGCCATTCCAAAAATATTATGTCAACTACATGATCATGCAAAGCAATATGACTATGATGAAGCGTGTCATAATAAACGGAACGGTGGAAAGTTGCATGGCAATATATCTCAGGATGGCTATGGAAATGCCATAATAGGTAGGTATGGTGGCTGTTTTGAGGAACGTAAATGATGGGTTTATGGTACCGGCGAAAGTTGCGCGGCACAAGAGAGGCTAGCAATGGTGGAAGGGTGAGAGTGCGTATAATCCATGGACTCAACATTAGTCATAAAGAACTCACATACTTATTGCAAAAATCTACAAGTCATCAAAACCAAGCACTACGCGCATGCCCCTAGGGGGATAGATTGGTAGGAAAAGACCATCGCTCGTCCCCGACCGCCACTCATAACGAAGACAGTCAAAGAACACCTCATGCTTCAAATTTGTCACACAACGGTTACCATACGTTCATGCTACGGGACTTGCAAACCTCAACACAAGTATTTCTCCATTTCACAATTACTCAACTAGCACGACTCTAATATCACCATCTTTATATCTCAAAACAACTATCAAGTATTAAACTATTCATAGTTTTTAATGCACTATATATGAATTTTTTTATTATGCCCATCTTGGATGCCCATCATATTAGGAATAATTTTATAACCAAAGCAAATTGCCATGCTGTTCTAAAATACTCTCAAAATTATGTAAGTGAAGAATGAGAGATAAATAATTTCTATAAAATAAAACCACCATCGTGCTCTAAAAGATATAAGTGAAGCACTAGAGCAAAATTATCTTACTCAAAAGATATAAGTGAAGCACATAGAGTATTCAAATAAATTCCGATTCATGTGTGTCTCTCCCAAAAGGTGTGTACAACAAGGATGACTGTGGTAAACTAAAAAGCAAAGACTCAACTCATACAAGACGCTCCAAGCAAAACACATATCATGTGGTGAATAAAAATATAGCCTCAAGTAAAGTTACCGATAGACGAAGACGAAAGAGGGGATGCCTTCCGGGGCATCCCCAAGCTTAGGCTTTTGGTTGTCCTTGAATTTTACCTTGGGGTGCCTTGGGAATCTCCAATCTTAGGATCTTTCCACGCCTTGTTCCAAAATCCATAAAATCTTTACCCAAAAACTTGAAAATTTTCACAACACAAAACTCAACAGAAAATCACACGAGCTCCGTTAGTATAAGAAAACAAACCACCACTTTAATGTACTGTAATTAACTCATTCCTTATTTATATTGGTGTTAAAACTACTATATTCCAACTTCTCTATGATTGATACCCCGCGATACTAGCCATAGATTCATCAAAATAAGCAAACAACACACGAAAAACAGAATCTGTCAAAATAAAACAGTGTGTAGCAACTGGAGGTTTCGAGTACTTCTGTAACTCCAAAAATTCAGAAACATTAGGACGACCTAAATAATTTGTATATTGATCTACTTCAGTTGGGATTGGTATTTTATCTATCTCTGGTAAAAAAATGAAAATTATTCGCGTGAGCGCATACTTTCTGTTTTTTCAGCAAGATCAAACAACAATCACCCAAGAAGATCCTAAAGGCTTTACTTGGCACAAACACTGATTAAAACATAAAAACTCAATCATAACAGAGGCTAGATAAATTATCTATTACTAAATAGGAACGAAAAGTAAAGAACAAAAATAAAATTTGGTTGCCTCCCAACAAGCGCTATCGTTTAACGCCCCTAGCTAGGCATAAAAGCAAGAATAGATCTAGGTATTGCCATCTTTGGTATGCAATCCATAAGTGGATCTCATAATTGATTCATAAGGAAATTTAATTTTCTTTCTAGAAAGTGTTCCATGCCTTTCCTTAACGGAAATTGGAATCTAATATTTCCTTCTTTCATGTCAATAATTGCACCAATCGTTCTAAGGAAAGGTCTACCAAGAATAATAGGACATGTAGGATTGCAATCTATATCAAGAACGATGAAATCTACGGGCACATAATTCCTATTTGCAACAATAAGAACATCATTAATCCTTCC
This sequence comes from Triticum dicoccoides, assembly GCF_002162155.2. Taxonomy (NCBI): domain Eukaryota; kingdom Viridiplantae; phylum Streptophyta; class Magnoliopsida; order Poales; family Poaceae; genus Triticum; species Triticum dicoccoides. The sequence continues at coordinate 505,867,580 of NC_041390.1, forward strand.
CATAGGTTTCTTAATGGTGGAATCTGCAAGGTGCAAATTTAAAGAAAAATCATCAAATTCACGGAAACCTAACACATCACACAAAGTTTTTGGAATCGTGGAAACACTAGTGATATGTCTCCATCGTATCTACTTTTCCAAGCACGTTTGACCTTGTTTTGGACTCTAAATTGCATGATTTGAATGGAACTAACCCGAACTGACGATGTTTTTAGCAAAATTGCCATGGTGTTGTTTTTGTGTAGAAATAAAAGTTCTCGGGATAACCTGAAAATCAACGAAGAATATTTTTGGAATTAATAAAAAATACTAGCAAAAGAATCAACACTAGTTGGTCCACACCCTATCCATGAGTGTGCAGGGCGCCCTCTAGGGCACGCCCCTGCCTCGTGGGCCCCCTGAGGCTCCACCGACGTCAACTCTAACTCTATATATTCACGTTCGGGAGAAAAAATCAGAGAGAAGGATTCATCGCGTTTTATGATACGGAGCCGCCGCCAAGCCCTAATCTCTCTCGGGAGGGCTGATCTGGAGTCTGTTCGGGGCTCCGGAGAGGGGAATCCATCGCAATCGTCATCATCAACCTTCCTCCATCACCAATTTCATGATGCTCACCGTTGTGCGTGAGTAATTCCATTGTAGTCTTGCTGGACGGTGATGGGTTGGATGAGATTTATCATGTAATCGACTTAGTTTTGTTAGGGTTTGATCTCTAGTATCCACTATGTTCTGAGATTGATGTTGCTATGACTTTGCTATGCTTAATGCTTGTCACTAGGGCCCGAGTGCCATGATTTCAGATCCGAACCTATTATGTTTTCATGAATATATGTGAGTTCTTGATCCTATTTTGCAAGTCAATAGTCACCTACTATGTGTTATGATCCGGTAACCCCGAAGTGACAATAATTGGGAGCACTCCCGGCGATGACCGTAGTTTGAGGAGTTCATGTATTCACTAAGTGTTAATACTTTGTTCTGGTACTCTATTAAAAGGAGACCTTAATATCCCTTAGTTTCCAATAGGACCCCGCTGCCACGGGAGGGTAGGATAAAAGATGTAATGCAAGTTCATTTCCATAAGCATGTATGACTATATTCAGAATACATGCCTACATTACATTGATGAATTGGAGCTAGTTCTGTGTCACCCTATGTTATAACTATTGCATGAGGAATCGCATCCGACATAATTATCCTTCACTGATCCATTGCCTACGAGCTTTTCACATATTGATCTTTGCTTAGTTACTTTTCCGTTACCACTGTTAAATCACTACAAAAACTACTACTGTTATTTTGCCACCGTTACCGCTACTTCCATATTACTTTGCTACTAAATACTTTTCTGCAGATATTAAGTCTTTCAGGTGCGGTTGAATTGACAACTCAACTGTCAATACTTGAGAATATTCTTTGGCTCCCCTTGTGTCCAATCAATAAATTTGGGTTGAATACTCTACCCTTGAAAACTGTTGTGATCCCCTATACTTGTGGGTTATCAAGACTATTTTCTGGCACCGTTGCCGGGGAGCATAGCTTTATTCTTTGAGTCACTTGGGATTTATATCTGTTGATCACTATGAGGAACTTGAAAGATGAAAGAACCAAGATTTTTCCCTCAACTAGGAGGGGAGGTAAGGAACTGCCATCTAGCTCTGCACTTGATTCACCTTCTGTTTTAAGTAAACTTGCGACACCTACTCCTGCTATTCATTCTGATATGTCACATGTTATTGATGATGCCACTTCTGCTATGCATGATTGATAACCCACAAGTATAGGGGATCAATTTTAGCCTCTTTCGATAAGTAAGAGCATCGAACTCAACGAGGAGCTAAAGGTAGAACAAATATTCCCTCAAGTTCTACCAACCACCGATACAACTCTATGCACGCTTAACGTTCGCTTTACCTAGAACAAGTATAAAACTAGAAGTACTTTGTAGGTGTAACAGGATAGGTTTGCAAGAATATAAAGAGCACGTAAAGAAAAATTAGGGGCTGTTTTAGGTAAAGAAGCAATAAAGTCAGTATAGGGAGTGTGGAAAAGTGGTGGTAGGAGTTGCGAAATTGTCCCTAAGCAATTGACTACTTTACTAGACCGATAACAAGTTTTATGTGGGAGAGGCTACTGCTAGCATGTCATCCCTGACTTGGAATTCTATGCACTTATGATTGGAACTATTAGCAAGCATCCGCAACTACTAACGTTCATTAAAGTAAAACCCAACCATAGCATTAAGATATATATTGGTCCCCCTTCAATCCCGTATGCATCAATTTCTATGCTAGGTTGAAGCTTCTGTCACTCTTTCCCTCCAATACATAGTCCTATCAACATACAACTAACCCCATGGTGTGATCCACGTGCGCGCTAATATGATGGGCACCAAAGGACAGCAACATAACCACAAGCAAATTAAACAAATCATAGCAATTCACCAATTACCGATAGAACAACGAAAATCTACTCACACATCATAGGATGGCAACACATCATTGGATAATAATATGAAGCATAAAGCACCATGTTCAAGTAGAGCGTACGGCGGGTGGCGGGAGAGTGGACCGTGATACGTCTCCAACATATCTACTTTTCCAAACACTTTGGACCTTGTTTTGGACTCTAACTTGTATGATTTTAATGGAACTAACCCGGACTGACGCTGTTTTTAGCAGAATTGCCATGATGTTGTTTTATGTGCAGAAAACAAAAGTTCTCGGAATGACCTGAAACTCCACGGGATATCTTACAATAAATAATAAAAAATCCTCACAAAACATGAAGACCAGGGGGCCCACACCCTTCTCACGAGGGTGGGGGCGCCCCTGTAGGGCGCGCCCCCTACCTCATGGGCCCCTTGGAGACCCCCCGACTCCAACTCCAACCCTATATAACTGCTATCGGGGAGAAAAAATAGGAGAGAAGAAATCATCACGTTTTACGATACGGAGCCGCCGCCAAGCCCTAAAACCTCTCGGGAGGGCTGATCTGGAGTCCATTCGGGGCTCCGGAGAGGGGGATTCGTCGCCGTCGTCATCATCAACCATCCTCCATCACCAATTTCATGATGCTCACCGCCGTGCGTGAGTAATTCCATCGTAGGTTTGCTGGATGGTGATGGGTTAGATGAGATTCACCATGTAGTCGAGTTAGTTTTGTTAGGGTTTGATCCCTAGTATCCACTATGTTCTGAGATTGATGTTGCTATGACTTTGCTATGCTTAATGCTTGTCACTAGGGCCTGAGTGCCATGATTTCAGATCTAAACCTATTATGTTTTCATCAATATATGAGAGTTCTAGATCCTATCTTGCAAGTCTATAGTCACCTATTATGTGTTATGATCCGTTAACCCCGAAGTGACAATAATCGGGATACTTACCGGTGATGACCGTAGTTTGAGGAGTTCATGTATTCACTATGTGCTAATGCTTTGTTCCGGTTGTCTATTAAAAGGAGGCCTTAATATCCCTTAGTTTCAATTAGGACCCCGCTGCCACGGGAGGGTAGGACAAAAGATGTCATGCAAGTTCTTTTCCATAAGCATGTATGACTATATTCGGAATACATGCCTACATTACATTGACGAATTGGAGCTAGTTCTGTGTCACCCTATGTTATGACTGTTACATGATGAACCGCATCTGGCATAATTATCCATCATTGATCCGATGCCTACGAGCTTTCCATATACTGGTTTACGCTTATTTACTTTCCCGTTGCTATTGTTACAATCACTACAAAACACCAAAAACATTACTTTGCTTTCATCACTCTTTTGTTACCGTTACCATCACTATCATATTACTTTGCTACTAAACACTTTGCTGCAGATACTAAGTTTCCAAGTGTGGTTGAATTGACAACTCAGCTGCTAATACTTGAGAATATTCTTTGGCTCCCCTTGTGTCGAATCAATAAATTTGGTTTGAATACTCTACCCTCGAAAGCTGTTGCGATCCCCTATACTTGTGGGTTACCAAGACTAATTTCTGGCGCCGTTGCCGGGGAGCATAGCTCTATTCTTTGAGTCACTTGGGATTTAGATCTGCTGGGCACTATGAAGAACTTGAGAGATCCAAAAACCAAGGTCTATCCCTCAACTACGAGGGGAGGTAAGGAACTGCCATCTAGCTCTGCACTTGATTCACCTTCTGTTATGAGTAAGCTTGCGACACCTACACCCGCTTCTGCTATTCGTTCTGATATGTCACATGTTATTGATGATGCTACTTCTGCTATGCATGATACTTATGATGAAACTACCTCTATGCCTGATACTACTATGCCACTTAGTGATTTTCTCGAGGAACGACTTGCTAGGGCTAGAGAGATTGAAAATATTGAATCTGCTTATGAAGATGAAATTGATGATGAAGAATCACTTGTTATTCCTGAGGGTTATTTATTTGATCAAGATGCTTCTTTCGCTATTTTAGCCTGCAAAGACAGATATGAACTCAAAAGGTTATTAGCTAAATGGAATAAGCAATCTCCAAATGCTAGGATGAGACCTGACCCTGCTTTTGCTACTTCACCTATATGTGTTGCTGATAAGGATTATGAATTGTCTGTCGATCCTAATATAATTACTTTGGTTGAATCTGATCCTTTTCATGGTTATGAATCTGAAACTGTTGTAGCACATCTTACTAAATTAAATGATATAGCCACCCTGTTCACTAATGATGAGAGATCTCGCTACTTTTATATCCTTAAAATATTTTCGTTCTCATTAAAGGGTGATGCTAAGATATGGTTTAATTCTCTTGATCCTGGTTGTGTGCGTAGTCCCTAGGATATGATTTATTACTTCTCTGCTAAATATTTCCCTGCTCATAAGAAACAAGCTGCTTTAAAGGAAATATACAACTTTGTGCAAATTAAAGAAGAGAGTCTCCCACAAGTTTGGGGGAGGCTTCTCAAGTTACTTAATGCTTTGCCTGATCATCCTCTTAAGAAAAATAAAATACTTGATATCTTTTATAATGGACTAACCGATGCTTCCAGAGATTACCTGGATAGTTGTGTTGGTTCTCTTTTTAGGGAAAGAACACCGGATGATGTTGACAAATGAAAATAATTGGGCACCTCCTGAGCCAGCTCCTGAGGCAGCTCCTGCTCCAATTAATGATCCTATTCCTAAACCAACTCCGAAGAAGAGAGGTGTTCTATTTCTCAGTCCTGAAGATATGCAAGAGGCAAAGAAATCTATGGAAGAAAAAGGTATTAAAGCTGAAGATGTTAAGAATTTACCTCCTATTGAAGAAATACATGGTCTTAATTTACCGCTTGATGAAGAAATATATGATCTTAATCCTTTATTTATTGAAGAACCTCTAGACCTCGATAACCCGACACAGGTAGTAAAGGTAAATTCTCTCTATAGATATGATAAAGCTAAAATCCCTCCTACTAAAATTGCTAGTCAATGCTTGGATGAGTTTGATAATTTTATGTTTAAGCAAGAAGACTTCAATGCTTATTTTGGTAGACAATTAAATCAAGATGCTGATATGATTAAATACTTGGGAGATTATATGGCTAATATTAGAGGTGAACTTAAACTTGTTAGCAAACATGCTTCTATGGTTACCACTCAAGTAGAACAAGTACTTAAAGCTCAAAAAGAATTGCCCAATGAGACGAATAGTAAGAAAAATGATTATGTTGTTAAAGTGGCTACTAGAACTGGTAGAATGACTCAGGAACCTTTGTATCCTGAAGGCCACCCTAAGAGAATTGAGAAACATTCCCAGAGAAATAAAATTGATGCACCTAGTTCTTCTAAAAATAAGAAAAAGAAAAATGATAGAACTGTGCAAACTTCTAGTGAACCTATTGCTGAACCACCTGATAATCCAAATGATATCTCTATGTCTGATGCTGAAACACAATCTGGTAATGAACATGAACCTAATGAAAATGTTAATGATGATGTTCATAATAATGCTCAACCTAGTAATGATAATGATGTAGAAATTGAACCTGCTGTTGATCTTGATAACCCACAATCAAAGAATCAACGTTATGATAAGAAAGACTTTGTTGCTAGGAAATACGGTAAAGAAAGAGAACCTTCGGTTCAGAAACCCATGCATGTTCCTCCCAAACCATCCAAGAAAAAGGATGATGAGGATTTTGAGCGCTTTGCTGAAATGATTAGACCTATATTTTTTCGTATGTGATTGACTGATATACTCAAAACAAATCCTTATGCTAAGTACATGCAAGATATTATTACAAATAAAAGAAAGATACCAGAAGCTGAAATTTCCACCATGCTTGCTAATTATACTTTTAAGGGTGGAATACCAAAGAAACATGGAGATCCAGGAGTACCTACTATACCATGCTCCATTAAAAGAAACTATGTTAAAACTGCTTTATGTGATCTTGGAGCCGGTGTTAGTGTTATGCCTCTCTCTTTTATATCGTAGACTTGATTTGAATAAGTTGACACCTACTGAAATATCTTTGCAAGTGGCTGATAAATCAACTGCTATACCTGTCGGTATTTGTGAGGATGTGCCTGTTGTGGTTGCAAACGTTACTATTTTAACAGACTTTGTTATTGTTGATATTCACGAGGACGATAGTATGTCTATTACTCTTGGAAGACCTTTTCTTAATACTGCAGGGGATGTTATTGATTGCAACAAAGGCAATGTCAATTTTCATGTTAATGGTAATGAGCATACGGTACACTTTCCGAGGAAACAACCTCAAGTTCCTAGTATCAATTCTATCAGAAAAATTCCATCGAATATATTTGGAGGTTTTGAATTTCCTATCCCTACTATCAAGAAGAAATATGATATACTTATTATTGGGGATGTGCATATCCCTGTTGAGGTAACCTAGTGTAATTCAAAATTTCTCCGGTTTCATGTTAATTGGAATGGGTTTGTTAACAAGACTTGATCAACCTTGTTAGTGGATTCCTTTTGACGAGCATGAGATGGATGAAACTAGAAGCACAACCTTCTATACCCTCTCTATACTTTCTGCTATTTAGTTGAAATAAAGTAAAAATAAATAATTTTGTGTCTGTTATCTGATTATCTGTGCAATATAAAAATACCTCAAAAATAAGAGTTCTCCAAATGCCTTGAAAATTAAATATGATTTTTTATAGAATATTTGAGGATTTATGGAACAAAGAACACACCAGGGGGGCCAACCACCTTGCCACGAGGGTGGAGCGCGTGCCCACCCCCTAGGGAGCGCCCCCACGGTGGCCCTCCTCCACTTATTCTTCTAGCCACACACTTCATCTTCCTCCCCCAAACACGAAAACCAACTCAAACCCGAGTCCAAGCTCGTTTTGCTGCCATTTTCGATCTCCTTGCTCAAAGCACCTCTCACAAAACTGCTTAGGGAGATTGTTCCTTGGTATGTGAATCCTCCATTGGTCCAATTAGTTTTTGTTCTAGTGCTTTATTCATTGCAAATTTGTGTTGCTTAGGTGACCCTGTTCTTGAGCTTGCATGTCAAATTTATATGGTCAAAAGTAGTTTTGATGCATGATATAGGCCCTAGGCACTTGTAGGAGTAGTTGCTATCAATATCATTGAGTTTGGTTTACCTTTATTTTGAAGTTACTAAAAATTTCAGAATTTTTCAGAAAATGATGAGAAGATTATTGAGGGGCTCATCGAGCCAAAGCTCGAAGGAAAATGCACCGAAACCTAAGTATAATTTGCCGCACACCATGGAGGTTCGGGCGTGTGAATGGCCTTCTGTGGATTTCTTGAGAGCAGCCGGGATTTATGAAGATTTTCATGAGTTGGCTCATAATGCAAGCCTCACCGCTTTCCTCCACGACCAATGTGATCAGTATCTCTTACTCACAAATACCTTTGTGCAAAACTTTCATTTCAATTCTAGGAACTCGCCACCTACGGTGGAGTTTTATTTATATGATGAGTATGAGGAGATGTCACTTTATGATTTTTGTCGGACTTGTTTAGTACCTTTTCGGGGCAAGATAGAAGAACCACATCATGATGATGTGGAGGGATTTATTAATACTGTCACTGTAGGGGAAACTAGGAAGGTTTCCGATGCACGAATCACTAGCATACATTTTCCTGTCTTACGTTACTTTGCATTATTTGCTAGTCGTTGCTTAATTGGTCGCGGAAACTCTAGAAACCTTAGTATCCTTGATATTATTATTTTGCTCCAAGGTTTATACAGTGATAACACTTTTAGTATGGGCGGCATTATTGCTAGACGGTTAAGTATGAACCGTACTAAGGGTCCCATCTTTGGAGGCGTCTATGTCACACGCCTAGCTGCGCATTTTAACATACCTATTAGGCATGCTAAGAAGGAAGAAAAAGTGTCGCCTCGTGTTTATTTAGATTATAAAAGTATGGTGGCACATGATTTTATTGTTAAGAATAGGGCAGGAGAGCTTAAATATCAATTGTTCTTTAATAAACATCATCCTGAGACTATTACCTTGCATGCTCCTACTTTGTTTGATTTGACTGTAGGCAAGTACCTCGTTCCGTTGACGGCTATCCATGCCTACCGGAACCCTGCACTAGCCGAGGAGCCAGAACCGGAACCACAATTTGATCCTTCATGATAGTCTAACTATCAGTGGGATCCGGAGATGATTGCCAGCCAGTGGCAATCGGAGCCTTCTTCTTCCTCATCACAGTACGACCCCAACAACTATTATTATGCATATCAGCCAGGCCAGCCGTGGCCATAGACCAACTTAGGCCAAAAGTCTAAGCTTGGGGGAGTACGTATTTCTCACCGACATTACACTTATGTTCACACACACTCATTGCCAGATGTCGGTGCTCATACTTTTTCATTGTATCATCCATGCTAGTTTATTTTCTTTTATGCTTTCTTCTTGTGTGTTTGATGAACCTTAAGAAAAAACCAAAAAAATTAGTTGTAGCTTTTAATTAATTTACTTTCCATGTTGTAGTAGTAATTAAAAAGAAAACCCAAAAATGTTTCATGTTCTTCTTTTGCTTGTTGGGAGCTTTCCCGTGTAAATAGTTTTATTTCTTTTCTTTTCTTTGGGGGTCAGTAGGAGAAGACCTTGATTAAATTGTTGAACTGGCTCTTTATATGCATTATTGTTTATCTGACAAGAGCCCATATTGCCTTGTCTTCTCTGGTTTATTGAATGCCCGCAGATTCCGGCTTAGTTCAATGCACATGCACTCTTATTATTATTCACATCATTCGGTCGTGAAAGTGAAAGGCAATTATGATGATATATGATGGACTGACTGAGATGAGAAAAGCTGGTATGAACTCGACCTCTTTTGTTTTTGTAAATATGATGAGTTCATCGTTCTTGATTCAGCTTGTTATGAATAAACATGTTTGCAATGACAATTAGAAATCATAGTTGCTTATGACATGCTTGATTAGCTATGAGTTATAATGGTTTACCTTGCGTGCCAACATGCTATTAAAACAGTTATGATGTGGTATGATATGGTGGTATCCTCCTCTGAATGATTTAAGTGACTTGACTTGGCACATTTTCATGCATGTAGTTGAAACAAATCAACATAGCCTTCACGATATTTATGTTCATGGTGTATTATATCCTACTCATGCTTGCATCCAATGTTTATTAATTTTAATGCATGTACATGGCTATTGTCGCTCTCTAGTTGGTCGCTTCCCAGTCTTTTGCTAGCCTTCACCTGTACTAAGCGGGAATACTGCTTGTGCATCCAAACTCCTTAAACCCCAAAGTTATTCCACATGAGTCCACTATACCTTCCTACATGCGGTATCTATCTGCCGTTCCAAGTAAATTTGTATGTGCCAAACTATAAACCTTCAAATAATCATCCTGTTTTGTATGCTCGAATAGCTCATGTATCAACTAGGGTTGTGTGTATCTTCCATGTTAGGCGGGTTATTCTCAAGAGGAGTGGACTCCGCTCCTCATTCACGAGATAAAGGGCTGGTCACTAGGATGCCCAGTCCCATGCTTTATGCAAACTAAATCAAAATAATTGCAAACAAAACTCCCCCTGTTACCTGATGTATGTTGGAGGCACTCATTGTTTCGAGCAAGCCATGGATTGATGTTTGTTGGTGGAGGGGGAGTATAAACTTTTGTTGGGGAACGTTGCAGAAAACAAAAAATTTTCCTACGGTTTCACCAAGATCCATCTAGGAGTTCATCTAGCAACGAGTGATCGGATTGCATCTACATACCTTTGTAGATCACGCGCGGAAGCGTTCAAAGAACGGGGATGAGGAAGTCGTATTCAACGTGATCCAAATCACCGGAGATCCTAGCGCCGAACGGACGGCACCTCCGCGTTCAACACACGTACGGTCAGCGTGACATCTCCTCCTTCTCGATCCAGCAAGGGAGAAGGAGAGGTTGAGGAAGATGGCTCCAACAGCAGCACGACGGCGTGGTGGTGGTGTGTGACGCCCGGGTAATTAAGCTACAGTAATCCCCACTAATGATGCCACGTCACCTCGGTTACTGTGGATAAACTCGCGTTAGTTCGGAACCTAGTTCGAATTTCAAATTCAAAATCGAGCAAACAATAAAAGTTTTCAAATATTAAGATTTAAATGTTCGGCGTGAACCAAATAATACATAGGTAATTATGGTGGAGAAACCAAACTTTGATAAAATGTTTAAAGGCCCTAAAACAATTAAAACAATAGTGAAAACAATTATTTAAATACCTTTTGTAATTAATAAAATGTCAAACTAATTTATTTGAGGATTAGACTTTTTGTGACTATGGACTAAGTTGAAATACTAAATTAGATGCTACGTGTGTATTTTAATAAAACTAAAATAATAGGAAACAAAACTAAAACAGAAAAGGTAAAATAAATAAAAGTAAAAACAAAAGAAAAGAAAAGGGACCCCCACTGGGCCAACCGGCCCATCTGACAGCCAGGCCAGCCCAACTGGCCCACCCGCACGGCCCAGCCGACCCCCACTCCTCCCTTATCCTCTCACCCCCACCCGAACCCTATCCACTCGCTCCCACTCCCCTTCTCCCGATCCGATCTGGATCGGGACCGATCCCCCAC
>NC_041390.1:505879772-505880723 GCF_002162155.2 Triticum dicoccoides
GTGCGCGCTCGATGCGCTGGGCCCGCGCCTCGGCCGCGCTCACAGCGGCCCCGCCTCAATCGTGCCCGCTCGTCGCCGTCCTTGCCCGGCTCCACGAGCGCACGCCCCCTGCCTCCCTGCGTCGCCGGCACCCCACCGTGCCCCGCCAGTCCCGCCACCGCGGTTGGCCTGGGCGGGTGCCGTATCAGGCACCCACGCGCCCGTGCCCGCATCGGCCCCCTGGGGCCAATGACATGGGGGTCCCACCCCAGAACGTTAAAAAAAAGTATATAAAAATAAATAAAACAATAATTAAAATAAAAATAAATTTAATTAATTAATTAATTAACTAAATTAATTAAGTTAATTAACCTTAATTAATTAATCTAATTAACCTGTTAGCTTAATTAAACAGTAATTAGTTTAACTAAATCCTAATTAACCTAACAGAGTATGACAGGTGGGTCCCATTGGACCCACGCGTCAGTTTGACCCAATCAACCCCTGTTGACTGCTGATGTCAGCATGACGTCATGCTGACGTCATAAATCCATTTTCCGAATTAATTAAATAATTAAATAAATTCCAGAAATTAATAAAATCTTTAGAAAATCATATCTTTTAATCCGTAACTCGGATTAAAATATTTTCAACATGAAAGTTGCTCAGAACGACGAGACGATTCCGGATACGCAACCCGTTCGTCCGCCACACCCCCCTAACCTATCGAACTCGCAACTTTCCCCCCTCCGGCTCCTCTGCCCGAAAACACGGAACCCCGGGAATACTTCCCGGATGCTTCCCCCCTTCACCGGTATCACCTCCTACCGCGTAGAACACGTCTAGCTCTGCCTGTTATCCTGTTATGCACTTGATTGCTATGTATTTACTGTTTCTCCTCTCCCGCCTTTTCTCTCTGGTAGACCCCGTGACGATGCTGATGCCCCTGTGGTCGACTACATCACCGACGAC
>NC_041390.1:505882590-505885038 GCF_002162155.2 Triticum dicoccoides
TTAGGAGGATCCCAGGCAGGAGGCCTGCGCCTCTTTCGATCTGTATCCCAGTTTGTGCTAGCCATCTTATGGCAACTTGTTTAACTTATGTCTGTACTCAGATATTGTTGCTTCCGCTGACTCGTCTATGATCGAGCACTTGTATTCGAGCCCTCGAGGCCCCTGGCTTGTATTATGATGCTTGTATGACTTATTTTATGTTTTAGAGTTGTGTTGTGATATCTTCCCGTGAGTCCCTGATCTTGATCGTACACATTTGCGTGCATGATTAGTGTACGATTGAATCGGGGGCGTCACAAGTTGGTATCAGAGCCGACTGCCTGTAGGAATCCCCCTTCCACACTCCTTGGCCGAAGTCGAGTCTAGACATTACAAAAACTTTTACTAACTTGGCTGTGTGCCTTACGGGCCCACGTCGCCATCGGGTGGTACTAGGATCTTTTACTCCTCGACCTTTACCCTGGGACTCTGATCTCTCGTCTATTCGGGTTAAATGAAGTTTACTAAATCTAACAATAGGATCTCGTTATCACTTTCACCCGGAGAGCCCCTTGTTACTGATGATCGTCTGCTGCACCAGAAGACCCTGAAGATACCCTCCGCTGTTAACCCGAGAACTTGTGTTCATCGCGTTTGCAATTCCCCTTCCACCGCAAACCCTTATGGATAACTACTTGCAGTTGTTATTCTTACATTCATCCCCAGTTGGTCTTGTTATTACAAGATAACCTGAAAACTCATTGTTGTTTCGATAATCCTTTGAGCTTACTGCCTTGCTGTTCTTTGTCACCTGAATACCCCTACGGTTAATTATTGCAATTATTGAGTATCCGCTCATCCCCAGTTGTTCATGAGTTTCACAAAAGTCTTCAAAATACTATTCGATCTTCCGAAAATCCTTTGGAGCCTTTGGCTCTTGAAATTCTTGCTTGCTCGCATTATGGTTAATCCCATAAGTCTCGTAGTCTTATTGACATTCCTTGTCTTTATCATTTTGGGTCTATTGACTCAATATGTTTGCGAATACACGCAATCATCATTGATCCTTATAAATTACTTTTCCGGCTGAGCTGCCATTCTTTTAACTAGAATTGGTTCTCGACCAATCGAATTGTCTTTGATTGTACCCTAAGGCTATTCAACTTATCCACCCCTAATCAGAGCATTGCTTCTGATCCCTTGATTTGGGAATCATAATTCCTTTGCATTTGACAATTGAGTTAGTCAATTGTTTCTATAATCCGGTGCACTTGCATTCCTTCTTCCTTTGATAGAGTACTGATACCCACACCAGCTCCGTTGTGGACCATCGGTTCCTTTGTTGGATTTTATGCCCTTCATAATTAATCACCTTGTGAGCTCTTTCCCCTGATACATAATGCCTTTGGTACATTGTATCCTCTGCTTGACCAACAATGCTCTACTTTCGAGCTTGTATTAATTACCCCGAAGTTTGTGGTATATGTTCGTAAGATGCCCGCATGGGTTGAACCTATGCCTTCCTTAATATGTGTGAACTCGGTAGATTTCACGAGTCATACTCATCTGGTATTTCACCAGGTAAAACTTTCAACACTAATGCCTTTATCAAAGCGAGAAGTGAATGGAAGATTATACATTGAAGAAGTGGGAGTCGACCTTGAACTTTGTGTTCATGCCCATAGACACGATGTAGATCTTCTCATCTAAGCTTCTTTTAAAATTAATTATTCCCTTGGTATAAGTTCATCTTATATCTGGGATCTGGCCTTTTTCAATCGTGGTTTCGACCATGCTCTCCTTTAAATACCAATTCTCATGCAAGTTTAAGCACTTGTCTTCTGCAGAGCAATACCCCAGTCCAACCTCTATTTTGATCTGTCGTCGAGTATTACCCCCTGATATCACGAGATTATCATGGAACTGCATAACTTCTTATGAGTTCTTCATCAAGTGCTACGTTCCCACTGATTACAATTTTTCATGGGCTCTGAGTTATTAAACACTCAAAGACACCGATAACTGAACCGAGTCCGCTCTACGGTTCAGCAACTCTTCAGTAAGCTTCTATAAGTACGAGTTTGTACCCGATCACGCCATTCCTAGCCTGTTTGGCTATATCATTGTCGTGACGATTCTAACGGTGCTACCTGGTCCTTATTCTCGGAGCACCAATTTTCGACGATGAACTAACCTTACGTCGATTTTCCTTGTCATACCCTTTCACCTTAAATAACATGCTTGAGTTCGAGTTTGTGTCGTACCCATGGTTCCAATGACTTTTGGCTTCATCATTCCTTTGACTTGATGTCGTCGCTGATTGATTACTTCTTCATGAAATCTGTCGACAAATGTGTCGTGATCCTCATCAACCTTATGAGTTCTTCCAGGATATCAATTGAATTCATGATGAGAAATACCATCCTTGTCCCTCGATGATTTGAGTTATCATCGGCAACATTCTTGCCT
>NC_041390.1:505885106-505887735 GCF_002162155.2 Triticum dicoccoides
TTTGTGTTGTACCTTGGTTTCCTTGCTATCCAGCAATTGTTCTTCTTTACCTTGGAGTATTACCGTCCTTTATGTCAAGAATGTTCTGAGATTTGTTCCACCTCTTGAGAATTCTTGACATAGAAATACTTCTCACCATCACCATTCTTTCTTGGTCCCTGTGTTGATTCCAACAAGTGAACGGTGTTGTTTGGATTCTTTCCTTCTAGCAACCCTATCTGTTTGAAGTTAATGGTCGAAAGTTCATTCTTAGGCTATTGATTATTGCATCACCATTCTGACATTGGTCGTGCAACCCAACCCATATTTCGGGCGCACCTTTCAACCAATGTTTAATTGTGTATGTTTTCCTCGAGCATACTTCCTTATATCATTTGATCTGACAAATGTTATCTCCTTGTTCACTTAATTGTGGACATCCATCTTTTAGGAATCTCGGTGAATTGCCGTTGAGTTCACCAGACACCTCCTTGTCCTCTCCTTGGGTTAATGATGGACTCTTGATAACGGAAATCACTTCATAGTTCATTTCCCCGAGAATCCTACAATGTCATCTCGTCAATTTGCGTTGCACCTTTTCTTCTCAGGTATCCTAAGTCTGAGGTATCCTGACACCAACCGGATCTGAATCTCGGTCAGATATGATGGTTGGGACATATCTCCAAGAGTTGTAACATTGATCTCTACGTGACCCGGTAACATGATGTCATGCCTAGCACCCCCCCTGGGTGGAGGACCTATCGTTATAATTTCTTTTGCAAGGACAACCATTCTTCATGGAGGAAATTGTAAGACTTATTCTACAAGTTATTCCTGATGGATCCTTCGTGTTTCCAAAGTCTGATCTTCACCTGAAGACCATGTCAATGCTATCTCGAAGCATGTCAATGGTACTCCGATTTTCAACAGGAACATTTGAAGCACGATGCTAAATTTTATTTATCATTTATCCTAACACCGTTGTATGGGTAATATCATGAGATTCCTCCCCCCCTAACCTAAAGAGTTGTCTACATTATATCCTGCCACGGATATCATGCTCTGCTTGTCCTTGGGAAGGATATGTCCCTGAAATATGTGTTTAGACACATTTTCCTTTCCATTGTTCTGTTTAATATGATAATCATATTTTACTTTCCATTGGTTGTTTGAACCTTTCTTGTGATCTATATGATCTAAGCAGCAATATTCTACTGCTTATGTAAACTCCTCGGTGTGCAATTCTGTCAGTAAGACCCTGTTACTATTGCTGATGACATTCCGGTAGCCACCGATGGACGAGAACCTTGCCTATTGGTCCGCCTCGTTCAACGAGCAGCAAAGTGGTTCTCTTCGTCCCTCGCCCTTGGTACCAACGTTGATGCCGACATAACTGACTTGGTACTCTCTGACATGCCTTGCTATCATGACCGTGAAAAATGTCACTGCTCCTATTAAAAAAAACCACATGGTGGGCCCATAACCCACAGTTCCACAGGATCGAAACCTGACTGTCCTGTACACCCCCTATTCCCAAAGTTATTCCTCGCGCGTGGACTCGTATGTAATCCACGGGCCACTGTCCTAGTGGTCTATTCTGGTATCAGACGCAATACTTACTCTCGCTACTCTGAACCCCTTTCTCACTCTGGTTCAGGCTTCGAGCAACTATCTATCCGCTTGGAGCCTATTATGGTACCTTCGTACCTTACTCTCGAGGTATTTCATATGTTCAACTCGAGAGATAATCTTATACTAATTCATGGATTAACCCCAGATTGTTTCCCTCAAAAGCATTATGTCGTAGTGAGCTGCCCCTTATCTTTTCGTAAGTACGATGGAGCTCCCGAAGAAATGATGACAAGTTTATCATGATGCATAGGAATAAAGGATTGAAGACATCAACGAAAGGAATTAACTTCTTTGAGAAGATCCGTTAGAATATCGTAGCCAGAACTTTCCCCTTACTCCCCTCTTAAATCTCGGGACGAGATTTCTTGTAGTGGAGGAGAATTGTGACGCCCGGGTAATTAAGCTACAGTAATCCCCACTAATGATGCCACGTCACCTCGGTTACTGTGGATAAACTCGCGTTAGTTCGGAACCTAGTTCGAATTTCAAATTCAAAATCGAGCAAACAATAGAAGTTTTCAAATATTAAGATTTAAATGTTCGGCGTGAACCAAATAATACATAGGTAATTATGGTGGAGAAACCAAACTTTGATAAAATGTTTAAAGGCCCTAAAACAATTAAAACAATAGTGAAAACAATTATTTAAATACCTTTTGTAATTAATAAAATGTCAAACTAATTTATTTGAGGATTAGACTTTTTGTGACTATGGACTAAGTTGAAATACTAAATTAGATGCTACGTGTGTATTTTAATAAAACTAAAATAATAGGAAACAAAACTAAAACAGAAAAGGTAAAATAAATAAAAGTAAAAACAAAAGAAAAGAAAAGGGACCCCCACTGGGCCAACCGGCCCAGCTGACAGCCAGGCCAGCCCAACTGGCCCACCCGCACGGCCTAGCCGACCCCCACTCCTCCCTTATCCTCTCACCCCCACCCGAACCCTATCCACTCGCTCCCACTCCCCCTCTCCCGATCCGATCTGGATCGGGACCGATCCCCCACTCCCCCCC
>NC_041390.1:505887867-505888425 GCF_002162155.2 Triticum dicoccoides
TCGCGCCGTCGCCGCTCGCCGTCGTCTCCGTCCTCCTCGACTCCTCGCCGGACCTCGCATCCCCGTCCTCCTCCCCAAAGGCTCCACCGAGCCTCGCCGACCCTCGTCTCTGCAACGTCGGTGAGGCACCGTCCTCTCCTCCTCCCGCCCGCGGGCTCGAACCACGGTGCCGCGCACCGCGTGCCCCGGTCTTGCTGCTCTTCCTCCTTCCGCACGCGCTCACCACGCGCTCCGGATGACCCCATACCGCGCGCCCATGACCGCGACCTTCTCCCCGCACCGCGACTGGACCGGCACCCCCTGCACGCGCCCGTGCGCGCCCACCCGCGCCCACGGCCATCGCTGCCGGACGCCCGCGACCGAGACGGTGCTCTACCCGCTCCTGCTCACGGCCCCCTCGCCCCGCTCCCTCGACCATCCCACGCCCCGTGCCCCTGCTCCATGGCTGCTGCTGCCTCCTCTACCCACCGCACCCGCCGTGGCCGCGTTTGGTCACCGGACCACACCGCCTCGCCCGCCCGTTGCCGTGCTCCGGCACCCCAGAGCCCCTCTACCCCC
>NC_041390.1:505888435-505985349 GCF_002162155.2 Triticum dicoccoides
GTGCGCGCTCGATGCGCTGGGCCCGCGCCTCGGCCGCGCTCACAGCGGCCCCGCCTCAATCGTGCCCGCTCGTCGCCGTCCTTGCCCGGCTCCACGAGCGCACGCCCCCTGCCTCCCTGCGTCGCCGGCACCCCACCGTGCCCCGCCAGTCCCGCCACCGCGGTTGGCCTGGGCGGGTGCCGTATCAGGCACCCACGCGCCCGTGCCCGCATCGGCCCCCTGGGGCCAATGACATGGGGGTCCCACCCCAGAACGTTAAAAAAAAGTATATAAAAATAAATAAAACAATAATTAAAATAAAAATAAATTTAATTAATTAATTAATTAACTAAATTAATTAAGTTAATTAACCTTAATTAATTAATCTAATTAACCTGTTAGCTTAATTCAACAGTAATTAGTTTAACTAAATCCTAATTAACCTAACAGAGTATGACAGGTGGGTCCCATTGGACCCACGCGTCAGTTTGACCCAATCAACCCCTGTTGACTGCTGATGTCAGCATGACGTCATGCTGATGTCATAAATCCATTTTCCGAATTAATTAAATAATTAAATAAATTCCAGAAATTAATAAAATCTTTAGAAAATCATATCTTTTAATCTGTAACTCGGATTAAAATATTTTCAACATGAAAGTTGCTCAGAACGACGAGACGATTCCGGATACGCAACCCGTTCGTCCGCCACACCCCCCTAACCTATCGAACTCGCAACTTTCCCCCCTCCGGCTCCTCTGCCCGAAAACACGGAACCCCGGGAATACTTCCCGAATGCTTCCCCCCTTCACCGGTATCACCTCCTACCGCGTAGAACACGTCTAGCTCTGCCTGTTATCCTGTTATGCACTTGATTGCTATGTATTTACTGTTTCTCCTCTCCCCCCTTTTCTCTCCGGTAGACCCCGAGACGATGCTGATGCCCCTGTGGTCGACTACATCACCGACGACCCCTCTCTCTCTTGCCAGAGCAACCAGGCAAGCCCCCCCCCCTTGATCACCAGATATCGCCTACTCTTCTCTATACTGCTTGCATTAGAGTAGTGTAGCATGTTACTGCTTTTCGTTAATCCTATTCTGATGCATAGCCTGTCATTGCTGCTACAGTCATTGATACCTTACCCGCAATCCTAAATGCTTAGTATAGGATGCTAGTGTTCCATCAGTGGCCCTACACTCTTGTCTGTCTGCCATGCTATACTACTGGGCTGTGATCACTTCGGGAGGTGATCACGGGCATATACTATATACTTTACACTGTTACATTACCTGTGATACTGTTCGGAGTTGGGGGCTGAAGGGGCAGGTGGCTCCATCCCGGTAGAGGTGGGCATGGGTTCCCGACGGCCCCCGACTGTTACTTTGTGGCGGAGCGGCAGGGCAGGTTGAGACCACCTAGGAGACAGGTGGGCCTGGCCCTGTTCGGCGTTCGCGGATACTTAACACGCTTAACGAGATCTTGGTATTTGATCTGAGTTGGCTACGAGCCTATACGCACTAACCATCTACACGGGAGTAGTTATGGGTATCCCAGCGTCGTGGTATCAGCCGAAGCACTTCAGACGTCAGCGACGGAGCGGCGCGCGCCGAATTGGACTGGAAAGCCACTAGGCTAGGTCTGCTTTCGGCCGCCCACGCAACGTGCAGGTGTGCTCAGGGCGATGGGCCCAGACCCCTGCGCGCTTAGGTTTAGACCGGCGTGCTGGCCTCTCTGTTTTGCCTAGGTGGGGCTGCGACGTGTTGATCTTCCGCGGCCGGGCATGACCCAGGAAAGTGTGTCCGACCAAATGGGATCAAGCGTGTTGGGTAAGTTGGTGCACCCCTGCAGGGAAGTTAATCTATTCGAATAGCCGTGATCTTCGGTAACAGGACGACTTGGAGTTGTATCTTGACCTTATGACAACTAGAACCGGATACTTAATAAAACACACCCTTCCAAGTTCCACAGACAACCCGGTGATCGCTTTTCCACAGGGCGACGAGGGGAGGATCGCCGGGTAGGGTTATGCTATGCGATGCGACTGGAGATGCTACTTGGAGATGCTATCTGGAGATGCTACTTGGAGATGCTATTTGGAGATGCTATTTGGAGATGCTACTTGGAGATGCTACTTGGAGGACTTCAATCTACTCTCTTCTTCATGCTGCAAGACGGAGGCTGCCAGAAGCGTAGTCTTCGATAGGACTAGCTATCCCCCTCTTATTCTGGCATTCTGCAGTTCAGTCCACCGATATGGCCTCCTTACACATATACCCATGCATATGTAGTGTAGTTCCTTGCTTGCGAGTACTTTGGATGAGTACTCACGGTTGCTTTCTCCCCACTTTTTCCCCTTTCCTTTCTTTCTGGTTGTCGCAACCAGATGCTGGAGTCCAGGAGCCAGACGTCACCGTCGACGATGACCCCTACTACACCGGAGGTGCATACTACTACGTGCAGCCCGCTGACGACGACCAGGAGTAGTTAGGAGGATCCCAGGCAGGAGGCCTGCGCCTCTTTTGATCTGTATCCCAGTTTGTGCTAGCCATCTTATGGCAACTTGTTTAACTTATGTCTGTACTCAGATATTGTTGCTTCCGCTGACTCGTCTATGATCGAGCACTTGTATTAGAGCCCTCGAGGCCCCTGGCTTGTATTATGATGCTTGTATGACTTATTTTATGTTTTAGAGTTGTGTTGTGATATCTTCCTGTGAGTCCCTGATCTTGATCGTATACATTTGCGTGCATGATTAGTGTACGATTGAATCGGGGGCGTCACATGGTGGAGCTGCAGTACTCCGTCAGGGCTTCGCCAAGCTCTAAGGAGGAGGAGGATGTGTTGGAGAGGGAGAGGGAGGCACCAAAGGCAAAGGTAAGAGGTCCTCCATCCCCCCCCCACTATATATAGGGGGGGCTATGGGGGGGGCGGCCCTAGGAGATGCAATCTCCTAGGGGGGGGCGGCGGCCAAGGGGTGGGGGGCTTGCCCCCCAAGCAAGGGGGCGCCCCCCTTTAGGGTTTCCCCCACCCTAGGCGCATGGGCCCTAGGGGAAGTGGCGCCCCAGCCCACTTTGGGCTGGATCCCTTCCCACTTCAGCCCATAGGGCCCTCCGGGATAGGTGGCCCCACTCGGTGGACCCCCGGGACCCTTCCGGTGGTCCCGGTACAATACCGGTGACCTGAAACTTGTCCCGACGACCGAAATAGCACTTCCTATATATTATTATTTACCTCCGGACCATTCCGGAACTCCTCGTGACGTCCGGGATCTCATTCGGGACTCCGAACAACATTTGGGTTACTGCATATACATATCCCTACAACCCTAGCGTCACCGAACCTTAAGTGTGTAGACCCTACGGGTTCGGGAGACATGTAGACATGACCGAGATCGCTCTCCAGTCAATAACCAACAGCGGGATCTAGATACCCATGTTGGCTCCCACATGCTCCTCGATGATCTCATCGGATGAACCACGATGTCGAGGATTCAAGCAACCCCGTATACAATTCCCTTCGTCAATTGGTATGTTACTTGCCCGAGATTCGATCGTCGGTATCCCAATACCTCGTTCAATCTCGTTACCAGCAAGTCACTTTACTCATACCGTAATGCATGATCCCGTGACCAGACACTTGGTCACTTTGAGCTCATTATGATGATGCATTACCGAGTGGGCCCAGTGATACCTCTCCGTCATACGGAGTGACAAATCCCAGTCTTGATCCGTGTCAACCCAACAGACACTTTCGGAGATACCCGTAGTGTACCTTTATAGTCACCCAGTTACGTTGTGACGTTTGGTACACCCAAAGCACTTCTACGATATCCGGGAGTTACACGATCTCATGGTCTAAGGAAAAGATACTTGACATTGGAAAACTCTAGCAAACGAACTATACGATCTTGTGCTATGTTTAGGATTGGGTCTTTTCCATCACATCATTCTCCTAATGATGTGATCTCGTTATCAATGACATCCAATGTCCATAGTCAGGAAACCATGACTATCTGTTGATCAACGAGCTAGTCAACTGGAGGCTTACTAGGGACATGTTGGTGTCTAAGTATTCACACATGTATTACGATTTCCGGATAACACAATTATAGCATGAATAAAAGACAATTATCATGAACAAGGAAATATAATAATAATCCTTTTATTATTGCCTCTAGGGCATATTTCCAACAGTCTCCCACTTGCACTAGAGTCAATAATCTAGTTACATTGTGATGAATCGAACACCCATGGAATTCTGGTGTTGATCATGTTTTGCTCTAGCGAGAGGTTTAGTCAACGGATCTGCTACATTCAGGTCCGTCTGTACTTTACAAATATCTATGTCTCCATCTTGAACATTTTCACGAATGGAGTTGAAGCGACGCTTGATGTGCCTTGTCTTCTTGTGAAACCTAGGCTCCTTGGCAAGAGCAATAGCTCTAGTGTTGTCACAGAAGAGCTTGATCAGCCCCGACGCATTGGGTATGACAACTAGGTCGGTGATGAACTCCTTCACCCAAATTGCTTCATGCGCTGCCTCCGAGGCTGCCATGTACTCCGCTTCACACGTAGATCCTACCACGACGCTCTGCTTGCAACTGCACCAGCTTACTGCCCCACCATTCAAAATATACACGTATCCGGTTTGTGACTTAGAGTCATCCAGATCTGTGTCGAAGCTAGCGTCGACGTAACCTTTTACGACGAGCTCTTCGTCACCTCCACAAACGAGAAACATTTCCTTAGTCCTTTTCAGGTACTTCGGGATATTCTTGACCGCTGTCCAGTGTTCCTTGCCGGGATTACTTTGGTACCTTCCTACCAAACTCACGGCAAGGTTTACATCAGGTCTGGTACACAGCATGGCATACATAATAGATCCTATGGCTGAAGCATAGGGGATGACACTCATCTCTTCTATATCTTTTGCCGTGGTCGGGCATTGAGCCGAGCTCAATCTCACACCTTGCAATACAGGCAAGAACCCCTTCTTGGACTGATCCATTTTGAACTTCTTCAAAATTTTATCAAGGTATGTGCTTTGTGAAAGACCTATGAGGCGTCTCGATCTATCTCTGTAGATCTTGATGCCTAATATATAAGCAGCTTCTCCAAGGTCCTTCATTGAAAAACTCTTATTCAAGTAGGCCTTAATGCTGTCCAAAAGCTCTATATCATTTCCCATCAAAAGTATGTCATCTACATATAATATGAGAAATGCTACAGAGCTCCCACTCACTTTCTTGTAAACGCAGGCTTCTCCATAAGTCTGCATAAACCCAAACGCTTTGATCATCTCATCAAAGTGAATGTTCCAACTCCGAGATGCTTGCACCAGCCCATAAATCAAGCGTTGGAGCTTGCACACCATGTCAACATACTTAGGATCGACAAAACCTTCCGGCTGCATCATATACAATTCTTCCTTAAGGAAACCATT
This sequence comes from Triticum dicoccoides, assembly GCF_002162155.2. Taxonomy (NCBI): domain Eukaryota; kingdom Viridiplantae; phylum Streptophyta; class Magnoliopsida; order Poales; family Poaceae; genus Triticum; species Triticum dicoccoides. Next base: position 505,893,858 of record NC_041390.1, read on the forward strand.
AAGGAATGCCGTTTTGACGTCCATTTTCCATATTTCATAATCATAGAATGCGACAATTGGTAACATGATTCGGACGGACTTCAGCTTCGCTACCGGTGAGAAAGTCTCATCGTAGTCAACCCCTTGAACTTGTCGATAACCCTTAGCGACAAGCCGAGCTTTATAGATGGTCACATTTCCATCCCCGTCTGTCTTCTTCTTAAAGATCCATTTATTTTCTATGGCTCGCCGCTCTACGGGCAAGTTAGTCAAAGTCCATACTTCGTTTTCATACATGGATCCTATCTCGGATTTCATGGCTTCCAGCCATTTGCCGGAATCCGGGCCCGCCATCGCTTCTTCATAGTTCAAAGGTTCACCGTTGTCTAACAACATGATTTCCAAGACAGGGTTGCCGTACCAATCTGGTGTGGAACGTGTCCTTGTGGACCTTCAAATTTCAGTAGGAGCTTGATCAGAAGTATCTTGATCATCATCATTAACTTCCTCTCTAGTCGGTGCAGGCACCTCAGGAACATTTTCTTGAGTTGCGCCATTTTCCGATTCAAGAGGTAATACTTCATCAAGTTCTACTTTCCTCCCACTTACTTCTTTCGAGAGAAACTCCTTCTCTAGAAAGGATCCATTCTTGGCAACAAAGATCTTGCCTTCGGATCTGAGGTAGAAGGTATACCCAATAGTTTCTTTAGGATATCCTATGAAGACGCATTTTTCCGACTTGGGTTCGAGCTTTTCAGGTTGAAGTTTCTTGACATAAGCATCGCATCCCCAAACTTTTAGAAACGACAGCTTAGGTTTCTTCCCAAACCATAATTCGTATGGTGTCGTCTCAACGGATTTCGACGGAGCCCTATTTAAAGTGAATGCGGCAGTCTCTAAAGCATAGCCCCAAAAAGATAGCAGTAAATCGGTAAGAGACATCATAGATCGCACCATATCTAATAGAGTGCGATTACGATGTTCGGACACACCATTACGCTGAGGTGTTCCAGGCAGCGTGAGTTGTGAAACTATTCCACATTTTCTTAAGTGTGTGCCAAACTCGTGACTCAAGTATTCTCCTCCACGATCTGATCGCAGGAACTTGATTTTCCTGTCACGTTGATTCTCAACCTCACTCTGAAATTCCTTGAACTTTTCAAAGGTCTCAGACTTGTGTTTCATTAAGTAGACATACCCATATCTACTCAAGTCATCAGTGAGGGTGAGAACATAACAATAGCCACCGCGAGCCTCAACACTCATTGGACCGCACACATCAGTATGTATGATTTCCAATAAGTTGGTTGCTCGCTCCATTGTTCCTGAGAACGGAGTCTTGGTCATTTTACCCATGAGGCATGGTTCGCACGTGTCAAATGATTCATAATCAAGAGACTCTAAAAGTCCATCAGCATGGAGCTTCTTCATGCGTTTGACACCTATGTGACCAAGGCGGCAGTGCCACAAGTATGTGGGACTATCATTATCAATCTTACATCTTTTGGTACTCACACTATGAACATGTGTAGCATTACGCTCGAGATTCATTAAGAATAAACCATTCACCATCGGAGCATGACCATAAAACATATCTCTCATATAAATAGAACAGCCATTATTCTCGGATTTAAATGAGTAGCCATCTCGAATTAAATGAGATCCTGATACAATGTTCATGCTCAAAGCTGGCACTAAATAACAATTATTAAGGTTTAAAACTAATCCCGAAGGTAAATGTAGAGGTAGCGTGCCGACGGCGATCACATTGACCTTGGAACCATTCCCGACGCGCATCGTCACCTCGTCCTTCGCCAGTCTCCGCTTATTCCGCAGCTCCTGTTTTGAGTTACAAATGTGAGCAACCGCACCGGTATCAAATACCCAGGAGCTACTACGAGTACTGGTAAGGTACACATCAATTACATGTATATCACATATACCTTTCGTGATGCCGGCCTTCTTGTCCGCTAAGTATTTGGGGCAGTTCCGCTTCCAGTGACCACTTCCCTTGCAATAAAAGCACTCAGTCTCGGGCTTGGGTCCATTCTTTGGCTTCTTCCCGGTAGCTTGCTTGCCGGGCGCGGCAACTCCCTTGCCGTACTTCTTGAAGGCTTTCTTACCCTTGCCCTTTTTGAACTTAGTGGTTTTATTCACCATCAACACTTGATGTTCCTTTTTGACTTCTACCTCTGCTGATTTCAGCATTGCAAATACTTCAGGAATGGTCTTTTCCATCCCCTGCATATTGAAGTTCATCACAAAGCTCTTGTAGCTCGGTGGAAGCGACTGAAGGATTCTATCAATGACCGCGTCATCCGGGAGATTAACTCCCAGCTGAGTCAAGCGGTTATCCAACCCAGACATAGTGAGTATGTGCTCACTGACAGAACTGTTTTCCTCCATCTTACAGCTGAAGAACTTGTCGGAGACTTGATATCTCTCGACCCGGGCATGAGCTTGGAAAACCATTTTCAGCTCTTCGAACATCTCATATGCTCCGTGTCTCTCAAAATGCTTTTGGAGCCCCGGCTCTAAGCTGTAAAGCATGCCGCACGGAACGAGGGAGTAGTCATCGGTACGTGCCTGCCAAGCGTTCATAACGTCTTGTTCTGCAGGGAGAACAGGTGCGTCACCTAGCGGTGCTTGTAGGACATAATCTTTCTTGGCAGCTATGAGGATGATCCTCAGGTTCCGGACCCATTCCGTGTAGTTGCTGCCATCATCTTTCAGCTTGGTTTTCTCTAGGAACACGTTGAAGTTGAGGACTACGTTGGCCATTTGATCTACAAGACATATTGTAAAAAAATTTAGACTAAGTTCATGATAATTAAGTTCATCTAATCAAATTATTCAATGAACTCCCACTTAGATAGACATCCCTCCAGTAATCTAAGTATAACATGATCCGAGTTAACTAGGCCGTGTCCGATCATCACGTGAGACGGACTAGTCAACATCAGTGAACATCTTCATGTTGATCGTATCTTCTATACGACTCATGCTCGACCTTTCGGTCTTCTGTGTTCCGAGGCCATGTCTGTACATGCTAGGTTCGTCAAGTCAACCTAAGTGTTTGCACGTGTAAATCTGTCTTACACCCGTTGTATGTGAACGTTGGAATCTAACACCCGATCATCACGTGGTGCTTCGAAACAACGAACTGTCGCAACGGTGCACAGTTAGGGGAAACACTTTCTTGAAATTATTATGAGGGATCATCTTATTTACTACCGTCGTTCTAAGTAAACAAGATGCAGAAACATGATAAAAATCACATGCAATCAAATAATAATAGTGACATGATATGGCCAATATCACATAGTTCCATTGATCTCCATCTTGGGGCTCCTTGATCATCTTGTCACCGGCATGACACCATGATCTCCATCATCATGATCTCCATCATCGTGTCTCCATGAAGTTTCTCGCCAACTATTACTTCTACTACTACGGCTAACGCATTTAGCAATAAAGTAAAGTAATTTACATGGCGTTTCTCAATGACACGCAGGTCATACAAAAAATAAAGACAACTCCTATGGCTCCTGCCGGTTGTCATACTCATCGACATGCAAGTCGTGATTCCTATTACAATAGCATGAACATCTCATACATCACATATATATCATTCATCATACATCACAACTTTGGCCATATCACATTACAGAACACTTGCTGCAAAAACAAGTTAGACGTCCTCTAATTGTTGTTGCAAGTTTTACGTGGCTGCAATAGGGTTCTAGCAAGAACGTTTTCTTACCTACGTGAAAGCCACAACGTGATTTGTCAACTTCTATTTACCCTTCATAAGGACCCTTTTCATCGAATCCGCTCCAACTAAAGTGGGAGAGACAGACACCCGCCAGCCACCTTATGCAACTTGTGCATGTTAGTCGGTGGAACCGGTCTCACGTAAGCGTACGTGTAAGGTTGGTCCAGGCCGCTTCATCCCACTATACCGTTGAAGCAAGATAAGACTAGTAGCGGCAAGAAAGTTGACAACATCAACACCCACAACAAATTGTGTTCTACTCGTGCAAGAGAACTACGCATAGACCTAGCTCATGATGCCACTGTTGGGGAACGTTGCAGAAAACAAAAATTTTCCTACGGTTTCACCAAGATCCATCTAGGAGTTCATCTAGCAACGAGTGATCGGATTGCATCTACATACCTTTGTAGATCACACGCGGAAGCGTTCAAAGAACGGGGATGAGGAAGTCGTATTCGACGTGATCCAAATCACCGGAGATCCTAGCGGCGAACGGACGGCACCTCCGCGTTCAACACACGTACGGTCAGCGTGACGTCTCCTCCTTCTTGATCCAGCAAGGGAGAAGGAGAGGTTGAGGAAGATGGCTCCAGCAGCAGCACGACGGCGTGGTGGTGGTGGAGCTGCAGTACTCCGTCAGGGCTTCGCCAAGCTCTATGGAGGAGGAGGATGTGTTGGAGAGGGAGAGGGAGGCACCAAAGGCAAAGGTAAGAGGTCCTCCATCCCCCCCACTATATATAGGGGGGCCTAGGGGGGGCGCCGGCCCTAGGAGATGCAATCTCCTAGGGGGGCGGCGGCCAAGGGGTGGGGGGCGCCCCCCTTTAGGGTTTCCCCCACCCTAGGCGCATGGGCCCTAGGGGAAGTGGCGCCCCAGCCCACTTTGGGCTGGATCCCTTCCCACTTCAGCCCATGGGGCCCTCCAGGATAGGTGGCCCCACCCGGTGGACCCCCGGGACCCTTCCGGTGGTCCCAGTACAATACCGGTGACCCCGAAACTTGTCCCAACGGCCGAAATAGCACTTCCTATATATAATTCTTTACCTCCGGACCATTCCGGAACTCCTCGTGACGTCCGGGATCTCATCCGGGACTCCGAACGACATTCTGGTTACTGCATATACATATCCCTACAATCCTAGCGTCACCGAACCTTAAGTGTGTAGACCCTATGGGTTCGGGAGACATGTAGACATGACCGAGATCGCTCTCCAGTCAATAACCAACAGTGGGATCTGGATACCCATGTTGGCTCCCACATGCTCCTCGATGATCTCATCGGATGAACCACGATGTCGAGGATTCAAGCAACCCCGTATACAATTCCCTTCGTCAATCGGTATGTTACTTGCCCGAGATTCGATCGTCGGTATCCCAATACCTCGTTCAATCTCGTTACCGGCAAGTCACTTTACTCGTACCGTAATGCATGATCCCATGACCAGACACTTGGTCACTTTGAGCTCATTATGATGATGCATTACCGAGTGGGCCCAGTGATACCTCTCCGTCATACGGAGTGACAAATCCCAGTCTTGATCCGTGTCAACCCAACAGACACTTTCGGAGATACCCGTAGTATACCTTTATAGTCACCCAGTTACGTTGTGACGTTTGGTACACCCAAAGCACTTCTACGATATCCGGGAGTTACGCGATCTCATGGTCTAAGGAAAAGATACTTGACATTGGAAAACTCTAGCAAACGAACTATACGATCTTGTGCTATGTTTAGGATTGGGTCTTGTCCATCACATCATTCTCCTAATGATGTGATCTCGTTATCAATGACATCCAATGTCCATAGTCAGGAAACCATGACTATTTGTTGATCAATGAGCTAGTCAACTAGCGGCTTACTAGGGACATGTTGGTGTCTAAGTATTCACACATGTATTACGATTTCCAGATAACACAATTATAGCATGAATAAAAGACAATTATCATGAACAAGGAAATATAATAATAATCCTTTTATTATTGCCTCTAGGGCATATTTCCAACAACTTTACCATTCTGTTTCGGAACCGCCTATAATGTGTGTAGCATGGAAGATATCGCCATCTCTCGGTTGTTATGTTGACAATGAAAGTATACCGCTCAAAATGTTATTCACCTCTATTTTAAAACCGAGCTCTGGCACCTCTACAAATCCATGCTTCCCTCTGCGAAGGACCTATCTATTTACTACTATGTTGAGTCATCACCCTCTTATTAAAAAGCACTAGCTAGAGAGCGCATCTGTCATTTGCATTCATTACTGTTAATTTATATTGGGTGTGACTATGATTGGATATTTTTTACCATGAATTACAATGTCTAGTCAGTCCTTGATCTTTAAAGGTACTCTGCATTTATGTTTTGCGGTCTCAGAAAGGGCTAGCGAGATACCATCTTGTTATATCATATTATGATTGTTTTGAGAAAGTGTTGTCATCCGAGATTTATTATTATGGCTTGCTAGTTGATTATGTTACTGATATGAGTAATCATGAGACCTGAGAATTATTGCAAATATGGTTAGTTATAATCTTTGATGAAAACTTGAATGCTAGCTTGACATATTTACAACAACAAGAGCAAACATATTTTGTAAAAGTTTTTCTTTATTTCTTTTAGTTTGTCAACTGAATTTCTTGAGGACAAGCAAGGGTTTAAGCTTGGGGGAGTTGATACGTCTCCAACGTATCTACTTTTCAAAACACTTTTGCCCTTGTATTAGACTCTAACTTGTATGATTTGAATGGAACTAACCCGAACTGACGCTGTTTTTAGCAGAATTTCCATGATGTTGTTTTATGTGCAGAAAACAGAAGTTCTCGGAATGACCTGAAACTCCACGGGATATCTAACAATAAATAAAAAAAATCCTCGCCAAAGATGAAGACCAGGGGGCCCACACCCTTCTCACGAGGGTGGGGGCGCCCCCCCCTAGGGCGAGCCCCCCTACCTCGTGGGCCCCCTGGAGACCCCCCGACTCCAACTCCAACCCTATATAACTGCTATCGGGGAGAAAAAAATAGGAGAGAAGAAATCATTGCATTTTATGATACGGAGCCGCTGCCAAGCCCTAAAACCTCTTGGGAAGGCTGATCTGGAGTCCGTTCGGGGCTCCGGAGAGGGGGATACGTCGCTGTCATCATCATCAACCATCCTCCATCACCAATTTCATGATGCTCACCGCCGTGCGTGAGTAATTCCATCATAGGCTTGCTGGACGGTGATGGGTTGGATGGGATCTATCACGTAATCGAGTTAATTTTGTTAGGTTTGATCCCTAGTATCCACTATGTTCTGAGATTGATGTTGCTTTGACTTTGCTATGCTTAATGCTTGTCACTAGGGCCCGATTGCCATGATTTCAGATCTCAACCTATTATGTTTTCATCAATATATGAGAGTTCTAGATCCTATCTTGCAAGTCTATAGGCACCTATTATGTGTTATGATCCGTTAACCCCGAAGTGACAATAATTGGGATACATACCGGTGATGATCGTAGTTTGAGGAGTTCATGTATTCACTATGTGCTAATGCTTTGTTCCGGTTCTCTATTAAAAGGAGGCCTTAATATCCCTTAGTTTCCATTAGGACCCCGCTGCCACGGGAGGGTAGGACAAAAGATGTCATGCAAGTTCTTTTCCATAAGCACGTATGACTATATTCGGAATACATGCCTACATTACATTGATGAATTGGAGCTAGTTCTGTGTCACCCTATGTTATAACTGTTACATGATGAACCGCATTCGGCATAATTATCCATCATTGATCCGATGCCTACGAGCTTTCCATATACTGGTTTATGCTTATTTACTTTCCCGTTGCTATTGTTACAATCACTACAAAACACCAAAAACATTACTTTGCTTTCATCACTCTTTTGTTACCGTTACCATCACTATCATATTACTTTGCTACTAAACACTTTGCTGCAGATACTAAGTTTCCAGGTGTGGTTGAATTGACAACTCAGCTGCTAATACTTGAGAATATTCTTTGGCTCCGCTTGTGTCGAATCAATAAATTTGGGTTGAATACTCTACCCTCAAAAGCTGTTGCGATCCCCTATACTTGTGGGTTATCAGACCGCTGTAGATAGATGGGGGAAGGTGATGAAGATGTTGGTGAAGATGACAGAGGTGTTGGTGTAGATCGCCGTCACACGATGATGGCCCTGGCGGCGTTCCGGCGCCACCGGGAGAGAGGTGGAGAGAGCCCCCCTTCTTCTTCCTTGACCTTCTACCTAGATGGGAGAAGGGTTTCCCCTCTGGTCCATGGCCTCCATGGCGTCGGAGGGGCGAGATCCCCTCCAAGATTGGATCTGTCTCTCTGTCTCTCTCTGTTTCTGCACTCCAGATTCTGGCCTTTCACCATTTCTTATATTCCCAGAGATCTGTAACTCTGATTGGGCTGAAATTTTAACACAATTTGTATTCGGATATTGGCTTTCTTGTGGCGAAAGAAGGGCACCAACCGCCTTACGGGGTGGCCACGAAGGTCAGGGGCGCGCCCCCCTACTCCGTGCCCCCTCGGGCATCGTCTTGCATTGATTCTTCTTCACAAAAATCACCTATATTCCAAAAAAATCTCCGTAAGTTTTTATCCCGTTTGGACTCCGTTTGATATGGATTTTCTACGAAACAATAAACATGCAACAAACATAAACTGGCATTGGGCACTGGATCAATATGTTAGTCCGTAAAATAGTATAAAAAGTTGCCAAAAGTATATGAAAGTTGTATAATATTGGCATGGAACAATCAAAAATTATAGATACGACGGAGACTTATCAATGATGCTTATGATGAAACTACTTATATGCTTGATAATACTGTGCCATTAGGTGAATTTCTTGATAAACAACTTGCTAGGGTTAGAGAGAATGAAATTATTGAAACCGATAATATTGATGAAAGTGTTGATGAAGATTCTCCCCGTAGATATGAATTACCTAATGTGCCTGAGGGTTATGTTATGGATGAAGAAACTGCTAGAGATCTTTTAGCTTGCAAAGATAGATATGATCTTAAGAAACTGTTAGCTAAGATGAAGAAACTGCTTTTGCTACTTCACCTATCTGTATTTTTGATAAGGATTATGATTTCTGTGTCGATCCTGAGATAATTACTTTGGTTGAGTTTGATCCTTTTTATGGCTATGAATCTGAAACTGTTGTGGCACATCTTAATAAATTGAATGATATAGCCACCCTATTCACTAATGACGAAAAAATTCGTTACTACTATATCCTTAAGTTATTTCCGTTCTCATTAAAGGGTGATGCTAAAACATGGTTTAATTCTCTTGATCCTGGTTGTGTGCATAGTCCCGAGGATATGATTTATTACTTCTCTGCTAAATATTTCCACGCTCATAAGAAACAAGCTGCCTTAAGGGAAATATATAATTTTGTGCAAATTGAAGAAGAGAGTCTCCCACAAGCTTGGGGAAGGCTTCTCCGATTACTTAATGCTTTGCCTGATCATCCACTCAAGGAAAATGAAATACTTGATATCTTTTATAATGGACTAACCGATGCTTCCAGAGACCACCTGGATAGTTGTGCTGGTTGTGTTTTCAGTGAAAGAACTGTTGATCAAGCTGAATTGCTATTGAATAATATGTTGAGTAATGATAATGATTGGACACTTCCTGAACCAAATCCTAAGCCAACTCCGAAGAAAAGGGGTATTCTACTTCTTAGTCCTGAAGATATGAGGCAAGGAAATCTATGAAATAAAAGGGTATTAAAGTTGAAGATGTTAAGAATTTACCACCTATTGAAGAGATACATGGTGTTCATAACCCGACACAGGTAGTAAAGGTAAATTCTCTCTATAGATTTGATGAGGTTGAAATCCCATCTATTAAGTTTGCTAGCCAATGCTTGGATGAGTTTGATAATTTTATTGTTAAACAAGAAAACTTCAATGCTTATGTTGGTAGACAATTGAAACGTAATGCTTATATGATTGAACACTTGAGTGATTATATGTCTAGAGTTAAAGGTGAGCTTAAACTTATTAGTAAACATGCTTCTATGGTTACCACTCAAGTAGAACAAGTGCTTAAAGCTCAGAATGATTTTCTTAGTGAATTAAATAATAAGAAAAATGATAATGTTGTTAGAATTGTGACTAGAGGAGGTAGAATGACTCAGGAACCTTTGTATCCTGAGGGCCACCCTAAGAGAATTGAGAAAGATTCTCATAGAACTGATGTTGATGCACCTAGTCCTTCTAAAAAGAAGAAAAAGAAAAATGATAGGACTTTGTATGCTTCTAGTGAACCTGTTGTTGACACACCTGAGTATCCCAATGATATTTCTATTTCTGATGCTGAAACACAATTTGGTAATGAACATGAACCTAGTGATAATGTTACTGATGATGTTCATGTTGATGCTCAACCTAGCAATAACAATGATTTAGAGATTGAACCTGTTGTTGATCTTGATAACCCATAATCAAAGAATCAATGTTATGATAAGAGAGACTTCATTGCTAGGAAGTGATACGTCTCCAACATATCTATAATTTTTGATTGTTCCATGCTATTATATTATCTATTTTGGATGTTAATGGGCTTTATTTTACACTTTTATATTATTTTTGGGTCTAACCTATTAACCGGAGGCCCAACCCAAATTACTTTTTTTTGCCTATTTTAGTGTTTCACAGAAAAGGAATATCAAACGGAGTCCAAACGGAACGAAACCTTCGGGGGTGTTATTTTTGGAACAAACGTGATCTAGGGGACTTGGAGTGGATGCCAAGAAACAATCAAGGAGGCCACGATGTAGGGGGCGCGCCCTCCACCCTCGTGGGCCCCTCGTTGCTCCACCGACCTACTTCTTCCTCCTATATATATTCATATACTCCGAGAACATCCAGGAGGACCACGAAACCCTATTTCCACCGCCGCAACCTTTTGTACCCAAGAGATCCCATCTTGGGGCCTTTTCCGGAGCTCCGCCGGAGGGGGCACAGATCACGGAGGGCCTCTACATCAACTCCATGGCCCCTCCGATGATGTGTGAGTAGTTTACTTCAAACCTTCGGGTCCATAGCTAGTAGCTAGATGGCTTATTCTCTCTCTTTGGATCTCAATACAAAGTTCTCCTCAATTCTCTTGGAGATCTATTCGATGTAATCTTCGTTTGCAGTGTGTTTGTCGAGATCCGATGAATTGTGGGTTTATGATCATGTTTATCTATGAATAATATTTGAATCTTCTCTGAATTCTTTTATGTATGATTGGTTTATCTTTGCAAGTATCTTTGAATTATCAGTTTGGTTTTGCCTACTAGATTGATCTTTCTTGCAATGGGAGAAGTGCTTAGCTTTGGGTTCAATATTGCGGTGCTCGATCCCAGTGACAAAAAGGGAAACGACACATATTGTATTATTGCCATCGAGGATAAAAAAGATGGAGTTTATATCATATTGCATGAGTTTATCCCTCTACATCATGTCATCTTGCTTAAGGCGTTACTCTGTTCTTATGAACTTAATAGTCTAGATGCACGCTGGATAGCGGTCGATGTGTGGAGTAATAGTAGTAGATGCAGGCAGGAGTCGGTCTACTTGTCACGGACATGATGCCTATATACATGATCATACCTAGATATTCTCATAAATATTCGCTTTTCTATCAATTGTTCGACAGTAATTTGTTCACCCACCGTAATACTTATGCTATCTTGAGAGAAGCCACTAGTGAAACCTATGGCCCCCGGGTCTACTCTCCATCATACAAGTTTCCAATCTATTTTATTTTGCAATCTTTACTTTCAATCTATATCATAAAAATACCAAAAATATTTATCTTATTATTATCTCTATCAGATCTCACTCTTGCAAGTGGCCATTAAGGGATTGACAACCCCTTTATTGCGTTGGTTTCGAGGTTCTTATTTGTTGGTGTAGGTACGAGGTGATTTGCGCGTGGTATCCTACTGGATTGATACCTTGGTTCTCAAAAACTGAGGGAAATACTTACACTGCTTTACTGCATCACCCTTTCCTCTTCAAGGGAAAACCAACGTGGTGCTCAAGAGGTAGCAGGAAGCACGGTAAAGAAAGAAAAACCATGGGTTCAGAAACCCATGCCTTTTCCTCCTAAACCCTCCAAGAAAAAGGATGATGAGGATTTTGAGCGCTTTGCTGAAATGATTAGACCTATCTTTTTGCATATGCATTTGACTGATATGCTTAAAATGAATCCTTATGCTAAGTATATGAAATATATTGTTACAGATAAAAGAAAGATACCAGAAGCTGAAATTTCCACCATGCTTGCCAATTATACTTTTAAAGGTGGAATACCAAAGAAATTAGGAGATCCAGGAGTACCAACTATACCATGCTCCATTAAAAGAAATTATGTTAAAACTGCTTTATGTGATCTTGGAGCCGGTGTTAGTGTTATGCCTCTCTCTTTATATCGTAGACTTGATTTGAATAAGTTGACACCTATTGAAATATCTTTGCAAATGGCTGATAAATCAACTGCTATACCTGTCGGTATTTGTGAGGATGTGCCTGTTGTGGTTGCAAACGTTACTATTTTAACGGACTTTGCTATTCTTGATATTCCCGAGGACGATAGTATGTCTATTATTCTTCGTAGACCCTTTTTGAATACTGCAGGGGCTGTTATTCATTGTAACAAAGGAAATGACACTTTTTATGTTAATGGTAATGAGCATACGGTACACTTTCCGAGGAAACAACCTCAAGTCCACAGTATAAATTCTATTGGAAAAAGTTCAACAATTACTATTGGAGTTTTTGAATTTCCTCTTCCTACAGTCAAAAAGAAATATAATATTGTTATTGTTGGGGACATGCATATCCCCGTCGAGGTAACTTAGTGTTATTCGAAAATTCTCCGGTTTCATGATATTCGGAAAGAGTTTGTTAACAAGACTTGATCAACCTTGTTAGTGGATTCCTTTTAATGAGCATGAGATGGATAAAGTTAGAAAGCACAACTCTCTGTACCCTCCTTTTACTTTCTGTTATTTAGATCAAATAAAGCAAAAATAGTATTTTCTGTATGTTTTCTGAATTATCCTTGCAATAAAAATACCCCGAAAATAAAAGTTCTCCAAATGTCCTGAAAATGATATATGGTTTTTTTAGAATATATAAGAATATTTGGCACTAAGAACACACCAGGGGGCCACACCACCTGGCCACGAGGGTCCAGGGCGCGCCCCCTGCCTTGTGGACCTCACATGGGCCCCTCCACATATTCCAGCACCCACACACTTCGTCTTCCTCCAGAAAAAAATCCTCCCATAGCTCAAACTCGTGTTCTAGCTCATCTTGCTACCATTTTTGATCTCCTTGCTCAAAGCTTCATTCACAAAACTGCTTTGGGGGATTGTTCTTCGGTATGTGACTCCTCTAATAGTCCAATTAGTTTTTGTTCTAGTGCTTTATTTATTGCAAATTTTTGCTGCTTAGGTGACCCTGTTATTGAGCTTGCATGTCAAATTTATATGGTACGAAGTAGTTTTTATGGATGATATAGCCTCTAGGCATTTGTGGGAGTAGTTGCTATCAATCCTGTTGAGTTTGGTGCACTTTTATTTCGAGTCACTAAAAATTTCAGAAATTTTTCAGAGAAAGAAAATGATGAAGAGATTGTTGAGGGGCTCTTCGAGCCGAAGCTCAAAGGATAAGCAAAGTGAATAGAATAAGAAGCCCAAATATAATCTCCCTCGCACTACGGAGGTTCGGCCGTGCGAATGGCCTTGTGATGAGTTCTTGAGAGCAGCCAGGATTTACGAGGACTTCCATTATTTGGCTGAGAATGCAGGCCTCATCGACTTCCTCCGCGACCAGCGCGAACAGTATCTCCTCCTCACTAATATTTTCATGCAAAATTTTTACTTTCTTGCTAAGAAATCACCATCTTCAGTGGAATTTCACTTATATGATGAGGTTAAGGAGATGCACTATATGATTTTTGTTGGGTCTGTAAGATACCCTTTGCGGGCAGCATAGAGGAACCACATCGTAATCATGTGGAGGGGTTTATTGACACAATTGTTGTAGGGGAAACGAGGAAAGTTTCTGATGTAAGAATTACCAACATACATTTTCCTGTTCTATGTTACTTTGCAATATTTGCTAGTAGATGCTTAATTGGTCGCGGGAACAGTGGAAATCTCAGTGCTCCTGATATTGTTATTTTGCGCCATGCTTTGTTTAGTGATACCACTTTCAGTTTAGGCGCTATTGTTGCTAAACGATTAAACATAAACCGTACAAAGGGTCCCATATTCGGAGGCATCTTTGCTTCGCGCCTTGCTGCACACTTTGGGATACCTATTAGGCATTATGAGAAAGAGGAAAAGTTGTTGCCCCCTATTTTTCTAGATTATAAGAGTATGGTAGCGCATGATTTTATTGTTAAAGATAAGAAGAAGATGCTTAAGTATAAATTGATATTTGATAAAAATAACTGTGAGATTATTACCTTGCCTGCACCCTCTCTGTTAAACATACTTTCAGGCACGTACCTCATCCTACCCAAAGCCATTTATGCGTACTAGAGCCCGACACAAGTTCCAGAGCCTGAGCCAGAGCCATCGCTTGACCATTATCAACAGTCTGTTTACCACTGGGATCCAGAGGAGATTGCCAACCAGTGGCACCCAGAGGACACTCCTTCGTACAACGGAGAGGGCAGCTTTGAGCCATGGCCATAGACCAACTTAGGACAAAAGCCAAAGCTTGGGGAATACGTATTTCTCACCGACATTACATTCATGTTCACACACTCATTCCAGTTGTCAGTGCTCATACTCATTCATTGTACTATGCATGCTAGTTTATTTTCTTTTCCAGCATTCTTCTTGTGTGTTTGACAAATCTTAAGAAAAACCAAAAAATTAGTTGTAGCTTTTAGCTAGTTTACTTTCCATGCTTGTAGTAGTAATAATTAAAAGAAAACCCAAAATGATTTCTCATTCTTCTTTTGCTTATCGAGAGCTTTCCCGTGTAAATAGTTTTATTTCCTTTTCTTTGGGGGTCGAGAGGAGAAGGCCATGATGAAAATGTTGAGTGGCTCTCATATGCATTATTGTTGATCTAACCAAGAGCCCATATTACCTTGTCTTCTCCCTGGTATTAAATGCTTGCAGATTCCAGCTTAGTCCAATTGCACGTGCACTATTATTATTATCCACACCGTTCGGTCGTGCAAGTGAAAGGCAATAATGACGATATATGATGGACCGATTGAGATGAGAGCAGCTGGTATGCACTTCACCTATCTTGTTTTTGTTAATATGATTAGTTCATCATTCCTGATTCAGCCTATTATGAATGAAACATGTTTGCAATGACAAGTAGAGATTATAGTTGATCATGCCATGCTTAATCAGCTAGGAGTTTATAATGGTTTGCCTTGCGTGCCAACATGCTATTAAAATGGTTGTGGTGTGGTATGATAGGGTGGTATCCTCCTTTGAACGATTCGAGTGGCTTGACTTGGCACATGTTCACGCATGTAGTTGAAAAAAATCAACATAGCCTCCATGATATTTATGTTCATGGTGAATTATATCCTACTCATGATTGCACTCAGTGTTGATTAATTTTAATGCATGTTCATGACTGTTGTAGCTCTCTAGTTGGTCCCTTCCCAGTCAATTTCTACCCTTCACTTGTACTAAGCGGGAATACTACTTGTGTGTCCACATCCATAAACCCCGAAAGTTATTCCATATGAGTCCACCATACCTTCCTATATGTGGTATCTACCTGTTGTTCCAAGTAAATTTGGATGTGCCAAACTCTAAACCTTCAAATGAAATTCTGTTTTGTATGCTTGAATAGCTCATGTATCAACTAGGGCTGTCTATATCTTCCATGCTAGGTGGGTTATTCTCACGAGGAGTGGACTCCGCTCCTCATTCATGAGAAAATGGCTGGTAACCGAGATGCCCAATCCCATGCTTAAATTAAAATAATTGCAAACAAAACTCCCTTAGGATTGTTGTTAGTTGGAGGCACCCGTTGTTTCAGACAAGCCATGGATTGATGTTTTCTGGTGGTGGGGGAGTATAAACTTTACCATTCTGTTTGGGAACCGCCTATAATGTGTGTAGCATGGAAGATATCGAGATCTCTCGGTTGTTATGTTGACAATGAAAGTATGCCACTCAAAATATTATTTATCTCTATTTCAAAACTCGAGCTCTGGCACTCTACAAATCCCTGCTTCCCTCTACGAAGGGCCTATCTATTTACTTTTATGTTGAGTCATCATCCTCTTATTAAAAAGCACCAGTTGGAGAGCACCGCTGTCATGTGCGTGCATTACTACTAATTTACATTGAATATGACTGTGACTGGATCTCTTTTACCCTGAAATTACAATGTTTAGTCAGTCCTTGATCTTCAGAGGTGCTCTGCATTTATGTTTTGCAGTCTTAGAAAGGGCTAGCGAGATACCATCTTATTATATCATATTATGATTATTTTGAGAAAGTGTTGTCATCTGAGATTTATTATTATTGCTCTCTAGTTGATTATGCCATTGATATGAGTAAACAAGACCTAAATGTTATCGCGAATATGGTTGGTTCATAATCTTTGCTGAAAACCTGGATGCTGGCTTTACATATTTACAATAGCAAGATCAAACAGAGTTTGTAATTTTTTTTCTTTATCACTTTCAGTTTGTCAACTTAATTGCTTGAGGACAAGCAAAGGTTTAAGGTTGGGGGAGTTGATACGTCTCCATCATATCTACTTTTCCAAACACTTTTGACCTTGTTTTGGACTCTAACTTGCATGATTTGAATGGAACTAACCCAGACTGACGTTGTTTTCAGCACAATTGCCATGGTGTTATTTTTGTGCAGAAATAAAGGTTTTCGGAATGACTTGAAAATCAATGGAGAATATTTTTGGAATTAATAAAAAATATAGGCGAAAGAATCAACACCAGGGGGTCCACACCCTATCCACGAGGGTGCAAGGCGCCCCCCTAGGGCGCGCCCCCTGCCTCGTGGGCCCCCTGAGGCTCCACCTACGTCAACTCCAACTCTATATATTCATGTTCGGGAGAAAACAATCAGAGAGAAGAATTCATCATGTTTTACGATACAGAGCCGCCGCCAAGCCCTAATCTTTCTCGGGAGGGCTGATCTGGAGTCCGTTCGGGGCTCCGGAGAGGGGAATCCGTCGCAATCGTCATCATCAACCTTCCGCCATCACCAATTTCAGGATGCTCACCGCCATGTGTGAGTAATTCCATCGTAGGCTTGTTGGACGGTGATGGGTTGGATGAGATTTATCATGTAATCGAGTTAGTTTTGTTAGGGTTCGACCCTAGTATCCACTATGTTCTGAGATTGATGTTGCTATGACTTTGCTATGCTTAATGCTTTTCACTAGGGCCCGAGTGCCATGATTTCAGATCCGAATCTATTATGTTTTCATGAATATATGTGAGTTCTTGATCCTATTTTGCAAGTCAATAGTCACCTACTATGTGTTATGATCCGGTAACCCTGAAGTGACAATAATTGGGACCACTCCCGGTGATGGTTGTAGTTTGAGGAGTTCATGTATTCACTAAGTATTAATGCTTTGTTCCGGTACTCTATTAAAAAGAGGTGTCGGTGTCAAAATCGGAAGATCTCGGGTAGGGGGTCCCGAACTGTGCGTCAAGGCCGGATGGTAACAGGAGGCAGGGAACACTTTGTTTTACCCAGGTTCGGGCCCTCTCGATGGAGGTAATACCCTACTCCTGCTTGATTAATATTAATGATATGGGTAGTACAAGAGTAGATCTACCACGAGATCAAGGAGGCTAAACCCTAGAAGCTAGCCTATGGTATGATTGTTGTGTATGGAGTTGATTGCCTACGGACTACAACCCTCCGGTTTATATAGGCACCAGATAGGGTTAGGGTTACACAGAGTCGGGTACAATGGTAGGAGATTTTGAATATCCGCATCGCCAAGCTTGCCTTCCACGCCAAGGAAAGTCCCATCCGGACACGGGACGAAGTCTTCAATCTTGTATCTTCATAGTCTAGGAGTCCAGCTACCCGAACACCCCCTAATCCCGGACTCCCTCAGTAGCCCCTGAACCAGGCTTCAATGACGACGAGTCCGGTGCACAAATTGTCTTCAGCATTGCAAGGCGGGTTCCTCCTCCAAGTCCTTCATAGAAGATTGTAAACACCAAGAGTAGTGTCCGGTTCTGCAAAATAAGCTTCCACATATTGCCATAGAGAGAATAATATTAACACAAATCAAATCTGCTGACGTATTCCGCAGTGCGTCATCACACTACAGCCAAGTCCTTCACTCGAATCATTTTTACTTTTCCACCTCAGCATGTTTTGCGAGGCGGCTTCCTTGGCACGTCTTGTCAAAGAAGAGATCGTGTGTCCTTTTTACGGGATTCTCATCAATACGGACGTGGGTAACCCTAACCGTGCCATTTACCACGGCGTTTGGGAGGCAAGCGAGTTTTATTAGGCTGGTGGGGATGCATAACCTCATCCGCCCATATAAGGGGATAAGGATCCACCCTTTTTACCTACGCCTTCTTCCTCCTTTGCCTACCCATCTCCTGCGCACTCGAGCTCCAGCGCCCAAGCCCGCACTTCCCACCTCAACCTTCTCCAGCAATGTCCGGAGCAGGAGGCAAGTGGATGGTCTCCTCTGTCAAGGAGGGCCATGTCAAAAAGCTAAGGAAGGCCGGATACTTGTCCAAAGACATCGCGCACCGGCTTCCCGAGGAGGGGCAGCTTCTTCCCACCCCAAGGCCCCATGATAGGGTAGTATTCCTTCCCCACTTCCTCCGTGGACTGGGTTTTCCACTCCACCCATTTGTCCGGGGGCTCATGTTTTACTATGGCCTGGATTTCCACGATCTGGCCCCGAACTTCGTCCTCAACATCTCGGCGTTTATCGTCATGTGCGAGGCTTTCCTCCGCATCCGCCCCCATTTTGGCCTCTGGCTCAAGACCTTCAACGTCAAGCCCAAGGTGGTGCGCGGCAGCCAGGCGGAGTGCGGAGGCGCCATGGTGGGCAAGATGGCCAACGTCCTATGGCTCAAGGGCTCCTTCGTGGAGACCCTGAAGGGGTGGCAATCGTGGTAGTTTTACATCACCGAGCCGCGCGATCCGAAATGGATCGCAGCCCCCGAGTTCCGATCCGGACCCCCCACGCGGCTTATGTCCTGGAAAGAGACGGGCCTGTCGTGGGGCGACGAAAAACAGCTGACCGAACTGCAGACATGCATCCAGTCCCTGGTGAGCAAGCCAATCAAGCTCGTCAATGTAGTCCAGGTTATGCTCGTCCGCCGGATCCTCCCGTATCAACAACGGGACTTTAATCTGTGGGAGTTCGACCCGGCGCAGCACCGAACCCTTAACAGGCTCTTCGACACAACGTATGAAGATGTCTGGAGGGTGCTAACCAAAGGCGCCGAGGCTCCCACATCCGCCTCCGAGGACCGCGGATACAGCTCGCAGCGTCACGCTAGCGAGGTAAGCTATTTTCACCTTTTACAGGATGTTAAGTTTTTTCATAGTTTGACTCTATGCGGGATCTAAACTCCCTTACCTTTGACAGGCTTGGCGGGCGAAGTCCGGATCGATTAACTGTCCGGCTCCCTTGCCCGAAGACCCAGCCCCAGCTCTACTAGTGAAGCTGCTGGCTCCGGCGCCTTATGTGGTGCCGGAGAAGAAGGCCAAGAAGAAGAAGACCATGGGGACTCGAAAGAGTGCCCGACATATGGTGGTGTCGGACTCGTCGTCCGGCGAGTCCGAGACACACTCCTCCCATGAAGACGAGGAGGAGGAAGAAGAAACCTCTCCCCCTCCAGCGGGGGGAGGAAAGAAGAGGAAGGCCGCCCCAGTAGGGGAGGCCGAAGGGTCCAAGAAGAGGAAAACCCCTCCGCCGGACTACGCCCCCGACGCCGACGAGGACGAAGAGGAGTGGCCGGACAGGGCCAGGCGTCCGGCGAAATCGTAAGTGTTCGGATACCGGAGTAACTCATGATATACCTTTTGTTGCATAGCTTTCCCTAATGTCGAATATAATCATGCAGCCCGCCCCGGGCCGAACTCAACGAGTCGTCGAGCGGCTCCCTGGATTCATCGGACGTGAACTCAGTTCCGCCCATTGTCTCCCCCCGCACTGCGGATGACGCCGAAGTGGCGTCGCAACAAGCTCCGGGGCAGGAGGAGGTGGTCCTGGAGGAGCCGCAAGGCAACCTCCTGGACTCCCGGAGTAAAGGGGACAAGACCCCCCAGGGCTCCAAGTCCGGTGTTATGCTGGACACCACGCCGGAATCTTCAACAGTTCCGGACTGCGGTAGGCAAACTCCTTCCAAGAGGAGCAAGTCTTCTGAGCTGGAGGCCTCCGTCCAACCGGAGGTGCCGGACAATCTGCTGGAGGTGCTTGACGGCACCTCCATCGACGAGGAGCACCGTACTATTATGAGTACGGTGATCCAGAAGGTTCAGTCCGCCAAGAGCGGACTGACTGAAGCTTGCGCTAGCCTTCTAACAGGCTTTGAGGTAAGTAAAAATATTACCGCATAGACAGTAGCCCCTGATGCTCTGTTTGGCGTTCGGAAAGAAAAGCCGAATAGAGGATCTATTAAATTTCGCAGGAGTCTAACAACAAAGAGTCAATATGCGTATGCAGGCGTCGCTGCTAGCCACCGCCGCACTGACTGCGGAGGTGGGTGCCCTGAAACAGGGCCTCGAGCGGACCGAGTAAGAGCTCGGCCTTGCCAAGAGGCAGCTCGAGGAGAAAGAAGGCAAGAAAATACCTTACAGAAAAAGTGCCTATAGAGAGGCGTGATTGCAAAAAATAACAGGATTGCACTGCTTATTGTAGGGGCCACGACTAAGGTGGCGACCCTCAAGCAGGCGCTGTCCGAGGCCGAAAAGAAAATGGCCGCAGAGCGCACCGAGCGAGAGAAACTTGGGGCTCAGGTCGGCGAGGTGCAGCAAGAGCTTCACGCTCTCATGAAAAAACATGAGAGTTTGAAGCTTGAGTCAAAGACCCAAGCGTCCGAGCCCGCGTCGGCCCTTGAGACTGCCAAGTCTGCCAAGGCCGAAGCCCAAAAGGCCCTCCAAGAGTTGGAGGAGATGAAGAAGATAGCAGCGGGTAAGGGATTCTTTATGCAAAGCAGAAATATAAAAGTAAACTACTTGTTACTTACCCGAACCCGGAGTTCTCCAGGGGCATTCGCAGATCTTCCCCGCAGCGTATCCGACGCCGCCGCATTCTACCGAGCTGAAGAGGGCAGCTCGACGGAGAAGGTGTTCTGGTCTCAGTATGCTGAGGCCGGACACCCTGTGCCCTTGAGAGACCAGCTGAAACAGCTGGTCGAGCTCCACAAGGCGGCCGAATAGGCCATGAAAGGCTTCATAGTTCGGCTGTGGCCCGGAGAGGCCCTTCCTGGGAGCTACTTCGGGCTGGTGCGGCGGCTGGTGGAGGCCTGTCCAAGGCTTCAGGTCATCAAGCGCTCCGTCTGCATTGAAGGTGCCCGTAGGGCCCTTGCCCATGCAAAGGTGCACTGGGGGAAGCTGGACGGTGAGAAGCTTGTGAAGGACGGGCCACCGCCGGAGAAGGAGCATCGCAAGCCCGAGAAGTATTACAAGGATGTTCTTGCAGGTGCCCGCCTTGTGGCGGATGAATGCACCAAGGATGTAATGTTGAATGAACTCGCTCGTGTTTATCCTGTGCGCTGAACACGTGTTCATATGCGCTAAGCAATGCTTATTGAATTTAAAATATTATTTTCTATGCGGCCGTTTATCAAAAATTGAGAGATGTCCAGTCGTCGGCTTCTGCCCCCATGCCACTAGTGCTGGGGTGTTCGGTGATAAACCTGAGCGCTCTTTTTCCCATGGTTGGGTCCTTCGAGGGAGGCGCTCAGCACGACGAACCAGGCAATTGGACTATAATGCTTGAACACTCTCACTTAGCCATAGAACTTTATAATTTTAAATTTTGGTGAAGCCCCTAGTTCGGAAGACCGAGTTCGGGGCGCTATCCACGCCTTGGCCGGACAAAGCCAGCTCCTCGCTCGAAGCGGCATAAGCCTTTAAGGACTCGAAAAACCTCTCAAACAGCGACCGGTCTCTCGCCACATCATGACAGTCAGTTTTAGCTTTCTCCACCGGGGCACAATCGCAGTGGTTCTCCTAGTGCTACCTTAGCCGATAGAGCGGAACATAAGGCACCAAAACATAGGAGCCGGGCAAACCCAACTATTGACCCAAATCATGATTCGGAGCCGATGCATATAGTGCGATAAGTTCGGGGTGCCGCACTTGTGAAAGTGTACGGACTTCTCACACCATATTAAAGGGTACTGAAGCCCCTGGCGTACTTGCCGTACCACAGTGTATGGGTGCAACATGTCATTAATGAACATATATAAAAGAAAGTAATGCAGAAAATAGACAAAAGCTATGCATTGTTTATATAAAGGCTGCTATCAGAGCAGAACGATACAAGTGGTATTATAAGGTAAAGATACTGGACTATTTAACATGTCCTAGCCAGGGGCAAGCCACGGAATTCTATTCAAAAACAGGTATACTGCTCGTAATAGAGACCACCTAGGGGTTCCATAATGTGGCATGGCTTGTCTGCCTCCCTGGATCTTGCATCGTTTCTGCGGCAGTCGAATTGCCGAACAGGTCGTCCGAAGTATGGAGTCCTGAAAGTAAGAAAAAATTAAAAAAAGGAATCCGGCAGCCCCCAGTACGTTTTAAGCCGTATTTTGGGCGTGCCGTTATTGTGCCCCTTCCCCTGTGCCCATGGTATTTCAAGGGCGTAGTTATGTACGCGAGGTACTGGTTTCGCTATGTCGCGAAAGCTGGGGTTGGGGCCGCATTGCTACGCTTGCTCAGAGTGTGCCAGGTGGTCCTGCTGTGGGTTACTCCAGGCGCGCTTGGCAGTGTCTGGCTTTTTAATGGCCGGACTAGAGAATTGCCTGAGAAGGCTACTTTGTACCTCCGCTGCGAGAGCCGCCGTATGCTCCTCCGTACGGAGGGAGCGTTCGGTGTTTCCGTTAACCGTAATTACTCCGCGAGGGCCTGGCATCTTGAGCTTGAGAAATGCGTAGTGCGGCACGGCATTGAACTTTGCGAATGCGGTTCGTCCGAGCAGGGCGTGATAGCCACTGCGAAACGGGACTATATCGAAGATTAACTCTTCGCTTCGGAAATTGTCCGGGGATCCCAAGACCACGTCAAGTGTTACTGAGCCTGTATAGTTGGCTTCTACACCTGGTATGACACCTTTAAAGGTCGTTCTTGTTGGCTTAATCCTTGAGGGATCTATGCCCATTTTCCGCACTGTATCCTGATAAAGCAGGTTCAGGCTACTGCCGCCGTCCATGAGGACTCTTGTGAGGTGAAATCCATCGATGATTGGGTCGAGAACCAATGCGGCGAAGCCGCCATGACGGATGCTAGTGGGATGGTCCCTTCGATCAAAAGTGATCGGGCAGGAGGACCATGGGTTGAACTTTGGGGCGACTGGCTCTATCGCGTATACGTCCCGTAGCGCACGCTTCCGCTCCCGCTTGGGAATGTGGGATGCGTATATCATGTTCACCGTCCGCACTTGTGGGGGAAAACCCTTCTGTCCATTGTTGTTCGGCGGCTTGGGCTCCTCATCATCGCTGTGCAGCCCCTTGTCTCTGTTTTTGGCCCTTAACTTGCCTGCTTGCTTGAACACCCAACAATCCCTGCTAGTGTGATTGCCTGGCCTTTCGGGGGTGCCATGTATCTGGCACAAGCGATCGAGTATTCGGTCCAAACTAGACGGGCCCTGAGTATTCTTTTTGAATGGCTTTTTCCGCTGACCGGATTTATAGCCTTTGAATCCGGCATTGACTGCCGTGTCTTCATTGCTGTCGCTATTAACGCGGCGTTTTGGCTTATTCCGACATGTCCTGCCACTTTTGTCCTTGGTATCCGAATTACCAGGGTTCTTTGATAAGTTGTTACTGTGAGCTAGCCAGCTGTCTTCTCCCACACAAAAGCGGGTCATGAGTGTCATGAGGGCTGCCATGGATTTCGGCTTTTCCTGTCCCAGGTGCCGGGCCAGCCACTCGTCGCGGATGTTATGCTTGAAGGCTGCTAGGGCCTCTGCGTCCGGATAGTCGACTATCTGGTTTTTCTTTGCTAGGAACCGTGTCCAGAATTGTCTGGCCGATTCTTCTGGCTGCTGAATTATGTGGCTTAAGTCGTCGGCATCCGGCGGTCAGACGTAAGTGCCCTGGAAGTTGTCGAGGAATGCCGCTTCCAGGTCCTCCCAAGAACCGATTGAGTCTGTTGGCAAGCTGTTAAGCCAATGCCGGGCCAGTCCTTTAAGTTTGAGCGGGAGGTATTTGATGGCATGTAGATCATCGCCGCGTGCCATGTGGATGTGAAGGAGGTAATCCTCGATCCATACCGCCGGGTCTGTTGTGCCATCGTATGATTTGATGTTTACGTGTTTGAAACCCTCTGGGATTTTATGATCCATTACTTCATTCGTGAAGCATAGCAGGTGTGCGGCGCCTCTGTACTGGGCTATATCTCAATGAAAGCACCAATGTCGGTGTCAAAACCGGCAGATCTCGGGTAGGGGGTCCCGAACTATGCGTCAAGGCCGGATGGTAACAGGAGGTAGGGAACACTTTGTTTTACCCAGGTTCGGGCCCTCTCGATGGAGGTAATACCCTACTCCTGCTTGATTAATATTGATGATATGGGTAGTACAAGAGTAGATCTACCACGAGATCAAGGAGGCTAAACCCTAGAAGCTAGCCTATGGTATGATTGTTGTGTATGGAGGTGATTGCCTACGGACTACAACCCTCCGGTTTATATAGGCACCGGATAGGGTTAGGGTTACACAGAGTTGGTTACAATGGTAGGAGATCTTGAATATCCGCATCGCCAAGCTTGCCTTCCACGCCAAGGAAAGTCCCATCCGGACACGGGACGAAGTCTTCAATCTTGTATCTTCATAGTCTAGGAGTCCGGCTGAAGGTATAGTTCGGCTACCCGAACACCCCCTAATCTAGGACTCCCTCAGGAGGCGTTAATATCCCTTAGTTTCCAATAGGACGCCGCTGCCACGGGAGCGTAGGACAAAAGATGTCATGCATGTTCGTTTCCATAAGCATGTATGACTATATTTAGAATACATGCCTACATTACATTGATGAATTGGAGATAGTTCTGTGTCACCCTGTGTTATAACTGTTGCATGAGGAATCGCATCCGACATAATTATCCATCACTGATCCATTGCCTACGAGCTTTTCACATATTGATCTTTGCTTAGTTACTTTTCCGTTGCCATTGTTACAATCACTACAAAAACTACTACTGTTACTTTTGCCACCATTACCGCTACTTCCATATTACATTGCTACTAAATACTTTTCTGCAGATATTAAGTCTTTCAGGTGCGGTTGAGTTGACAACTCAACTGTTAATACTTGAGAATATTCTTTGGCTCCCCTTGTGTCGAATCAGTAAATTTGGGTTGAATACTCTACCCTCAGAAACGGTTGTGATCCCCTATACTTGTGGGTTATCAACTAGCACCCAAATCACACAAAGCATAGCATTCATAATCTTTAATATTAATTTTAATAGTAGGTTCCCACTCATCATAAAGTTTTCTAGGAATAGAAACTTCTAGTTCAAGCTTTTCTTCATAGGATTGCATTAAAGCATCAACGATATGTTTAGTAAAAGCTTTATTTTGATCATAAGCATGAGGGGAATTTAACACATATTGCAACAAGGAAATACAATCTATCAAAGAGCAATTATCATAATTAAATTCCTTGAAATCCAAAATAGTGGGTTCATTGCTATGTAAAGTTTTGACCTCTTCAATACCATTTTTATTAATTTTAGCATCAAGATCTAAAAACTCCGAATCATTGGGACGCCTTTTAACTAAAGTCAAATCATCTCCAGTCCCATCTTTATCAGGATTCATATTGGAAAACAAAGATTTAATAGGAGACACATCAATCACTTTTAGATCTTCATCTTTATTATCCTCTAGATCTTCCGCTTTAGCAGCCATCTTATTAACTAAGGTGGCTTGCTTATCCGAAATTTGGCCTACTAAATTTTCAAGATGGGCAAACTGAGATTTCAAACCATAAAATTCCTTAGACATATCATCAAGCTCTTTATTCATGTACTCCATAAAGCCTTTCTGTTCTTGAAGCTCGTTTCTGAAGAAATTATTATGCTCAAATTGCAAGGACGTAAAGCTTCTAACGTTGTTTTCAATTTCTACCAACCTTCTAAGGTGAGGATCAACGCTATCAGGGAAGGTCATAAGGGCAGACATGCACACAAGAGGCAAGCGAAAAGAGGCAAGCGAAAAGAGGCGAGCGAAAAAGGGCGAATAAAACGACAAAGGTGAAGTGGGGGAGAGGAAAACGAGAGGCGAATGGCAAATAATATAATGCGAGGGAGAAGAGTTTATGATGGGTACTTGGTATGTCTTTACTTGAGCGTAGATATCCCCGACAACGGCGCCAGGAATCCTTCTTGCTACCTCTTGAGCATGCGTTGGTTTTCCCTTGAAGAGGAAAGCGAGATGCAGCAAAGTAGCGTAAGTATTTCCCTCAGTTTTTGAGAACCAAGGTATCAACCCAATAGGAGATAACATGCAAGTCACCTAGTACTTGCACAAACAATCAGGAACCTCGCAACCAACGCGATAAAGGGGTTGTCAATCCCTTCATGGTCACTTGCAAAAGAGAGATCTGATAAAGATAATAAGATAAATATTTTTGGTATTTTCGTTGTATAGATTGGAAAGTAAAGATTGCAAAATAGTAAACAAGATGCGATGTAAATAAGAAGAGATGCAATATAATAAGAAAGAGACACGAGGGCCATAGGTTTCACTAGTGGCTTCTCTCATGATAACATGTATTACGGTGAGTGAACAAATTGCTGCCAAGCAATTGATAGAAGAGCGCATAGTTATGAAAATATCTAGGCAATGATTATGAAATATAGGCATCACGTCCGTGTTAAGTAGACCGAAACGATTCTGCATCTACTACTATTACTCCACACATTGACCGCTATCTAGCATGCATCTAGAGTATTAAGTTCATAAGAACAGAGTAACGCTTTAAGCAAGATGACATGATGTAGAGGGATAAACTCAAGTAATATGATATAAACCCCATCTTTTTATCCTCGATGCAACAATACAATGCCCTTACTATCACTGGGAAAGGACACCACAAGATTGCACCCAAAGCTAAGCACTTCTGCCATTGCAAGAAAGATCAATATAGTAGGCCAAACTAAACCGATAATTCGAAGAGACTTGCAAACATATCAAATCATGCATATAAGAATTCAGAAAAGAACCAAATATTATTCAAAGATAAACTTGATCATAAATCCACAATTCATCGGATCTCGGCAAACACACCGCAAAAAGTATTACATCGAATAGATCTCCAAGAACATCGAGAAGAACTTTGTATTGAGAACCAAAGAGAGAGAATAAGCCACCTAGCTAATAACTATGGACCTGAAGGTCTGTGGTAAACTACTCACACATCATCAGAGAGGCTATGGTGTTGATGTAGAAGCCCTCCATGATCGAATCCCCCTCCGGCAGATCGCTGAAAAAGGCCCCAGATGGGATCTCACGGGTACAGAAGGTTGCGGCGGTGGAGAAATGGTTTCGTGGCTCCCTCTGATGTTTTTAGGGTATAAGAGTATATATAGGCAAAAGAAGTATGTCGGTGGAGCTCCGTGGGGCCCACGAGGGTGGGGACGTGCCCTCCTGCCTCGTGGAAGCTTCGCGGAGTTCCAGACTTCCACCCGAAGTCTCCTGGTTTGTGTTTGTTCCAAGAAAGATCCTCGCGAAGGTTTCGTTCCGTTTGGATTCTGTTTGATATTCCTTTTCTGCGAAATGCTAAAATAGGCAAAAAAAAGAAATTGGCACTAGGCCTCCGGTTAATAGGTTAGTCCCAAAAATAATATAAAAGAGCTTATTAAAGCCCATTAAACATCCAAAACAGATAATATAATAGCATGGAACAATAAAAAATTATAGATACATTGGAGACGTATCACGCGCCCCCTCTAGCGCTCCCTGATGGGTAGTAGGGCCCACAAGGCCTCACTGACCCTAATTCCAGTTCTATAAATTCCTATTTTTGGAGAAAAAATAGGAGAAGAAGTTTCATCGTGTTTTACGATACGGAGCGACCGCCACCTCCGGTTCCTCATCGGGAGGCCGGATCTGGAGCCCGTTTGGGGCTCCAGAGAGGGGGGTCTTCAGTCTTCGTCATCATCAACCATCCTCCATAAGCAATTTCATGATTCTCACCACCGGGAGTGAGTAATTCCTTCATAGGCTTACGGGATGGTGGTGGGCTGGATGAGATTCATCATGTAATCGAGTTAGTTTTGTTAGGGCTTGATCCCTAGTATCCACTATGTTCTGAGATTGATGTTGCTATTACTTTGCTATGCTTAATGCTTGTCACTAGGGCCCGAGTGCCATGATTTCAGATCTGAACCCTTTATCTTTTCATCAATATATCTATTTTCTGAATCGATCTTGCAAATTAGATGCACTTGTTACGTGTTATGATCCGTAAACCCCAAGGTGACAACAATTGGGATACTTTCCGGTGATGACCGTAGTTTGAGGAGTTCATGTATTGACTATGTGTTAATGCTTTGTTCTGGTTCTCTATTAAAAGGAGGCCGTAATATCCCTTACTTTCCTTACGGACCCCACTGCCATAGGAGGGTAGGACAAAAGATGTCATGCAAGTTCTTTTCCATAAGCACATATGACTATTTACGGAATACATGCCTACTTTATTGACGAACGGGAGCTAGTTCTTTGTCGCCCTAGGTTATAATTGTTATATGATGATTATCATCCAACGAAATCATCGTCCCAATGCCAATGAGCTTTTCACATATTGTTCTTGCTAAGTCGTTACTGTTGCTGCTACTGTTACAACTGCTACAAAATCACTATTACTGTTGTTATTGTTAGTATTGCTGCTGCTACTATTGCTATCACTATCAAACTATCATATTACTGTGCTATTGATCACCTTGTTGCAAATATTTAATCTCCAGAGTGGTTGAATTGACAACTCAACTGCTAATACTTGCAAATATTCTTGGGCTCCCCTTATGTCGAATCAATAAATTTGGGTTGAATACTCTACCCTCAAAATCTGTTGAGATCCCCTATACTTATGTGTTATCACAACTAGATTGATTTTTCTTGCAATGGGAGAGGTGCTTTGTAATGGGTTCAATCTTGCGGTCCTCAATCCCAGTGACAGAAGGGGACATGACACGTATTTGTATTGTTGCCATTAAGGATAAAAGATGGGGTTTGTTCATATTGATTGGATCTATCCCTCTACATCATGTCATCTTGCTTAAGGCATTACTCTGTTCTTGTTAAGTTAATACACTAGATGCATGCTGGATAGCGGTCGATGTGTGGAGTAATAGTAGTAGATGTAGCCAAGAGTTGGTCTACTTGTCTCGGACGTGATGCCTATATACATGATCATTGCCTTGGATATCATCATAACTATGCGCTTTTCTATTAATTGCTCAACAATAATTTGTTTACCCACCGTATACTTTATTCCAAGATAGAAGCCTCTAGTTAAAACTATGGCCCCCTAGTCTACCTTTTATCATATTATTTTCAGATCTACAAAATCAAAAACACAAAAATACCTTGCTGCAATTTATTGACCTTTATTTTATTTCACAC
This sequence comes from Triticum dicoccoides, assembly GCF_002162155.2. Taxonomy (NCBI): domain Eukaryota; kingdom Viridiplantae; phylum Streptophyta; class Magnoliopsida; order Poales; family Poaceae; genus Triticum; species Triticum dicoccoides. Next base: position 505,923,441 of record NC_041390.1, read on the forward strand.
TTTTTCTTATCTTTTATATCCATCACTATCAGATCTCATCCTTGAAAGTAACCATGAAGGGATAGACAACCCCTTTATGCGTTGGGTGTAAGTATTTATTTGGGTCGGTGCAATTATTGGAGACAAGGGAAATACTTATTTCTACTTTTCTGCATTGCCCTTCACTTGTCAAGGGAAAAATCAATGCAAGCTCAAGAAGTAGAAGGAAGAACTTCTGGCACCGTTGACGGGGATGATCTACATCAAGCCAACCAAGTACCTATCATAAACTCCCATCTCTTGCATTTACATTATATGGCATTTGCCTCTCGTTTTCATCCCCCACTTCTAAAAAGTTTTCAAAAAAATACAAAATGTTTGCCTTTTTATTTGCCTTCTTTCTGTTTGTCTTTTCATTTGCTTCTTGTTTGCTTGAGTGCTAGATTGCTTGCTTTGTCACGATGTCTCAAGAAAAGACTAAGTTGTGTAATTTTTCCAACACTAACAATAATGATTTCATTAGTACTCCGATTGCTCCCGCCACTAGTGCGGAATATTATGAAATTAATGCCGCTTTGTTGAATCTTCTTATGAAAGAAAAAATTTATGGTAGCCCTAATGAAGATGCTTTTTCCCATCTTAATACTTTCGTTGAATTGTGTGATATGCAAAAGAAAAAAGATGTGGATAATGATATTGTTAAATTAATTCTATTTCCATTCTCACTACGAGATCGTGCTAAAACTTGGTTTTCATCCTTGCCTAAAAATAGTACTCCGTCTGTTTCTTTTTAGTTCGCATATAAGGTTTGGTCAAAGTCAAGCTTTTTAGAGTTTGACTAACTTTATATTTAAAAATATAAACATTCACAATATGAAATTAATATTATCAGATGCACCATGAAACATATTTTTTAATATAAATTTGGTCAAACTTTGTGTAGTTTGACTTTGACCAAATCTTATATGCGAAGTAAAAAAATGGAGGGAGTATTGATTCATTGAATAAGTGAAAGGATGTTTTATTTTCAAGTATTTTCCTCCCGCTAAGATCATCTCCCTTAGGAACGAAATAATGAATTTTAGGCAACTTGATCATGAACATGTTGCGCAATCATGGGAGATGATGAAGTTAATGATAAGAAATTGCCCTACTCATGGTTTAAGTTTATGGATGATCATACAAAAATATATGCTAGATTGAATTTTGCATCTAGAAATTTTTAGATTCCGCTGCAGATGGTACTTCTATGGAAATCACATTAGGAGAAGCTACTAAACTCCTAGATAAAATTATGGCAAATTACTCTCGATGGCATATCGAAAGATCTTCTACCAATAAAAAAGTGCATGCTATATTGAAGAAATTAATACTTTGAGTGGAAAGATGGATGAACTTATGAGATTGATTGCTAGAAAGAGTGCCAATATTGATCCTAATGATATGCCTTTGTCTACTTTGATTGAAAATAATAATGCATCTATGGATATCAATTTTGTTGGTAGGAACGATTTTGGTAATAATGCGTATAGAGGCAATTTTAATCCTAGGTCGTTTCCTAGTGATTCCTCTAATAATTATGGTCATTACAACAATAATTATTATGGAAATTATAATAAGATACCCTCTGATCTTGAGAATAATATCAAAGATTTTATTAACTCCCAAAATATTTTTAATGCCATGATAGAAGAAAATTTGCTTAAGTTTGATGACGTGGCTAGAAACGTTGATAGAATTTCTCATGAGATGGATTCCCTTAAGATTAGATCTGTGCCACCCAAGCTTTATATTAAGGATTCTCTGAAATCTATTCAAATTTCTATTAATGAAAGTAGGGAGAGATCCACTAGAATGCGAGCGAAGAGAGATTGGCTAGAAAAAGTATGTTCTTCTAGTTTTTGCGAAAATCATGATGAAGATATTAAAGTGATTGGTGTGACTCCTATTGAATCTTTGTTTGATAATACAAAACTTGATAAATAACGTACTAGAGATGATTCAACTTTAGCTAGAAGGCGTCCCAAAAAATTGGAGGGTGATGAAAGTGGGTTTGGCGAGGTCAAAACTTTAACTAGTGATGTTCCCACTCTTTTGGATTACAAGGAATTTAATTATGATAGTTGTTATTTGATTGAGTGTATTTCCTTGTTACAATCTATGCTCAATTCATCTAATGCTTATGGTCAAAATAAGTCTTTTACTAAAAATATCGTTGATGCTATGATGAAAAATCTTGAAGAAAAACTTGAGTTGGAAGTTTCAATCGCGGGAAAGCTATATGATGAATGGGAACCTACTATTAATATTAAGATTAAAGATTATGAGTGCAATGCTTTATGTGATTTTGGTGCTAGTGTTTCGACTATTCCAAAACCTTTGTGTGATATGCTAGGCTTCCATAAACTTGACGATTGTTCTTTAAATTTGCACTTAGTGGATTCCACTATTAAGAAACCTATGGGAAGAATTAATGATGTTCTTATTTGTTGCAAATAGGAATTATGTTCTCGTAGATTTCATTGTGCTTGACACGGATTGCAATCCTACATGCCCCATAATTCTTGGTAGACCTTTCCTTAGAACGATTGGTGCAATTATTGATATGAAACAAGAAAACATTAGATTTCAATTTCCATTAAGGAAGGCCATGGAACACTTCCCAAGAAAGAAAATTAAGTGACCATATTAATCTATTATGAGGGACACTTATGGATTTAATACCAAATATGGCAATACCTAGATCTATGCAATATGCCTAGCTAGGGCATAAAACAATAGCGCTTGTTGGGAGGCAACTCAATAATTTTTTTGTTTTTCTTGTTTTTCCTTCTGTTATAATGGTATTTTTGTGTTCTCAATTAGGATTTGTGCGAAGTAAGACCTTTGGGATGATTTGGAAGATTGTGATTTGATTATGTGAAAAAAACAAAAACTTCTGCGTCCAGTAGCAGAATTGTTAAAAAATTCTGGAGCGAGACAAGATTTATATAAAAATTGCACACATTGTCCTAATTTTTCAGAATTGTTGGAGTTAGAAAAGTTGGACTAATCTCCAGATTACTACAGACTATTCTATTTTTGATAGATTCTGTTTTCATTGTAGTGTTCTCTTATTTCGATGAATCTATGGGTTGTATTGGGGGGTATGAACCATGGTGAAGTTAGAATACAGTAGATATAATGAAAATATAAAATTTGAATGAGTTTACAATAGTACCTAAAAGTGGTGATTTTATTTATTATACTAATGAATCTCACAAGTTTTTTGTTGAGTTTTGTCTTGTGAAGTTTTCAAGTTTTGAGTGAAGTTTCGATGGGCTAAGGAATAAGGAGTGGAAAGAGCCTAAGCTTGGGGATTCCCATGGAATCCCAAGGTAATATTCAAGGACAACCAAGCGTCTAAGCTTGGGGATTCCCCGGATGGCATCCCCTCTTTTGTCTACAATCCATCAGTAATTTACTCGAGGTTATATTTTTATTTATTACATGATATATTTTGTACTTGGAGCCTCATGTATTATATGAGTCTTTGCTTTATTTTCTTTTTAGTTTGCCACAATCATCCTGGCTGGACACACCTTTTTGAGAGGGACACACGTTAATTGTGAATTTATTAGAATACTCTTTGAGCTTCACTTATATCTTTTGAGCTAGGTAGTTGCTCTTGTGCTTCACTTATATCTTTTAGAGCATGGAGATGGTTATATTTTAAAGAAATTGATGAACTCACATGATTCACTTATATTATTTTGAGAGTCTTATGAATAGTATGGCAATTTGTTTGGGTTATGAATTTAGTCCTAATATGATGGGTATTCAAGAGGGATATAATAAAAACTTTCATAAAGATCTTTCAATATGTGAGAAGTTTGGTTCCTTGCATTTGTTTTGATATATAAAGATGATGATATTAGAGTCATGCTAGTGAGTACTTGTTGTTAAGTAAGAATATTTGTGTTAAGGTTTGTGATTCCCAAAGCATACACGTATGGTCTCTCGTTATGCTATGAAATTGGAGCATGATTTATTATTAATTGTATTCCTCTGCATAGAGGTCGGGGGGCGCGATGGTTAACTCCTACCAACCTCCCCGTAGGGGCATGTGTAGTAGTAATTTGCTTCGAGGGATAATAAAACTTTTTCAATAAGTACGTGAGTTATTTATGTCTAATGTGAGTCTATGGATTATACACACTCTTACCTTTCCGCAATTTGCTAGCCTCTTCAGTATCGTGCATTGCCCCTTATCTCCTAGAGTTTTGGTGCAAACTTTGCCGGTGCATCCAAACCCCGTGATATGATATGCTCTATCACACATAAGCCTCCTTATATCTTCCTCAAAACAGCCACCACTACAAAAAAAGACACATCCGTGACATTTTGGGCCGAACAAATGTTTTTTTCTGTCATACTTATGACACTTCTATGACAATAATTGTGACAAAACACGGTATCATCATAGATGTGGTGGGGTCCTACTTCTATGACAAAAAAGTATCACAGAAAATGGGCTTTTCATCCTGGGCAGGCCGGAGACGTGGCTGCATGACATTCTTTGGGTCGTCCATGATGGAAAAAACCGTGGTAGAAGCGAGGGTGAGGAAAATATCGGGGTGTTCCCGGTTACGGTGGGTGGTCGGGGCCGAGCGATGCGCGTTTCTCTTATACACGCACGCGCGTGGGTGCGAGGCGTTGGGCTGTAACTGAACCCGAGCGAGGCGTTGGGCTCTAACTGAACCTGAGCGATTGCACTGTGGGGTACGCGTTACTGAACCCGAGCGATCGATCGATGGTTGTTAACTAAACCCGATCGAGCGATTCCTTCGCTACTGATGCTAACTGAAGCCAATCGATGTTGCCTCTGGATGAACAGTGAGCGTTGCTGGGGGGTTTGGATGAACAGTTCCCGGTGGGGGTGGATGAACAGGCCCCCGTGAAGTTGCCTATGGATGAACAGGACCCTGATCGATCGAGCCGGTTCGGGCTGGATGAACAGGACCCCGTGGATGGCTGGATGAACAGGACCACCCCATGGAGGGCAGGATGAACAGTAGACAGTGGAGGGCTGGATGAACAGTAGCCCGTGGAGGGGTGGTTGAATAGGAGCCCGTGGAGAGGCCTGGTTGAACAGTAGCCGGTGGAGTAGCATGCGGTTGAGGCTGGATGAACAGTCACAGGCGGAGGCTGGAGGAGGTCGATTGTGGATGAACAGTAGCCCATGGAGGCTGGAGGGGGTCGATGGTTGCTACCTCTTGTGCACTGCGTTGGATTTCCTTGAAGAGGAAAGGATGATGCAGCAAAGTAGCGTAAGTATTTCCCTCAGTTTTTGAGAACCAAGGTATCAATCCAGTAGGAGGCTATATACGAGTCCCTCGTACCTGCACAAAACAAATAACACCTCGCAACCAACGCGATAAGGGGTTGTCAATCCCTTCACGATCACTTATGAGAGTGAGATCTGATAGATATGATCAGATAATATTTTGGGTATTTTTGTGATAAAGAAACAAAGTAAAATAAAAGCAAAGTAAAATAAAAGCAAAATAAAAGCAAAGGAAATAACTAAGTATTGGAAGATTAATATGATGAAGATAGACCCGGGGGCCATAGGTTTCACTAGTGGCTTCTCTCAAGAGCATAAGTATTTTATGGGGGTGAACGAATTACTGTTGAGCAATTGACAGAATTGAGCATAGTTATGAGAATATCTAGGTATGATCATGTGTATAGGCATCACGTCCGAGACAAGTAGACCGACTCCTGCCTGCGTCTACTACTATTACTCCACTCATCGACCGCTATCCAGCATGCATCTAGAGTATTAAGTTCATGAAAACAGAGTAACGCGTTAAGCAAGATGACATGATGTAGAGGGATAGATTCATGCAATATGATAAAAAAACCATCTTGTTATCCTCGATGGCAACAATACAAAACGTGCCTTGCTGCCCCTACTGTCACTGGGAAAGGACACCGCTAGATTGAACACAAAGCTAGCATTTCTCCCATTGCAAGAAAGATCAATCTAGTAGGCCAAACCAAACTGATAATTTTAAGAGACTTGCAAAGATAACCAATCATACATAAAAGAAATCAGAGAAGATTCAAATATTGTTTATAGATAATCTTGATCATAAACCCACAATTCATCGGTCTCAACACACTGCAAAAAGAAGATTACATCGAATAGATCTCCACAAGGGAGGGGGAGAACATTGTATTGAGATCCAAAAAGAGAGAAGAAGCCATCTAGCTAATAACTACGGACCCGAAGGTCTGAGGTAAACTACTCACACTTCATCAGAGATGCTATGGTGTTGATGTAGAAGCCCTCCGTGATGGATGCCCCCTTCGGCGGAGCTCCAGAACAGGCCCCAAGATGGGATCTCATGGATACAGAAGGTTGCGGTGGTGGAATTAGGTTTTTGGCTCCGTATCTGATTGTTTGGGGGTACGTAGGTATATATAGGAGGAGCGGGTACGTCGGTGGAGCAACAGGAGGCCTACAGGGTGGAGGGCAGGCCGGGGGGGGGGGGGTAGGCGCGCCCCCTACCTCGTGGCTTCCCTATTGGTTGCTTGACGTAGGGTCCAAGTCTCCTGGATCTTGTTTGTTCCAAAAATCTCGTTCCCGAAGGTTTCATTCCGTTTGGTCTCCGTTTGATATTCATTTTCTTCGAAACCCTAAAATAGGCAAAAACAACAATTCTGGGCTGGGCCTCTGGTTAATAGGTTAGTCCCAAAAATAATATAAAAGTGGATAATAAAGCCCAATAATGTCCAAAACAGTAGATAATATAGCATGGAGCAATAAAAAATTATAGATACATCGGAGACGTATCAAGCATCCCCAAGCTTAGTTACTGCTCGTCCTCGAGTAGGTAAATGATAAAAAAGTAATTTTTGATGTGAAGTGCTACTTGGCATAATTTTAATGTAATTCTTCTTAATTGTGGTATGAATATTCAGATCCAAAAGATTCAAGATAAAAGTTTAATATTGACATAAAAATAATAATACTTCAAGCATACTAACAAAGCAATCATGTCTTCTCAAAATAACATGGCCAAAGAAAGTTATCCCTATAAAATCATACAGTCTGGCTATTCTCTATCTTCACCACACAAAGTATTTAAATCATGCACAACCCCGATGACAAGCTAAGAAATTGTTTCATACTTTTGACATTCTCAAACTTTTTCAATCTTCACGCAATACATGAGCGTGAGCCATGGATATAACACTCTATGTGGAATAGAATGGTGGTGGTGGAGAACACAAAATGTAACATCCCAAAATTCTAAATTTTGGAATGTTATATTAAATAGATAGATTTGATTGATTGTTTGATTGATTGACTGAAAATGAGTAAATTCGAAACTTTTTGAAAGTTCAATGAGAGGGAATAAAAGGACTTTCCCAAACTTTCATATTTGCTTCCTAATCTCCATGAATTCAAATTCTTTTCAAATACAAAACCCTTGAGCGAAGATGATATGACTTCTTCCATTTAAATTAAATGAAAGGGTATTTGAAAATAACTGAATTCCATTGGGAAATATTTTCCAATTCAGAAACTTTATGCAACTCAATGATTTTCACGAGATAAGATAAAATGACTTCTTCAAATTATGAAATATGAGTTGGGAGTTTCAAAGATCACATTTCAAGGTCCTTTTGGAATTAATTTTCAATTTGCATTTATTTGAGTTTTATTCAAATTATTTTTCTCCAAAAATAAAAAAATATGGAAAATAGGGTAACATGATTCCCTACATTAGAAAATTGGAGAAAAATTAATTTGAAATAATTTTGGTATTTTTAAAATGATTTTTGTTGGATTTTATTAGACCAGTAGCACTCTTTGATTTATCTGAATTTGTGTGAATTTTCTTTAATGCTAGAAAAATGTTCATCTCGTAGAAAATCTTTTTCTGAAAATTTTGATATATTATATGCCTACATATTTTTTTATTTACTTTGTTTTTTATTTGTCTGGAAATGTTTTTTAAAAAAAAATCCTCGCCGACTGGGCCGGGCCAGCACCAGGCCAGGCCACGACCCAGACGCAACGCCGCCTTCCTCCTCCCGTGTGCGTCGCGGACTCGCCGGAGTCCGGCGCTCCTACGCCGCCCGTCGCCCCCTCGCGCACGCCAAGCCACCGCCTCGCCTCCCCTATAAGTCGCCGCCCCGGACCCCGATCCCCTCTCGCTCCTCTCGCCGCTGCCGCACAACCACGCCGCTGCTGCATCTCGCCGCCGCCTGCCGCCGCATCTGCTGCTACTGTTGCCGCGCCGCCGCCGCTGCTGCTGTCCGCGCCGCTCGCCCCCGACGCTGCTACCGCACCCCGCCGGAGCCACCGCGCCGCCGTCCCGTCACCGGAGTTGCTGCCCGCCGTCGCCGGGGATCGCCAGAAATGACCGCCGTTGCTAGAACCGCCCGCCGGCCGATCCACCACCCGACCCGCCAGTTTCTCCCGGTCCGGTATAAAACCGTCCCCGGTTCGCCGGTTTTCCTTTAGGTTTAGGTTTTCTTTGGTTTTGTTTAAAATAAAACTGTTTTTTTTGTTTTAGTTAGGTAATGAACATTTTCTGTTTAGGAAGTTTTCGTGAACGGATTCGTTCTATAGATCTGTGTAGCGAACGTTCGTTCGATAGTTTTTTTCCTTCTCTTATTAATTTCGGCCAGGGACCTATATGTGAGGATTTTCTTTACAAATTAGCCCCTGGTTTTCAAACAACTATAAAGTTTTGCTCGTTTGTCCAAATCCAACGAAACCAATGCCCACTTCTTCGTTATGATCTCCTCTATCCAGTAATCCAACTCAAACATGTTTTTGAAAAGTTTAAAATTTCAATTAGATCAGATTTGAATTCAAACTTCGTTTGATCATATCTTGAGTTTCGTAACTCCGTTTGAGTTGATTCTTTTTGCAAATCGAAGCTCTTGACCTAAACTTTCTGATAAGGCCAAATTCACATAATTTTGGTACTGTTAGAAATTGTTTTATGTTGCAAGAGTAATTTGCTTGGTTTTGATGTTTTCCGAATCGTCTTCTTCGTTCTTTCTGATCTTTTGAGTGATTACTTATGTGTGGTTACTATTGCTTGCTTATGATAGATTGACCGGAGTGTGACGAGTAGAACTATCAAGAGTTTTGAGTGCAAATCATCTTCATCAACATTGCAGGAAAGTTCACACTTTGATCATACCTCTTTCATACCCAATTTTTATTGCATTAGATCAAACCTCAAACATTGCATTATTAGGATCTAAGTAAATTGTGGGTATTGGGAAGTAGTTGATGAGGTAGGAACCTATTGCCCTGGATTCAAACCTTGGGAGTTACTATTATGTTATGCTTATAGTGCCATGCTATGCTCGTAGACGTGGATTGGGTTTTGAGAGTATTCATGACAGATGTGAGATTGTTAATTAATGGTTTACTTAAGGTGGCAACTTAAACACACATCTGGGTGGATTGAGGTACCTGGGTATTCCAGGATTGCCTGTCTAGGCACCTGGGTAGACCAGGATTGCCTGTTTTTTTGGACCGCCACCCAGGCTCAAAGGGATCATGAGAGTATTCATACTAGAAACTTCTGTGTGTAGCCACAAGCTATTATGGGCTCTAGCATAGTTGATTAAGTCGTGCGAACTCTTACAGGGTAGACTAGCAGATGTAGGGGAAAGTAGGTGTAACGGTCTATCCATCGTAAGGTGCTAGCGCTTCTGATAGACTATGTCTCGGTCATCCGTTTCTCAAACACCATGTAGTGCGAGAAATCCAACGGAGGCGATCGAGTCTTGTGGGGAAAAGTGCACAAACCTCTGCAGAGTGTATAAACTAATCATGGTTAGCCGTGTCCCCGGTTATGGACTACTTGAGTATCTAGTACCTGGATTATCATGTGAATCTCATCATGTTACTTTAAATTAATTTTGTTGGGTTTAAATGATGTTACTTAATTGGGATTGAGAATGATGTCAACCATTCTCAATGTTCAACAACCACCATGATAGTTAAATAAAATTTATTCCTTTGCAGTACGGAAAAATTGGCTTTTCGCAAAAACTTTATAACCATAGAGCTTTTCCACCAGCCATATATGCATGTAGTGATATCCATTGTTCATCATTCTGTATGGTGTGAATTTGCCAGTACATTCAATGTACTGACCCTCTGTGGCTGCAACGTCTCATGTTGTAGGATTATCTTACGACGAGTAAGAGATACGTTAGGGTTATGATTTCTACACTCAACTTTGCTGTTGGTGTTGATGGGAACCCACAACCTTGTTACTTCCGCTATTTGGATTGAGGTAATAATATTTACATTACTGTTACATGTGATTTACTTCTGTTATAAATCCTCGAGTACTGTGTGTGTCGGCATACCGATCCAGGGATGACACTTAAGCACAGAGACTTGAACCATTCGGGTCAGGTCGCTACAAGATGGTATCAGAGCACATGTTGACTGTAGGACGTGACCCTAGAAACTGGCAAGCCCATAGCAAAGATTTTTCTCTACAACATTCCTTTTCAAAAAGACCTTTTTACATCTCTTCTCTTCTGAGCTTATTCAAAAAATTCCCTTTTAGTGAGACCATACCCCTTCCCCCTTTTGACCACACGAAGATTCGACTGATGAGACCACTCCAAGAAGTAGAAGATATCGGATAACCGAGACCATTCAGAATGAAGAGGATTTTACCATACATCATGATAAAGGAAGACTACAACAGCTGAAGACTCCAAAGACTAGGAGAATTGGAGGCTATGAAGAATTTCCAGATTTGTATGACCTAGTAAGACTCCCCTGATGGAACTTGACAGACTATGGAACATTAGAACTCAAAGTTTTGTCAAAGAAAACCCTAAGGTAGGAGATATCAACTATGGAATGATAGTTGATGGAAATGATAAGAGCAGAAACACGGTTACCCATGATGTCATCGCTTGCTTATGCTATTTGTCACCGGGCTGAGTTAAGCTGGCATTTCTTCGGAAGGATTGGATGGTAGAAGGCTGATGGAGCACCTATCAGCAAAAGATGAAGTTTTAACCTTAGCCGGTGTATCACCAGGATCTAGAGTGGTACATCAAGAATTCTAAGATGGAGCTCCAGGAAGCCGTATTAGACAAGGAAGCATTTCATGAAGAACTCAGGAACCAGAAGCTGAATGTAGCCAAGCTGGAGGAGCTACAACCTCGAGATACCGGAGATTTGTCAGGAACTGAAGGACAGTAGGACCATGGATCTTGCCAAGGATGTTGGAACCCAAAAGTTTGGAATGCAACTCCAGAATATTAAAGGACGTCACGAGAGACTTCGCGTCAATAGAGTTGATCTGGCAAAAGAACTTGAGAAAGACAAGCATGATCGGAAGAAGCCATTGGAGGCATGAACAAGGCTTGAAGAGTTGGAGACGTTGAAGATTTATTAACCTTTAGAAGACCAAACCCCTGTTATATACCTACGTTAGATGCGACGTTTGTGATCTGTCATTTGTTTGATGTTTTTTTCCAACAGCCACAAATAAAATCTGCCTTTTCAAAACTTTTTGTTTGTATTGTGTGCATCCCTCTCTATCTCTCTTATCCCACCCCAAACCCATGGACCCGATAGAGGATGAATGGAGATGAGGTTGTATTTTCTGGACCAATGAGTCAGTTGGAGACAGACCGATGGATTCAGAACATGGAGGATCACATGAAGAATAACCTTATAGTTGGAAATGATATGACCCAGCATGCTCTTCAGTGCTTTGAAAGAGGTGTTGCTGCTTGGTGGAGGATGTACCAAACCATCAATGGATGGCAAGGAGTAACCACTTGGAAAGAATTTAAGTTGACTCTGCCAAAGTCTCGGCTTGTTTCCCAGAAGTTGAAGCCTTATGGAAAGGACATGAAGAAACCTTGTGCATGCAAGATTTGTGGAGAAATAGGACACACCCATAAAGAACACAATGATGAATGCCCTAATTGTGAAGGAAGTCACCCAGTTGAAGAATGCCCAATTAGGCAGATTACTTGTTTATTGTGTGAAGGGACTACCCACTATCCTACTCAGTGTCACATTTACCCCATGGTACAACGAACCATCCAGCAGAAGAAAGAAGTAATGGAAGGAGCCCTCGTGGAAATTTTAGAAGAAACTGTGATGAAGGAAGAGGTGGAGGACACGCCCAAAGAAGAACCAATTAAACCTGCACCAAGTCATGCTATTCATGTGGAGAAGAAGGACACATCTCCCAGAATTGTATGAATGGGGATCTAGTAGAATTCCCGACAGAGGAAGTAGAATATGACCCACAGGAAATAGAAGCCATGATTGGCATGGAAAGGTCCAGGAAGAGAAGCAGATTGGATTCCAGGAAGGACCTGAGTCATATCACCTGTTACAGGTGCAAGGAGTCAGGGCACTACCTCAACAGTTGCCCAAAAAGGAAACCTCGAGACTTGTCAGAAGTAATATGTTTTCGTTGTAATGGAGCAAGGCACTTTGACAGAGAATGCCCCAAGAAGAAGGAAACTTGTGCTAGATAGTTGAGTTTGCAACAAAAGAAATGGAGTAGTAGAAGAGAGAACATTTTCTTTTATATTGAGGTGTTGAGTTGAGACATGTAATGGAAAAGCGAGAGATTGTAATCAATTGAGAGTAAATAAAGTTAGCATCATTGGTACTGATATGGATTTTATGAGTTGTTACTCTATGAAGAAGGATTTTGACCATTTTTGAGGATAAGAAAAATATGGTCTATGGAAGATTTGTGCATTTTAAGGGTGGTAGTACCCTGTAAGAACCCTTGACCCCTCGAAAAGATAAGGATACTCCACTGAGGGGATTTTGGACAAAATGAATACGAGTTTTGTCTCGATATGTGTGACACCCCAAGAGTGTGTGGGATGAAGTTGGAGACCTTCAATTGTTTGGACCAAATGTGATCAAGGATCAAGGAGTCTGACTCACTGAAGCGCGCGAGCGCCTGGGCCGGCCCACCCGCGCGGGCAACACCAGCCTGTTTCTCTATTTTTTTTGTTTATATTTTTGTTCGCACACGAACACGTCACCATGTACCTCCAACACCGAGGGTGATGCACCGCAGCTCACGTCGAAGGAGACCCGTCCGGAAGCGCGGTACGCAAGCAATCCGGCGGGTGCTTTTCAGGACCCGAAACCCCACGCGTCCGGGAGGGACCCCGTCTGGATGCGCGGCGGCTATGGGCTGCCCTAGGTCGGTTTTCCCGCCCCTAGAGACTCGAGGATCGCTGCCCTTCAACACGACGAACAAACGAAGAACGAGAGAGAAATAACAAAGGAGGGATGTAAAACTAGGGTAAAAAGTAGATGTGTTTTGCGATTGTGTGTTGTTGTTCAATCGGCCGTCACCTCTCGTTTATATAAGAGGCGGATGGACTTCCCGTACAAAAAAACGACTTGCCTTGTCGTTCAAATCATCAAAATCTGGCCAAATTCGGACTTCTCACGATTTCCGGCCCGGATGTCCGGCTCTAGGTCCGGATAATCCGGCCTAGCACAGTTTTCTGACAGCAGCTTACTGTTTTGGCTCTAGAATCCACATACGACCTTGTATTTGGACGTTTTTTATATCCAAATTAACCGCCTCGACGAGACGCACAACTTTTATGCTGAACACTTTTCTATCTGAGGCCATCTTGGGAGTGTTTCGGGTCGTTTTCTAAAGTCTGCAGCAGAAAAACTTATCCGGACATCCGGATTCATGTCCGGATTATCCGGGCTTTACCCGGATGATCTGGGTGCCATCCGGATGATCTGGCTTCATGGGGCCCGAAATTTATGGTTATGTTGATTTACCCGGATGATAGTCCGGATGTTCGGGTCATTCATCCGGCCTGGTCTGGATCCCGGCCCGGATGATCCGGCCAAATACTGCTGCAGCCCACTCTTTTGCCTGTAACTTTTGCCTGTAAAGTTCTTCGTCTCGTTGAAACGGACGATGTCAACACTCCATCGGCCAGTTTGCATGTGCTTAGGGCGATAAATATATATCGGCCATTATTTGTTTGAATCCTTGATGCAAACTTGGGTGAAACATTTTCAACTTCATTAACAATTCGATAATAAAGTTCCATAGATATGTATCTCAAGGCCATCCTCTGAACCATATTGTTCACTTTTTGTTAGGACTTTGCAGATAATCAACAATAAACTTTCTCCAATCCTCACTTTTACCTGCATAAAAAAATATTAGTGGCCGAAGCGGTGGACTTCGGTTCGGCCTTACCTATGTTGACGAGACTAAGCATCGGCTATTGATAGAAATGCAACACACCATGATTAACATAGTAGCCAGATGCTTGTTGTGTGAACTTGTCCGAATTGTCATGTCTAGAAATATGAACAATTTTAAAGCAACCCAAGGCAAATTTTGCATCTAGACATACCTCAAGATAAACTATAAGTGATTCATCAAAACATTGATAATTCTTGAATATTTGTTGTACTACTCATAACGAATCACCCAAAGCCTCAATATGTATAGCACCTATGGCAACCCAAAGCTCCAAACCAAATAAAATTTTATATTGGGCTTTGATTATTGTGAAAAAATATTTTAAGCGGCACGAGGCTTGTTTTGGTCTCCAATTGAACTAAGGACGGTGTTAGGATACTACACCGGCCATGCTTTGACATATTCTTAGGGCGATAGATAAATATCGGCTATTAACATGAGGTCCATGTAGAATTCACCCACCAAATTATGTATAGCCGAAATAAACAAATAAAATAGGAATAAAATATTTCGGCCCCTTTGTATTAGCAACAATGTAACTAACCATATGTATAGTAATTTGGTAATACCCTCTCATGATATAGAAAATTATGTTGCATCCATGGATCAAAATAAATCCATGGAGGGTAATTGATCATACCTAGGGATGAATTCCATGGCAAAGGCATCAACGGCATGGTTGAAGAAAATGGATGATGTGCTAACCGAAGATTTTGATGTTGTGATGCGCACCTCCGTCTTAATAGTACTTGTTGCAATAGAAGCATGCACATCATTTTTGTCTTGATTGATCTTCTTGGGAACCCATTGAAGGAAATATGCCCTAGAGGCAATAATAATGTTATTATTTTATTTCCTTATATCATGATAAATGTTTATTATTCATGCTAGAATTGTATTATCCGGAAACATAATACTTGTGTGAATACATAGACAAACTAAACGTCACTAGTATGCCTCTACTTGACTAGCTTGTTAATCAAAGATGGATATGTTTCCTAACCATAGACATGTGTTGTCATTTGATTAACAGGATCACATTATTAGGAGAATGATGTGATTGACATGACCCATTCCATTAGCTTAGCACCCGATCGTTTAGTGTGTTGCTATTGCTTTCTTCATGACTTATACATGTTCCTATGACTATGAGATTATGCAACTCCCGTTTGCCAGAGGAACACTTTGTGTGCTACCAAACGTCACAACGTAACTGGGTGATTATAAAGGAGCTCTATAGGTGTCTCCAAAGGTAAATGTTGAGTTGGCGTATTTCGAGATTAGGATTTGTCACTCCGATTGTCGGAGAGGTATCTATGGGCCATCTCGGTAATGCACATCACATAAGCCTTGCAAGCATTGAAACTAATGAGTTAATTGTGAGATGATGTATTACGGAATGAGTAAAGAGACTTGCCGGTAACGAGATTGAACTAGGTATTAAGATACCGACGATCGGATCTCGGGCAAGTAACATACCGATGACAAGGGGAACAACGTATGTTGTTATTGCGGTCTGACCGATAAAGATCTTCGTAGAATATGTAGGAGCCAATATGAGCATCCAGGTTCTGCTATTGGTTATTGACCGGAGACATGTCTCGGTCATGTCTACATTGTTCTCGAACCCGTAGGGTTCGCACGCTTAAGGTTTCATGACAGTTATATTACGAGTTTATGAGTTTTGATGTACCGAAGTTAGTTCGGAGTCCCGGATGTGATCATGAACATGATGAGGAGTCTCGAAATGGTCGAGACATAAAAATTGATATATTGGACGACTATATTCGAACACCGGAAGTGTTCCGGCTGATTTCGGAGAAAATTGGAGTGCCGGAGGGTTACCGGAACCCCCCGGGAGAAGTAATGGGCCATATGGGCCTTAGTGGAGAGAGAGAGAGAGGGGAGGCCAGGGTGGGCCGCGTGCCCCCTCCCCCTCTGGTCCGAATTGGACTAGGAGAGGGGGGGCGGCGCCCCCCTTTCCTTCTCCCTCTCCCCCTTCCTTTCCCCCTCCTAGTAGGAGTAGGAAAGAGGGGAGTCCTACTCCTACTAGGAGGAGGACTCCTCCTCCTTGGCGCGCTAATGTAGGGTGGAACCCTAGTGGCCCGATCTTTCACGAAAGGAGCAGATCCCGCGGAGAACGCGAAGAACACGAGGAGGGAAACGAGGGGAAAATCACGAGGGGAACACAAGAGAACACTCAAACCAACAAGAATGATCACACATGCGCTAGATCCATGAACACAAAGGGATATACAAGATCCAAAGTCAACAACGGATGATACACGGTAACCGGTTCTTCTCCGTGAGGAGGTCTTGATGGGGCTACCCAAGAGGGGGTCTTGAATCCAAGGGGATCTTCTCCGTAGAGGGGCCGCGGTCTCTCTCGTGGAGTAGATCCGTAATGGATGAGCGTAGCTCTATCTCTCAAATGAGCTATCACAACGCTAACCCTAACTAGGAGGAGGTGGAGGAGTATATATAGTCTAGGCGAATGAAAGGGTAAGTGGCTTCGGCCCAACACACAGGCGGGCGTACAGGCGTCGGACGTCCGACAGGTATCGGACGTCCGGTGGCTCGCGAGGGTCCGGTCGTCCGGTGCATGTCGGACGTCCGGTGTTTTGGCTCTGGACAGGTGGTGTCGGACGTCCGGTCGGTGTCGGTCGTCCGGGCGCTGGAGAGTGTCGGACGTCCGGTGCTTAGCGGTCATCCAGGCGCTGGGAGTCGTCGGACGTCCGGTGGCTCCGGTCGTCCGTAGATTCGGCTCGGGTCCTCAAGGGTCTGCAGAGTGTATAAACTAATCATGATTAGCCGTGTCCCCGGTTATGGACATCTTGAGTATCTAGTACCTGGATTATCATGTGAATCTCATCACGTTACCTTAAATGAATATTGTTGGGTTTTAATGATGTCACTTAATTGGGATTGAGAATGCTGTCAACCATTCTCAATGTTCAACAACCACCATGATAGTTAAATAAAATTTATTCCTTTGTAGTAGGGAAAAATTGGCTTTTCGCAAAAACCTTATAACCATAGAGCTTTTCCACCAGCCATATATGCATGTAGTGATAGCCATTGTTCATCATTCTCTATGGTGTGAATTTGCCAGTACATTCAATGTACTGACCCTCTGTGGCTGCAACGTCTCATGTTGTAGGATTATCTTACGACAAGTAAGAGATACGTTAGGGTTACGATTTCTACACTCAACTTTGCCGTTGGTGTTGATGGGAACCCACAACCTTGTTACGTCCGCTATTTGGATTGAGGTAATAATATTTACATTACTGTTACATGTGATTTACTTCTGTTATAAATCCTCGAGTACTGTGTGTGTCAGCATACCGATCCAAGGATGACACTTAAGCACATAGACTTGATCCATTCGGGTCAGGTCGCTACAAGATGGTATCAGAGCACATGTTGACTGTAGGACGTGACCCTAGAAACTGGCAAGCCCATAGCAAAGATTTTTCTCTACAACATTCCTTTTCAAAAAGACCTTTTTTACATCTCTTCTCTTCTGAGCTTATTCAAAAAATTCCCTTTTAGTGAGACCATACCCCTTCCCCCTTTTGACCACACGAAGATTCAACTGATGAGACCACTCCAAGAAGTACAAGATATCGGATAACCGAGACCATTCAGAATGAAGAGGATTTTACCATACATCATGATAAAGGAAGACTACAACAGCTGAAGACTCCGAAGACTAGGAGAATTGGAGGCTATGAAGAATTTCCAGATTTGTATGACCTAGTAAGACTCCCCTGATGGAACTTGACAGACTATGGAAGTTATCAATACCCGAGATCAAGGTGTATCGGAGAAAGACCGGAGCATGGAGCATTAGAACTCATAGTTTTGTCAAAGAAAACCCTAAGGTGGGAGATATCAACTATGGAATGATAGCTGATGGAAATGATAAGAGCAGAAACACGGTTACCCGTGATGTCATCGCTTGCTTATGCTATTTGTCACCGGGCTGAGTTAAGTAGGCATTTCTTTGGAAGGATTGGATGGTAGAAGGCTGATGGAGCACCTATCAGCAAAAGATGAAGTTTTAACCTTAGCCGGTGTATCACCAGGATCTGGAGTGGTACATCAAGAATTCTAAGATGGAGCTCCAGGAAGCCGTATTAGATAAGGAAGCATTTCATGAAGAACTCAGGAACCAGAAGCTGAATGTAGCCAAGCTAGAGGAGCTACAACCTCGAGATACCGGAGATTTGTCAGGAACTGAAGGACAGTAGGACCATGGCTCTTGCCAAGGATGTTGAAACCCAAAAGTTTGGAACACAACTCCAGAATATTAAAGGACGTCACGACAGACTTCGCGTCAATAGAGTTGATCTGGCAAAAGAACTTGAGAAAGACAAGCATGATCGGAAGAAGCCATTGGAGGCATGAACAAGGCTTGAAGAGTTGGAGACGTTGAAGATTTATTAACCTTTAGAAGACCAAACCCCTGTTATATACCTACGTTAGATGCGATGTTTGTAAGCTGTCACTTGTTTGATGTTTTTTTTCAACAGCCACAAATAAAATCTGCCTTTTCAAAACTTTTTGTTTGTATTGTGTGCATCCCTCTCTATCTCTCTTATCCCACCCCAAACCCATGGACCCAATAGAGGATGAATGGAGATGAGCTTGTATTTTCTGGACCAATGAGTCAGTTGGAGACAGACCGATGGATTCAGAACATGGAGGATCACATGAAGAATAACCTTATAGTTGGAAATGATATGACCCAGCATGCTCTTCAGTGCTTTGAAAGAGGTGCTGCTGCTTGGTGGAGGATTACCAAACCATCAATGGATGGCAAGGAGTAACCACCTTGAAAGAATTTAAGTTGACTCTGCCAAAGTCTCGGCTTGTTTCCCAGAAGTTGAAGCCTTATGGAAAGGACATGAAGAAACCTTGTGCATGCAAGATTTGTGGAGAAATAGGACACACCCATAAAGAACACAATGATGAATGCCCTAATTGTGAAGGAAGTCACCCAGTTGAAGAATGCCCAATTAGGAATATTACTTGTTTCTTGTGTGAAGGGACTACCCACTATCCTACTCAGTGTCACATTTACCCCATGGTACAACGAACCATCCAACAGAAGAAAGAAGTAATGAAAGGAGCCCTCATGGAAATTTTAGAAGAAACTATGATGAAGGAAGAGGTGGAGGACACGCCCAAAGAAGAACCAATTAAACCTGCACCAAGTCATGCTATTCATGTGGAGAAGAAGGACACATCTCCCAGAATTTTATGAATGGGGATCTAGTAGAATTCCCGACAGAGGAAGTAGAATATGACCCACCGGAAATAGAAGCCATGATTGGCATGGAAAGGTCCAGGAAGAGAAGCAGATTGGATTCCAGGAAGGACCTGAGTCATATCACCTGTTACAGGTGCAAGGAGTTAGGGCACTACCTCAACAGTTGCCCAAAAAGGAAACCTCAAGACTTGTCAGAAGTAATATGTTTTCATTGTAATGGAGCAGGGAACTTTGCCAGAGAATGCCCCAAGAAGAAGGAAACTTGTGCTAGATAGTTGAGTTTGCAACAAAAGAAATGGAGTAGTAGAAGAGAGAACATTTTCTTTTATATTGAGGTGTTGAGTTGAGACATGTAATGGAAAAGCGAGAGATTGTAATCAATTGAGAGTGAGTAAAGTTAGCATCATTGGTACTGATATGGATTTTATGAGTTGTTACTCTATGAAGAAGGATTTTGACCATTTTTGAGGATAAGAGAAATATGGTCTATGGAAGATTTGTGCATTTTAAGGGTGGTAGTACCCTGTAAGAACCCTTGACCCCTCGAAAAGATAAGGATACTCCACTGAGGGGATTTTGGACAAAATGAATACAAGTTTTGTCTCGATATGTGTGACACCCCAAGAGTGTGTGGGATGAAGTTGGAGACCGTTAGTTGTTTGGACCAAATGTGATCAAGGAGTCAGAAGAGAATGTTAAGTTGATTCGAGATATACTGAAGGTAGCTCAGTCCAGGCAGAAGAGTTATGCAGACTCAAAAAACTCAAGGTGGTAGTCTATGAAATAGGAGACAGAGCATGTCTTCGTGTATCCCCTCTACGAGGAGTTAAACGATTTGGAGTTAAGGGAAAGTTAGCCCCGAGATTTGTAGGACCATACCGAGTTTTGGAGCGTATGGGAGAAGTGGCAACAAGTTGGAGTCACCCGAAGGACTGTCAGGAGTTCATGATGTGTTTCACAATTCCCAGTTGAAGAAGTGCCATGCAGAGATGGCCAATATTTCCCTGTAAAGACGCTTGACCCTGGAAAGGATAATGAAGTTCCACGAAGTGGAATATAGACTTCATAAGTATAAGTTTTTATCTCGGTATGGGTGATATCCCATGAGGATGAAGAGATAAATTACTATTGGATATAAAGGAGGTATGGTGTTGGAAATATGGATCAATGGAAACTCCATGATGAGTTTGAGTAATCATGTCCTAGTTTGGTGCCAATAGAAGGAAGGAAGACAATACAATTGGATGGATTTAAGAATACTAGGAAGTTGGAAGTTGGAATAATGATCAGTTGCCCGAGGATAAGTTCAAGGACTACAAGTGATGAGATGGGCCATAACCCACAGGCCCCAGGACCTGCCAAGAAGCAAGCACACTCTTGCTGAAGGAAAAACCCTGGAAGAGGATATGCCCTTATCAATAGACGATCCTATAGGAGTAACGCAAAACCTGAGAGTTGTGAAGAAACGATAGATGTTTGTCTGGCTTGCAGAATCTATGGATATATCCGAACTTCGTTCATCGACAAGAGAAATTTTGCAATGCTTGTGAGGATGACCGAGTCTTAGTATGCGAGATTTGCTAAACTGTATACATGGTAATGATTTGGGTGCGGGATGGATTGATCACCATACTGACTTACTCTTATTGTTCTCCTTGCTATATGGGATGGTAAATCTGAGTGACTTGCCTATAGTAGAGAGAGGATGATATTAAACCTTGTTAAACCTTAGAATGGTATAAGAATTTTTCCCTTGTACACGGCAGATTTTGCCAACCGTAGGTTATACAGTGAGGATCAACCCAGACGCATTTCCTGCAGGAGAAACCATAAATTGTTGACCACCATGAGATATCGATTAGTTGCTTAGTACTGGCGCCAGACCCGTCAGGTAAGAAGACCCAGTCTCGGAATAACCTTACCAACATGAAAGGACAAAAGAATTGAGGAAAAGGTTATGCCATTACCGGAAGAGCCCAGAGAAAGGAATTATACTGAAGATCTGACAAGACCGACACAGTCAAGAATAAGGATGGAGTATATGAGTTTTGATGGAACAGTAACCATGTTTCTAAGGGTGGTAGCACCCGAGACCCCGGAGACGATCGATGGATTTTGAGAAGACCCCGAACCTAACCTATTTCTTTCCAGCCTCTCTGAATCTCGAGGACGAGATTCATTTTAAGGGTGGTAGGTTTGTAACATCCCAAAAATCTAAATTTTGGAATGTTATATTAAATAGATAGATTTGATTGATTGTTTGATTGATTGAATGAAATTGAGTAAATTCGAAACTTTTTGAAAGTTAAATGAGAAGGAATAAAAGGACTTTCCCAAACTTTCATATTTGCTTTTTGATCTCCATGAATTCAAATTCTTTTCAAATACAAAACCCTTGAGCGAAGATGATATGACTTCTTCCATTTAAATTAAATGAAAGGGTATTTGAAAATAATTGAATTCCATTGGAAATATTTTCCAATTCAGGAACTTTATGCAACTCAATGATTTTCACGAGAGAAGATAAAATGACTTCTTCAAATTATGAAATATGAGTTGGGAGTTTCAAAGATCACATTTCAAGGTCCTTTTGGAATTAAATTTCAATTTGGATTTATTTGAGTTTTATTCAAATTATTTTTCTCCAAAAGTAAAAAATATGGAAAATAGGGTAACATGATTCCCTACATTAGCAAATTGGAGAAAAATTAATTTGAAATCATTTTGGTATTTTTGTAATGATTTTTGTTGGATTTTATTAGACCAGTAGCACTCTTTGATTTATCTGAATTTGTGTGAATTTTCTTTAATGCTAGAAAAATGTTCATGTCGTAGAAAATCTTTTTCTGAAAATTTTGATATATTATATGCCTATATAATATTTTTATTTATTTTGTTTTTTTATTTGTGTGGAAATGTTTTTTTTTTGAAAAAAATTCCTCGCCGACTGGGCCAGCCCAGCACCAGGCCAGGCCACGACCCAGACGCAGCGCCGCCTTCCTCCTCCCGTGTGCGTCGCAGACTCACCGGAGTTCGGCGCTCCTACACCGCCCGTCGCCCCCTCGCGCACGCCAAGCCACCGCCTCGCCTCCCCTATAAGTCGCCGCCCCGGACCCCGATCCCCTCTCGCTCCTCTCGCCGCCGCCGCACAACCACGCCGCCGCTGCATCTCGCCGCCGCCAGCCGCCGCATCTGCTGCTGCTGTTGCCGCGCCGCCGCCGCTGCTACTGTCCGCGCCGCTCGCCCCCGATGCCGCTACCGCACCCCGCCGGAGTTGCTGCCCGCCGTCGCCGGGGATCACCGGAAATCATCGCCGTTGCTGGAACCGCCCGCCGGCCGATCCACCACCCGACCCGCCGGTTTCTCCCGGTCCGGTATAAAACCGTCCCCGGTTCGCCGGTTTTCCTTTAGGTTTAGGTTTTCTTCGGTTTTGTTTAAAAAAACTATTTTTTTGTTTCAGTTAGGTAATGAACGTTTTCTGTTTAGGAAGTTTTAGTGAACGGATTCGTTCTATATATCTATGTAGAGAACGTTCGTTCGGTAGTTTTTTTTCTTTTCTTATTAATTTTGGCCAGGGACCTATATGTGAGGATTTTCTTTACAAATCAGCCCCTGGTTTTCAAACGACTATTAATTTTTGCTCGTTTGTCCAAATCCAACGAAACCAACGCCCACTTCTTCGTTATGATCTCCTCTATCCAGTAATCCAACTCAAACATGTTTTTGAAAAGTTTAAAATTTCAATTAGATCAGATTTGAATTCAAACTTCGTTTGAGCATAACTTGAGTTTCGTAACTCTGTTTGAGTTGATTCTTTTTGCAAATTGAAGCTCTTGACCTAAACTTTCTGATAAGGCCAAATTCACATAATTTTGGTGCTGTTAGAAATTGTTTTATGTTACAAGAGTTATTTGCTTGGTTTTGATGTTTTCCGAATCGTCGTCTTCGTTCTTTCTGATCTTTTGAGTGATTGCTTATGTGTGGTTACTATTGCTTGCTTACGATAGATTGACCGGAGTGTGAAGAGTAGAACTATCAAGAGTTTTGAGTGCAAATCATCTTCATCAACATTGCAGGAAAGTTCACACTTTGATCATACCTCTTTCATACCCAGTTTTTATTGCATTAGATCAAACCTCAAACATTGCATGATTAGGATCTAAGTAAATTGTGGGTATTGGGAAGTAGTTGATGAGGTAGGAACCTATTGCCCTGCATTCAAACCTTGGGAGTTACTATTACGTTATGCTTATAGTGCCATGCTATGCTCGTAGACATGGATTGGGTTTTGAGAGTATTCATGACAGATGTGAGATTGTTAATTAATGGTTTACTATTGGTGGCAACTTAAACACACATCTAGGTGGATTGAGGTACCTGGGTATTCCAGGATTGCCTGTTTAGGCACCTGGGTAGACCAGGATTGCCTATTTTTTTGGACCGCCACCCAGGCTTAAAGGGATCATGAGAGTATTCATACTAGAAACTTCCGTGTGCAGCCACAAGCTATTATGGGCTCTAGCATAGTTGATTAAGTTGTGCAAACTCTTACAGGGTAGACTAGCAGATGTAGGGAAAGTAGGTGTAACGGTTTATCCATCGTAAGGTGCTAGCGCTTCTGAAAGACTATGTCTCGGTCATCCGCTTCTCAAACACCATGTAGTGCGAGAAATCCAACGGAGGCGATCGAGTCTTGTGGGGAAAAGTGCGCAAACCTCTGCAGAGTGTATAAACTAATCATGGTTAGCCATGTCCCCGGTTATGGACAACTTGAGTATCTAGTACCTGGATTATCATGTGAATCTCATCATGTTACTTTAAATTAATTTTGTTGGGTTTAAATGATGTTACTTAATTGGGATTGAGAATGCTGTCAACCATTCTCAATGTTCAACAACCACCATGATAGTTAAATAAAATTTATTCCTTTGCAGTAGGGAAAAATTGGCTTTTGGCAAAAACTTTATAACCATAGAGCTTTTCCACCAGCCATATATGCATGTAGTGATAGCCATTGTTCATCATTCTCTATGGTGTGAATTTGCCAGTACATTCAATGTACTGACCCTCTGTGGTTGCAACGTCTCATGTTGTAGGATTATCTTACGACGAGTAAGAGATACGTTAGGGTTACGATTTCTACACTCAACTTTGCCGTTGGTGTTGATGGGAACCCACAACCTTGTTACTTCCGCTATTTGGATTGAGGTAATAATATTTACGTTACCGTTACATGTGATTTACCTTTGTTATAAATCCTCGAGTACTGTGTGCGTCAGCATACCGATCCAGGGATGACACTTAAGCACAGAGACTTGGTCCATTCGGGTCGGGTCGCTACACAAAAAAAGGGAGAAGATAGTCTCATATCAACGAGGCGTATCAACAGGCTATGGAGATGCCCATCAATAGATATCAATGTGAGTGAGTAGGGATTGCCATGCAACAGATGCACTAGATCTATAAGTATATGAAAGCTCAACAAAATAAACTAAGTGGGTGTGCATCCAACTTGATTGCTCATGAAGACCTAGGGCATTTTGAGGAAGACCATCATTGGAATATACAAGCCAAGTTCTATAATGAAAAATTCCCACTAGTATATGAAAGTGACGAAATGAGAGACTCTCTATCATGAATATCATGGTGCTACTTTGAAGCACAAGTGTGGTAAAGGATAGTAACATTGTCCCTTCTCTCTTTTTCTATCATTTTTTTATTTGGGCCTTTTCTCTTTTTATGGCCTCTTTTCTTTCTTTTTTTTCGTGTGGAGTCTCATCCCGACTTGTGGGGGAATCATAGTCTCCATCATC
This sequence comes from Triticum dicoccoides, assembly GCF_002162155.2. NCBI lineage: Eukaryota > Viridiplantae > Streptophyta > Magnoliopsida > Poales > Poaceae > Triticum > Triticum dicoccoides. The sequence goes on from NC_041390.1 coordinate 505,948,793, forward strand.
CTTTCCTCACTGGGACAATGCTCTAATAATGATGATCATCACACTTTTATTTTCTTACAACTCAACAATTACAACCTGGCACTTAGAACAAAATATGACTCTATATGAATGCCTCCGGCGGTGTACCGGGATATGCAATGAATCAAGAGTGACATGTATAAAAGAATTATGAATGGTGGCTTTGCCACAAATACGATGTCAACTACATGATCATGCTAAGCAATATGACAGTGATGGAGTGTGTCATAATAAATGGAACAGTGGAAAGTTGCATGGCAATATATCTCGGAATGGCTATGGAAATGCCATAATAGGTAGGTATGGTGGCTGTTTTGAGGAAGGTCTGTGGTGGGTGTATGATACCGGCAAAAGGTGTGCGGTATTAGAGAGGCTAGCAATTGTGGAAGGAAGAAAAGTGCGTATAATCCATGGACTCAACAGTAGTCATAAAGAACTCATATACTTATTGCAAAAAAATCTACAAGTTATCAAAGCAAAGTATTACGTGCATGCTCCTAGGGGGATAGATTGGTAGGAAAAGACCATCGCTCGTCCCCGAGCGCCACTCATAAGGAAGACAATCAAAAAATAAATCATGCTCCGACTTCATCACATAATGGTTCACCATACGTGCATGCTACGGGAATCACAAACTTTAACACAAGTATTTCTCAAATTCACAACTACTCAACTAGCACAACTTTAATATCACCATCTTCATATCTCAAAACAATTATCAAGCATCAAACTTCTCATAGCATTCAACACACTCATAAGATTTTTTTTACTATTCTTGAATACCAAGCGTATTAGGATTATTTAAGAAAATTACCATGCTATTTAAGACTCTCAAAATAATCTAAGTGAAGCATGAGAGATCAATAGTTTCTATAAAACAATTCCACCACCGTGCTCTAAAACATATAAGTGGAGTACTAGAGCAAAACTATATAACTCAAATGATATAAGCGAAGCACATAGAGTATTCTAACAAATTCCAAATCATGTATGGCTCTCTCAAAAGGTGTTTACAGCAAGGATGATTGTGGTAAACTAAAAAGCAAAGACTCAAATCATACAAGACGCTCCAAGTAAAACACATATCATGTGGTGAATAAAAATATAGCTCCAAGTAAAGTTACCAATAGAAGTAGACGAAAGAGGGGATGCCTTCCGGGGCATCCCGAAGATTTGGATTTTTGGTGTCCTTAGATTATATTGGGGGTTCCATGGGCATCCCCAAGCTTAGGCTCTTGCCACTCCTTGTTCCATAATCCATCAAATCTTTACCCAAAACTTGAAACTTCACAACACAAAACTTAAAGTAGAAAATCTCGTGAGCTCCGTTAGCGAAAGAAAACAAAAGACCACTTCAAGGTACTGTAATGAACTCATTCTTTATTTATATTGGTGTTAAACCTACTGTATTACAACTTCTCTATGGTTTATAAACTATTTTACTAGCCATAGATTCATCAAAATAAGCAAACAACTCACGGAAAATAGAATCTGTCAAAAGCAGAATAGTCTGTAGTAATTTGTAGCTAGCGCAAGATCTGGAACCCCAAAAATTCTAAAAATAAATTGCTGGACGTGAGGAATTTATTTATTAATCATCTTAAAAAAGAATTAACTAAATAGAACTTTCCAAATAAAAATGGCAGCAGTTCTCGTGAGCGCTAAAGTTTCTGTTTTTTGCAGCAAGATATCAAGACTTTCCCCAAGTCTTCCCAGCGGTTCTACTTGGCACAAACACTAATTAAACACAAAACACAACCAAAAAAGAGGCTAGATAAATTATTTATTACTAAATAGGATAAAAAAGCAAGGAAAAAAATAAAATTGGGTTGCCTCCCAACAAGCGCTATCGTTTAACGCCCCTAGCTAGGCATACAAAGCAAGGATAGATCTAGGTATTGCCATCTTTGGTTTTAGGGAAGAAAAGAGCAAACTTGCTATCTATGGAATTAATAATTCTATTTTGATAAATCACATGGCTATTAATGGTAGAATAAATATTAAGTATGTTATGGAAATTTGTATCTAAGCTAGCCTTCATCCCTTTGATAAATTCATTTTGGTAAGAGAGCAAAAGAGATGTAGATTCAACTTTCTCATTCATGGGGTGCCCAAATATGGTTTTCATCTTCTCATAAGTGTCTACGGCATCTCATTCAAGAAAGCCTTCTTCAAATATGGAATCTAAGACATGCTTAAAAGAAGAAGGAAGGGCAATATAAAAGCTTTTTAATTAAATTTCAATTTGGTATTGTGGCACATAGCTAGCCCTGATCCTTAATAGTCTGTAACAAGAATCTTTCAAAGATTCATCGAGTAAATAACAAAAAATTCCGGAATCATCTTCATCAAAATTATTAATATTATCATTGATAACTCCAGTAGGTTTTTCCATAGTATCCTTATTTATAAGCTTAGCGAGAATAGAAGGGTTGTCCAAAGTACTAAAACTAGGGAGAGAACCCACAACCCTTTTTGATTCAGACATGGAGGGAGAAAGGCAAGCGAAAAGAGGCAAATAGAGAAAGAAAGGGAGGATAGAGAGAGAGGGCGAATAAAACGGCAAGGGTGAAGTGGGGGAGAGGAAAACGAGAGGCAAATGGCAAATAATGTAATGCGGGAGATAAGGGTCGTGATGGGTACTTGGTATGTTGACTTTTGCGTAGACTCCCCGGCAACGGTGCCAGAAATGGTTCATTGTCGGGAGTCAAATTTTGACTTGCGCGAACCTCCCCGGCAACGGCGCCAGAAATTCTTCTTGCTACCTCTTGAGCACTGCGTTGGATTTCCTTGAAGAGGAAAGGATGAGCAATTGACAGAATTGAGCATAGTTATGAGAATATCTAGGTATGATCATGTGTATAGGAATCACATCCGAGACAAGTAGACCGACTCTTGCCTGCATCTACTACTATTACTCCACTCATCGGCCGCTATCCAGCATGCATCTAGAGTATTAAGTTCATGAAAACAGAGTAACGCCTTAAGCAAGATGACATGATGTAGAGGGATAAATTCATGCAATATGATAAAAAAACCATCTTGTTATCCTTGATGGAAACAATACAGAACGTATCTTGCTGCCCCTACTGTCACTGGGAAAGGACACCGCAAGATTGAACCCAAAGCTAAGCACTTCTCCATTGCAAGAAAGTTTAATCTAGTAGGCCAAACCAAACTAATAATTCAAAGAGACTTGCAAAGATAACCAATCATACATAAAAGAATTCAAAGAAGATTCAAATATTGTTCATAGATAATCTTGATCATAAACCCACAATTCATCGGTCTCAACACACCGCAAAAAGAAGATTACATCAAATAGATCTCCACAAGAGAGGGGGAGAACATTGTATTGGGATCCAAAAAGAGAGAAGAGGACATCTAGCTAATAACTATGGACCCGAAGGTCTGAGGTAAACTACTCACACTTTATCGGAGAGGCTATGGTGTTGATGTAGAAGCCCTCCGTGATGGATGCCCCCTCCGGCGGAGCTCCGGAACAGGCACCAAGATGGGATCTCGTGGATACAGAAGGTTGCGGCAGTGGAATTAGGTTTTTGGCTCCGTATCTGATCGTTTGGTGGTTCGTAGGTATATATAGGAGGAAGGAGTACGTCGGTGGAGCAACAGGGGGCCCACGAGGGTGGAGGGCGCGCCTGGGGGGTAGGCGCGCCCCTACCTCGTGGCTACCCTGTTGGTTGCTTAACATAGGGTCCAAGTCTCCTGGATCTTGTTTGTTCCAAAAATCACGTTCCCGAAGGTTTCATTCCATTTGGACTCCGTTTGATATTCGTTTTCTTCGAAACCCTAAAATAGGCAAAAACAGCAATTCTGAGCTGGGCCTCCGGTTAATAGGTTAGTCTCAAAAATAATATAAAAGTGGATAATAAAGCCCAATAATGTCCAAAATTGTAGATAATATAGCATGCAGCAATAAAAAATTATAGATACGTTGGAGATGTATCAACGGTGGAGATGAACAGTATCCCGTGGAGTCTCATTTTGCGGTACGCCACACCCCTCCCGATCAACAGGACCCTCGTTTCGACCGTAGCGCTCCAATACAAGTCTGTTTCCTCCGTTTTGCGGTACGCCACACCCCTCCCGATCAACAGGACCCCCGTTTCGACCGTAGGAGGTCCGTTTCGAACGTGGCCGGTCGAACACAAGGCTGTTTCCTCCGTTCTGCGGTACGCCAGGCCTCGTTTCCATCGGTTGTTCCGTCCAAGCCCTCTCGATGAACACGACGACACATTCCGTTCCGACCCAGCCGGTTGGCTCCCCATGAACATGACGACGATGCAGTTTCTCCATTCCGACCCAGCCATGTACACAAGCCCTAGCCGTATGTATGGGCGAGTACGTGTTCGAGACCCTACCCGTATGTACGTACGTGGTCGTATTTTCTTTCTTGCACACTGGTCGCTGTACGTACGTGTACATGCTACGTGCGCGCCTCTACTACGACACGTGCGCACCTCTACATCGACCAGTATGTATGTACACGTTCGCGACCAGAATGACAATGCTACGTACGCTTCGACCAGGTGGGTCCCGACTGTCAGGCACTTCCTTGCATGCGAAGATGTAGCTGGTGGGTCCCAGTAGTCAGGGGGAAATGATTTTTTGCAAAATATGGTGGCCCGTCCGGTGGGTCCCCGTTGTCAGGTGGAGGAATAATTATTTTGCGCATAATAAGGAGGCACTTCCTTGCTGCGGCCGTGGACCCAGCTGTCAGCCTCTCCACGTACAGTCCACGTCCGATGGAAGCTGTTCCTTGACCATGTTGACCACGCCGCGCTGAGAGCACCAGGGCGGTGGACGACGGCGAGGCCTAGGAAGGGGACGATGCGAAGCCGGGAAGACACGGCAGTGGAAGCCCGCGTGGAGAGGAGTATGAGGGTTCACTGGTTCGACTGCGGTGTGAGGCTTCCGTCGCCGTAGGGCCAGGCCAGTGGTGGGAATAGTAGGGGGTGGTGAGGCCTCCGCGGCAGTACAGCCAGCCACGGGAGGCAGGAGCATGCGGCACGACCGGCGCTGCTTTGGGTGGCTGGAGCAAGAAGACCAGAGGTTGAAGAAGCACTACGACCGTTGGATGGACATCGTACAGTCACTGGAGCTAGAATAGTTCATATTGACTAAGTTGACAAAGCACTCTGTCCCCATCAACTTAGTAGGCCCACAAGTCATCCTCCCACCTAGGTGGGTCCTGACCAGCAGGGGGAGTATTCATTTTTTTGTGCGTAACAAGGAGGCACTTCCGGTGGGTCCGAGCTGACAGCGGGGGGAACGTTTTTTTCGTGCAATATGGTGGACCGTTCGGTGGGCCCAGCAGTCAGGGGGGAAACGTTTTTTCATGAAATACGGTGGCCCGTCTGGTGGGTCCCTGATGTCAGGTGGAGGAATCATTATTTTCCACGTAATATGGAGGCACTTCCTTGCTACCGTCGTAGACCCAGCTGTCAGCCTCTCCACGTACAGTCCATGCACGATGGAAGCCGTTCCTTGACCACATTGACCACACCGTGCTGAGAGAACCAGGGCGGTGGACGACGGCGAGGCCTAGGAAGGGGACGACGCGAAGTCGGGGAAGACGCGACAGTGGAAGCCCACGTGGAGAGGAGTACGAGGGTTCACTGGTTCGGCTGCGGTGTGAGGCTGCCGTCGTCGCAGAATAACAGGGGGGTGTGGGTGAGTAGAGGGATGGCCTGGACAGTGGTGGGAGTAGTAGGGGGCGGTGAGGCCTCCGCGGCATCACAATCGGCCACGGGAGGTAGGAGCACTCGGCACGACTGGCGCTGCTTTGGGCGGCTGGAGCAAGAAGACCAGAGGTTGAAGAAGCACTACGGCCGTTGGATGGACATTGTATGGTCACTGGAGCTAGAATCGTTTATATTGACTAAGTTGACAAAGCCCTTGTTACGCGTCAACTTAGTAGGCCCATAGGTCAGCCTCCGAGACGGTGCACCTAGATGTCAGGGGGAGGAATCATTTTTTGGGCGGCTGAAGCAAGAATATCCGAGATTGAAGAAGAAACACGACATCCCTTGGATGGACATCCAACGGCCACAGCTGCCAGAACCGTGTGTTGTTGACAAAGCCTTGCATACGCGTCAACTAAGTTTTTTAGGGGACGCGTCAACTTAGAAGGCCCACAAGTGTGTGGCAGAGAACATGTAGCCCATTTGCGATTTATAAGAATGTACAACCCATTTTTTAATTCTAATGGAATTTACTACAACCCATTTACAGTTTGTTAAAAGTACATCCCATTTTCTAGCTAGGACAATGATTAATAATTTCAACCAACCGCTCAAAACAGAATTCAAAAAAATTCCCACATTTTTATGGGATCCAAAATATTTTTATCCGAAATTTCTAGCCAGATTAAATATAATTTCAAAATAAAGTTGTATTACGTTAAAATCCAATGAAATATTGCACGCGCAACAAGTAATGAAATTAAAAATTTTAATTTCCAAAAATAATATATTTTTTAAACTAATTACGCGTTTGGTGCACTTTTTATAGTTACTACCCAGTTATTATAATTACATCCCATTTATTATTTCTTAAACTCCATTTTCTTGTTAAGCCTAATGCATACCTCCTAGGAAAGTTTGCAGCCCAACGGGGCGGAGAATAACAAGTTGACCCGGATATTGTGTACAACTGTCGGCCCAGTTGCATTCCTGATGTTGAAAAAAAGGCTTGCGTGGTACAGTAGAACCTAACATGGCTACTCAGCCCACATTCAGCGATGCCGGAAAGGCCCAAACAAGGCTTCTGTACAACTTTTTGAAGTCACTGATCACCATTAATAACTTAAGAAAAAAGTTAGATTACAGTGGAACCTAATTAAAAGATGTCACAAGCAAAGAAATAATTCAATGGGTCCCACTTGTGCGTGTGTGCGTGTGTGTATGTGTGTGTGAGAGAGAGAGACCCATCGGTCGATGCTCTCAAATACATCTTTCAGCCATATGCATTGCTGATGCTCAGTAAAAACTTATATAGCTGACAAAATCATATAGAACATCATAGCACACTGAACTTGCATACAAAAATTACACGCAGGCGGCACAATCAGGATGGAAGCAGTGGATCGCTACGGGTAGAGCTATGTTGAAACCAATGAACTCGTACATAACGGTTCATCCCTTGAATGTTGTGCAAAGAAAATAGACAGACAACACAATAAGTTCTGCTAGCACATTAAGTTGACATACAACCCTTTCTAAAAAAGTTCAGGTACAAAATTAGAACAGGTCACAATCAAATGTACTGGCACATCAGTGCTTCACACCCATAGCTCGGATTTAACTAGTATCTAACAAGATTCAGTTGTTACCTCAAATTAGAGCACATCCAGGTAGCCAGCCCTGCCTCTTCTCCCAAAGAAGCAGTGGCCTCCACCGCGCGATGGAGTAGGCCCTGTGCCATCCATCGTTCCGAGCAACACGGGGAAAGCCTGACATTGACTCCTGTAATGGACGTCGTCGACGGATCCTGGCACCAGCGGCGGCGGCAGGACTTCGGTTGATGGATTGACCACTTCTTCGACATGCACGAACACTTGATATAGGTGCATCCCTAACATGGTCGGCGGCGGCCTTGGTGGTGATGAATAGTACAACCCCGGTTCCTGCACCGGTAGCTCAACACCAATCACCTTCGGTATGGTGGACGGCTTCTTCATCCATGCCATAACCGTCCGAGCCCAGCTGTCTGGAGGAACAAACATACTTACGAGCTCACCTCCAAGGTCGTTGATAAGCTCATTCATGGACTCGCTGTTCCAAGCACGTCGAGGCATGCCCTGGAAGGTAAGCTTTGTTAAAAACTCAAGCTCAAAGGCCACCGAGCCCCATCTTGGGTGCCACCGATCAAAGTTCACCAGTGCGCCTTCACAAAACAAACACCGGGATTCGAACAAACGACTGCAATCGAAAGTTGTCCAGAACCTGACGAAGAAATCAGCCGGTGGCGGACAGACTTCGACAAGCAAGTCATTAATTTGGATGCCGTGCGCAATGCCAAGAGCTTTGACAAGGTCGTTTGGCGAGACAGGAGGCCGGTCGCTGTTGATGGTTACCATCAACACTTTGCCGGCAAACTGGTCGTCAAGCGCCGCCATGCCACTGTTGAGCAACAACACGCAGCGACCGAAGGCAGGACAGACCTCAGGATCTTTGGCTCGGAGATCCGCGTTGACCGGCGACATGATAGTGAGCTTGAGTACAGGGATTATAGGAGGGGGATTTGGGGGAACTGGAGTAGGAATCGAGATTCCAGAGGTGGGGGAGGGGCGGGAGATTGGGGATGAAAAGGTAGCTTGAATTTCAAATACGTGCCAATATGCTCTCGGTGCGCAAGCGCACGGAAACACCGGTGGCGCCTGCATGTCGGCCTAAGAGTCCTTAGTCTTTCTTTTTTGCAGAGCCCAACCTTTTTTAGGATCTTTTGAGAGCCCGGCCTGAGAGTCATAATTGACATGTTTGGCATTACGTTACTACTCGGCCCATATTCAACGACACCTCACTGGCCCAAACAAGTGTACATCATCGAAAAGACACTGAGCTCAAATTATATAACTTGAAAAAAGGAGATACACTCTGAACACTGGAGAATGGTGATGCCCTCATTTAGCCCACCAGTAGTTCGAGAAAATAAACAGTTCTAAACAACGATATATACAACATTCAAACACTGACTAGTGACTACTACTGACATAAACAGCAAGACATGATAGTTCATAAGAAGTCTTGCTACACCACCAAAACGCACCCATCTGCAGCGCTCAGACTCTCATGATCCAGACGAGAATGACATTCTAAACAGAGGAAACTATTACATAGTAAGAGTGACATAGACAAGGATGACCAAATGACAAGGAATATGCATAACAAAAGAAAGAACTACCCATCCAGAACAAGCAGCAAAGACAACAAAGTCATTCGAAGAGATGATCCAACACCATCATAATTTGTAGCCCCGCTTCAACGACCAATGATCCGGAGACACCAGTACTCCACCCTTTCGATGCAACAACCCAATTACCTATCAACCTAAAGGCTTGAACCACATCACTGCCTGTCGTAATTGACACATCCAAGGATCAAAGTTAATCCAGATGCCTTTGTCATTCTGACCTTCTTTTGGCTGCAGGCTGTATCATTGACAATCAAGGGAGTTTGCTCCCGAACTCCTATGGCTCGCCGTGTAGACACAGTTTTCCATAGCAAATAGAGCCTCTCTGCCATCAAGGTCCTTGCCAACGGTGATCTCCTGGTTAATCGGATAATTGAGTCCGAGAAACAGAGAGTGTGAACCAAGGCTATTTACCCGCCTCCAACTAAAAAATCCTGAAGGCCCCAACAAGCTGGTATCCTGCTCATAGAGGTAACAGCCACTGTTCGGATACTCATGTATTTCACAGTGCTTGTACACAGTGGGTTTTTTGCAATATAACTTTTCTGACTCATGTGTCCGAATGATCATCAGTCTTTTGCTGTTGTGTGATCGAGCAAGGAACCAGTTGTGCTTCCCTGTTTTTGGCAAAGGTGGTGTGATTGCAAAGGGTAGTAACTGTAGGGACACTACATCATATCAAAAAGGATAGCATTGTTAATGTAAGATCAGCATTGTTCAGAGTATGAGTAGGATAATGCAAGAAACAACATTGATATGTCCCTGTTGGAACTGGGAGGAAAATACAGGGAAATGTATACTGGGTTCGAAAATATAGAAGTGCCACGCATGGTTATACTCATGTTATCTCGCAATCGATTCTTCACAGGAAACTACCATGTCATGCATGTTATGGAATCATGTTCTGTCCTCACAAACAAATTCTTCAAGGTAACTAACATACCATGCATTGTTATATACTCGTGTTCTGTGGGCAAAATTTTTGTGAGGATATTATTCTAGCCATTGATTGCTGAAGGGCGAATATAGGTATGTACACATGGTAAGCATTACAGGATTTCACTACTTCCAAATATAGAGTTCTCCATATGCACATTTACTTCCCTAATGTATGGTTAGATGAAACCAACAGTGTGGTGCATGTTTCTACATCATGAAAATGAGGAAACCAACATGACCATTGATACACACTCATATTTAGTAGTAGTATATAGATTACTGTAAAATAAGGAGAATATCCATATATTCCTAACTGTTTGATTATTCAGGGGTACAAATTGGTTGTAATGACATGATCACAATCACATGAATTAACTCATTCCAAATATAGCTGATTTCTGGCATCTCTAATACATTGCCATAGTTCTACTCAAATTCTGCTCAAACAGAGATATGCCAATCATCACAAAAAGTTCAAATAGTGTCATGGCGTCATCATTAACATGAGATGGAAACAACTTACACACGCCGTCCCAGCAATACGTGGTGCCATCTGCTTTGTCGATCGCGTAGATGATGCCATTGTGTTCAATAGCATCACAGAAGTGTGTATTAGCTTTGACGATGATCCACTATAAGCTGAGTTGTCTCCAACTAAAGAAGGCACTGGTGTAAAGATAGGCGAGTCCTCGGTCGAACAAGGCAATTAGCTTGAAGTCTGCGTAATTCGCATGTCGTGTGGGCACTTGGCAGATTACAATCTTCTGCAAAACAAGGTCCATCCAACTGACGTGGCAATCTAGATGACTAGGACCGCGATGGTAAAACTCTATATAATCCAATGGAGGAAGGATAATCTCATGGGAGGTCTGGAAGTTCACGAGCACCAACTTTTTACCGTCTTCTTTGAAGGCAGCCATCAAGTGGGAGTTTATGCCGACCCATTACATACCTGCCAAGAAGTTTCGGGCGATGGTGATCAAATCGAAGTCGAGGGAAATGATGTACGGCGACCCACTACATACCTTCAAAGAAGTTTCGGCTAATGGAGATCGGATTGAAGTTGAGGGGCATCATGTACGCCTCCGTATCATGGTGAGCCAATCTCACAAGACCAGATAGCAGCAAGCAGGGTGTCTTGAAAAGCTTTGTCCTCGCTTCAATGATGGCCGTGTGCATGCCCCTCGAGCATGCAGCCAGCCGCAGGGCGCTCAACATATCCATACACGAACAACAGAGGTCGAGGACGTCACTGGGGAGATTGCTCCAATCACGGCTCATATGGATCCTGTGCGGTTCGGTTCGGCCATGGTGGAGTTTGGAAGGTGGGGTTTTGGGGGGGCTTGATTTACGGGGGAGAAGGCTGTCGGTGCTGGAGCGGCTAATGACGGAATAGTGGTACTGGGGGAGGCAAGCGAGGTGAGGGTATGCGGGGGCACAGTGAGATAATGAAGAGTGACCTCGGGATCTCCGGCGAGACGGAGATGGAGATGGAGTGGTGCTATGGGAGAGGGAGACGAGGCGAGGCATGCTATACAACGGCGGTGAAAATGACTGCACAGTGCACAAGGTGAGGCTGTCTTTGGTTACCCGGACACGCCGCCTGGACTGGTGTCACCTCGGGTGCAGGGTCTTGTCACTTCACTGTGAGGAACAGATGAATAATAGTATTTTGACCATCAAGTGTACCACAGTTGTACTACTACTACTAGTAGGAGTAGTACGAACATAAGTACACTCCCGTGCTAGCATGCCTCTGGGTTCACTTCATCCTCTGGCTATCATCCATATTGCGAGCAGAACCAAATTCTCGTGCATGCGGAAGCGCGAAGGACTTTTATTTTTTGAGGATAACCGCATGTTCCTTAACCGTAGTAGGAACATGAGTAGTACTCCCTCCGGTCCTCTTTTGTCTGTGCATATTCAGTATTTCTCTAATTAGTCTGCGTATATACCCTTTTGCATGCGCCCATTTCCCTCCATGCCCCGCATTCACAACATTAATTAGCGTACGCATGAGCAGCTGCAGCCAGACTCCAGGCAATAAAATGTAGCATACGAGTGGGCCATTCTGTGCGCGTGGGAGAGAGAAAAAAGGCAACCGAAGAGCCTGTCAAATCCATTGCATGTAGCAGTCAAACCACCGCAGCTCTCCTCATGCATGCGCATAACTTCTCCCATTTACTTCTCCATTGGGAACCGATTTTCCTCGGCTTTTTCACTACTCCTTGATCTTCATATGCATCCAAACCACACTGCATTCACATTGTTTTAACCTCTTCACATCCTCCTGGAGTAATTCCGAAGCCCCGATAAATAATCATCTTCTTCAGTTAGACTAGCCATCTAATCCTAAATCTCCAAACCATAGCCCTCCGGCCCAGCGGTTCCAAATGGCGAAAGAGATCGAGATGCATGTTTTTAGCGTCCAACATGTCCTCGTCGAAGGCTCGTTGAGCATAGTTGCCACAGTCACCGACCACCCAAGGGTTGTTCGGAAGTGGATCAACAATGTATCCAACTCCCTCCAAAAGGTGGAGATGAATGTCATCAGTCTCGATGCAGAGTACACGGAGCGTGCCACTGGGAAGATCCAACGCACCGCTGTCCTTCAGTTGTGCCTCGAAGATGATGTTTTGGTGTACCACATCATACATGCGCCCTCCATACTAGGTGAGCTTCACGATTTCTTCTCTTGGGAGGACATATACTTCTGTGGGGCAGCCATCGCAGGGGACAAACAGAAGTTGGAGCCGTACAACCTTGATTTGAAAAGCACTGACCTACAAACCAGAATAAAAATTCCTGTAGAAGATTGTGATAAACCGACACCATCCCTATTCGACGTAGCAAATGTTGTGCTTGGAACAAATCTTCAAAAGGGTGACGAGACGCTGGCATTAAGGTCGTCTGGATGGGAGAATTATCCCTTGACGTACGAGCAGATAAAATATGCTGCCCTCGATGCCCGTGTGAGTTTCAAGATAGTTGTAGGGTCCACAGAGCTTGTTGTGAAGCCGTCTCCCACAGAAAATGAGAACTAGAAGAAGAAGAAGAAGAAGAAGAAGAAGAAGAAGAAGAAGAAGCACCAGCAGCAGGGCATTATGGATGGATGAACTATTTCCTCTCTTGTAAAAAATATTCCCTCTCTATGTATATTGATATAGATGGACTATTTCGATGGTGTGCATGTCTTTGGAACAAGTTGTAGCATGGGTCCGCTTGACTATAAGGAACTATTTATCCGCATAGCTTTCTCTACTACTCCTTCCAGTGATCGCTATGCATTGCATGTGTCCGTAGACATGACAGTTTGTCCATGGAAGTTCAACTATGGCGACCATCACATTTCATCCACTGCCACTCGCGATTCCAACGACGCCGCTCCAACCCATGGCACAACGTCCCCCGACGTGCGCCTCACCCCTCTCGGCCGCACCGCCCCTCTGCCTTTGTGTGCATGACAAGTGGGCCACCTTAAATGCGGCGAGCATCAAGTTTCTACCACAGCCACACGCGATTCCCACGACGCCGCATGAACCCATGACACCACACGTCCCCTGACCTGCGGCTCACCCCTCTCGGCCCCACTTCCCCTCTAAATTTGAATTTGAAACTTATAAAACAAAAAGATTCAAAACAAATAAACTAGGAGAGAGGGAGTATATCGTAGGCTGTGTCCCATACAAAACAAGTCCCCTGGTTTGTCTCCACGAAACATCAAGATGCATTTGTATGAGTAGTTTATCTTGTGAGAAAAGGATGAAAGAGGGAAGGCCTCTAGAGATAGAGATAGACACTACTACTACCAATGTGCTGGCCCGTGCGTTGCAATGGATCCAAACTAGTAGAATAATACTTGTTCATGTGCTTGAAATATAAACACTCTAGTTTTGATATACATGTGTCCATAGACATGACAGCTTGTCCATGAAAGTTGAACCACGGCGACCATCACGTTTCTTGTTTCTACCACTACCACACCCACACGCGATTCCCACGATGCCGCTCCAACCCTACCTGTAAGCACGACGTCCCCCGATGTGGACATGGATCCTCTAACGTGGCTATCACTGCCTTACCCTGCCTTTCCTTCGCTGACTGGTGGGACCCACACGTGCGGGTCCCACATGTCAGTGATAGAATGGTAGGATTGTTCACGACAGGGGATCCTCATCCCCCCGACGTGCGCCTCATCCCTCTCGGCCCCGCCGCTCCTCTACCTTTGTGTGCATGACATGCGGGCAAGCTGAACTGCGGCGACCATCAACTTTCTACCACAGCCACACCCGATTGGACGCGGTTTTCCTACTCCGCTGCTGTGCTCCGATCCGTACTCCCGCACCATCGAATTTTCATCCAGCGGCTGTGACACATTTCGTGCCGTGCATCAATCCACAGCTGGAGTACTTCTATACTATAGATAGTACCCGCCGGTGTGGCCATCTATGCCTCGTAACGCCCCGACGCCCAACTGTGGCACCCTCGCCACGGTCACGCGACCACCGACCGGTTCATCTCGAATGAGCGAGTCACGAACCACACCACCACCATGAGAATGACATGTGGGCCAGCCGCATTTAAGGTCCACATGTCATTGACTCATAGGCCGGGCACTAAGCCACTGAAGTTCGGTCCCGTGGGCCCCGAGAGGGAAATGTAACTCCTGCGACGGGCCTTGTGGTGCTCTCGCAGTACGAGCTCGTGCCAAACCCGGAATTTGTTTCTTAGTACTACCAACTACTAGTAAGGTACACGTGCATTGCATGCATAAGATTCTGGCGGTTTATGCATTATGCTTCTACATGTGGAGTCTTCTAGATTCTAAATGTGGCAAAATCTAGTGGAATAGATGATATCCAACGGCCAGTAGTGCTCGGATTTGCCATCTTTGTACCATCGGATTGGCTTCATCAAACGACCAACTTTCAAAGTTATGGTTTTGTTTGCAGCCTAAGGTTGCCACGCCTAAGCTTAGGTGTGCCACAAGTGTGTTTGGTTGCATTCTCGTCTCAACATAGTTGTTCCCTCTTCATGCATGCTCAACTCAACACCCCTCTTCATGTATGCTCTCTTCATGCATGCTTCTAGTGTATTTGTGCTAATCTAGTGTGGACTCATGCACCCTCCATACACTCTACCAAACACCCAAAAGTGGGTCGAGAAGGGAACTCTTGGGATCATGCACCCTTCATACACCCTACCAAACACATCAGGCATGTGTTTGGGTCATTGCTACACTTGTGGCTTGCCACACTTTTCTAGCTACATGGTCCACATGTCATAGACACAACTTCTTGCCAAATCTTGCCACACTTGTGGTGGCCATTTTGCCAGCCACATTTTTTGTGGCAGACACACTTTGCCTAAGCTTAGTTGTGGCAAAGTTAGTCATGAGTGAAGTTCAACCATGGAGTCTTCTACATTCTACATGTGGCAGAATCTGGTGGAATGTAGATGATATCCAACGACCAGTAGTGCTCGAATTTGCCATCTTTGTACCGTCGGATTGGCTTCATCCAACGACCAACTTTCAAAGTTACTCACACACTATATAGGGGGTATAGATATATATGTGTCGGCCCATTGCAATGGGTCCAAAGTATATTTGTTTAGTGGAGTGCACTCTAAACACATTATCTATTTATTTTTCTCAAACCTTTCGTAGCCATGCAACCAAGCCACATATGCTTCACGGGTGCCCCCCACATCATATTATTCATACTACATTGACTGAAAAAAGGTAAATCACCCAAAACAAGATCTTCCCGTTTTTTGTTCCTACAACATTGTGCCATGCATGTACCTACTAGTTGTATAGTGGTAGTACTAGTTGTATAGTACTACAAACTTGGTACTAGTAGGAGTAGAGTAGTACGGAATGCTCCTACTCTATCAACGAGCCCCATCTGACACCAAATTTCTTGGCTTCCGTGCTACAGCTAGATCTTCCCCTCATTTCTGTTTTCCAACCCGGCGGCGGGCAGGGTGCGGTTTGCCAATAGTCGGTTTGCTCAACGGCGGTCCCACATGAAAGTGAAAATGCTAGGCAACACGCCTTCCCTAAGCTATGTGTCGCGCCGGACGGGCCGTGGAGTACTCCCGATTCCTGGGCGTGTGTGGGGGGAGTGCGACGCGAACGCTGCACGCCTTTTCCTTTTACTAGCAATGTGCCCGTGCGTTGCGACAGATCCAAAGTAGTAGAATCGTAGTACTTGTTCACAAACTTGAAAGAAATCACTCTTGTTTTGATATACTCCTAATATATTACTCCCTCTGTTTGTAAATATTTGTCTTTTTAGAGATTTCAAATGGACTATCACATACGAATTATATAGACATATTTTGAAGTGTAGATTCACTCATTTTGCTCTGTATGTAGTCATTTATTGAAATCTCTAGAAAGACAAATATTTAGGAACGGAGGGAGTACTTTTCACTCAAAATATATTTCTCAGACAAATGATGTGGTAGCTTTCAAGATAATAAGGTTTTTTTTGCAAATTAGAGCAGAGAAGTGGGCTATTGTTGCAAAAATGCCACAACTTACCTCACAGCCATTAGATGCAGATTTAATGGTTAGAAACTACGGATGGCAGACACACCACCATCACCAACTAAGTCTTTTACATGAGTCCTAGCAAGATGCCCATGCGTTTCACGAAACATCAAGATGCATTTATATGAGTAGTTTATCTTGTGGGAGATAATGATGAACGATGGAAGGCCTTATCTGCAAATGTGATGTGGGGTGCGGGTATCTTTCTGCAAAATTGCTATCGTTTGTTTCCTATCCGTCAGATATAGATCAGACGGCCTATATTGCAGGATGGCAGGCACACCATCATCACCAACTATGTTTTTTATATGAGTAGAGATATATTTCTCAGGCTGTTTTGATGAGGTGAGGGAGGGATGTGGTTGCTTTCAAGATAATAAGGGGTTTTCTGCAAATTGGAGCAGAGAAGTGGATTATTGTTGCAAAAATGCCAAAACTTACCTCACAGTCGTTATATGCAGATCTAATGGTCAGAAACGACGGATGGTAGACACACCACCATCACCAACTGAGTCTTTTATAGGAGTATATATTTCTTAGGCTGTTTTGATGAGGTGAGGGAGGGATGTGGTTGCTTTCAAGACAATAAGGGTTTTTCTACAAATTGGAGCAGAGAAGTGGGCTATTGTTGCAAAAATGCCACAACTTACCTCACAGCCGTTAGATGCGGATCTAATGGTCAGAAATGACGGATGGTAGACACACCACCATCACCAACTGAGTCTTTTATAGGAGTACTAGCAAGATGCCCGTGCGTTGCACGAAAGATCAAGATGCATTTATATGAGTAGTTTATCTTGTGGGAGATAATGATGAACAATGGAAGGCCTTATCTGCAAATGTGATGAGGGGTGCGGGTATCTTTCTGCAAAATTGCTATCATTTGTTTCTTATCCGTCAGATATAGATCAGAGGACCTATATTGCAGGATGGCAGGCACACCATCATCACCAACTATGTTTTTTATAAGAGTAGAGATATATTTCTCAGGTTGTTTTGATGAGGTGAGGGAGGCATGTGGTTGCTTTCAAGATAATAAGGGGTTTTCTGCAAATTGGAGCAGAGAAGTGGGCTATTGTTGCAAAAAATCCACAACTTACCTCACAGCCATTAGATGTAGATCTAATGGTCATAAACGACGGATGGCAGACACACCACCATCACCAACTGAGTCTTTTATAGGAGTAGGAGTAGAGAAACATGTATAAATTGTAACATTTTGGTTCTGCTCCTTGGCACGATCAATAGATAGAAATAACGATTGGAAACGCTAGGGCGGGGCTATTTCCGCCAGATAAGCAGGGTACGTAGTAGCTTGGTTGGCGCATCATCGGTTTGGTCACACGCGGTCTGACATATTCTAGTGTTTCTAGCAAGATGCCCGTGTGTTGCACGAAGTTGATGGAAAAGGTTAGCACAACTTATAAATTGACGGATGGAGTACTAGTTACAGTGATGCATATAATTAAGCAAAGGGATCGCACATGTCGGTATTCACTGGAACGAGAATGCAATAGCACAATAAGAATTAAGGCCACGATGATGATGCGGTTGCAGTGGTGGTTACAAAAGGCAACAAGAAAGATGTATCCATCAACGTACGACCTCCTCCTCAACTTAGTGCACCGGGCCACCGACCGGCGGCTAAGGAGCGGCATCTTTTGTGGCGAGGTCGAGGTGCTTCTCGGCAAAGGCATCCAAGGCTTCCAGCCGGTTGAGGAAGGCCAACGTCGTAGCATCCTCACTGGCCTTGTAGATACCTATGTACATGATTTTCTCGTACACGTCGATGTGTAGGTCGATGAATTCTTGTAGGGCGAGGTGCCTCGCGGCGAGTGCGACCTCCAGGTGGACATTCTTCGTGGTGTCGGCGGGCAGTCGCAGGGCCACCAGTGCTTGAAAGAGGTTCCGGCCGTGGAGGCCGATTAGGGTGGCAGACAATGAGGAGCCCGGGTGTACGGGCTGGAGGAGTACTGCGATGTCATCCGCGAGCTTCTTGAGGATGGTGAACTTGTTGGTGGTGGCAACGATCATCTGGTCCAACTGAGAGTCGTAGTTGGAGTCGACGGCGGCTATCCGCCAGCCGGTCTCCAACACCGTCTGGAGACGATCCTCGGCACCATGCCACAGGACAACGTCGTGGACCATCTGGCACAGCGGCTGGCCGCTCGCGCGCATCGCCGCCATGGGTCTAGAGTGAGCTCTTTTGCGCTTAGTGTAGGTGCTTAGGCAAATGCTTAGGTAGATGCATTGGAATGGTAGATGCATTGGAATGGAGGGGCGCCTTTATACGAGGGCAAACTGCGTTGCATTCACATCATGCGGCCTCTTTTCCTGGTCCTCCTCCCATTACTTCCCTCATTCATTAATTGAAGGAGGATGCATTGGCCGTCCAACATTTCGGGAACCGCTACTCCCTCCCTCGTCTGCATTCAACCCGTATCGGGAACTGTGCCACCTGCTGTCAGATCGAATAGTACTGCGCCGCCCGCTGCATGCCCGGCTGCACACGCCTCCTCGCCTCCATCAAACCCCTCCGTTAAACCTGCATGCAAACCGAGAAACCTACTCCGGCCACATGTCTGTTCATGAGCGGGCCGGAATTAAACGCAACACCAGCCGAGCTCCTTCCATCCGCCCTCAGTTTGAACGAGGCCAGACGCCGGCCAAGCTCCTACCGTCCGCCCTCTATTTACACGAGGCCAGACAGACAGCGGGCAAGAATCGCACCCCTCTGCCGCTCCCCCATCTCCACCTTCACCATTTTCTCCACTCTTCTGATGGCTTCCGAGGAGATGTTCTCTGGCATATTACCCAGCTGGGTGGCCCGCCGAGACTTCCATATATGGGCGAGGCTGCTTGGTGCTTCACCAACCTCACTTGGCCCGACGGAGCCAGTTGCCGCCCAAGCAGACGCGTGGTTTAGCAACTCGCCGCTCCAGTTCAGCTTCATGAGGAGTGGCGAGTTGCTCCATGCCGGCACGACGGCGAGCACACCGGTACGAGTGTCTTCGCTGCCATGTCATACCGCGCCACCAGTGTCTGCGGTGCTATGCCTCCCGTGTCTGTGGGCGCGCGTCCCGTGCCTGTGGCAATGCCATGCAGGCAAATACAGAAGCCGGGTGCATGGAGAGCGACGAGTCGGTGGCCAGCTTCTCCATGTCCGCCGCCATCATCGAGGATAAGTAGAACACGGGAGGCCGCTGCCACTTGGGTCCCATGAAGGCCACCGCCGAGGCGACGACTGCGCATTCAGGTGGTTTCTTTGCTTCTTTGTCTCTTTCGAGGACCTTCGTCGACCCCGCAAAGTGTTTGCCAGACATGAGGAAGACAAAGGGATCCGCGGGCGACCATTTAGATTATGTACTCCCTCTCCAGCTGGCAGGAAATTTTTGTTCTAAGAATGGATAAATTGTATGTATCTATAACTAAAATAAGTCTAGATACATCCATTTCTAGGACAAGTATTTCCGGAGGAGGGAGTATTAGTTATACCAAGAGAGCCGGATTGGCACCACTTAGTTCATGTAAATGTACCAAAATCCATCATGTTTATATCAAGATCCGGCTTTTTATACGAAATCCTTCATGCTTATATGAAATCAGTCCGTGTTTGAACGAATTTCATCTGGTTGGTTAGAGTTTTGAAAATGTATGCCCGCTGGCGTTTGATGTCGTCCTTCGTGGAAGGAAGTAGGAGGAAATTTGCCGGCTGCCGTTGGAGATGCTCTTATGCTGGAAATAATAGAGTGACATCCAATCCGTTTGACTTAATTGCATGTATGATTGTCCCTCTATAAAAAGTTAATTGCATGTACAGTGTACACGTGACTTGCAGGGTGGCTACAGCTTCGTACAGAAAGTTAAAAAGAAACAAGTCCATCCTTAATCTTGTGTTCTAGGTACTCTGTGGGTTCCACTATCAGTACAGTAGCGAAAGAAGAATATATTAAATAAGTAATATATAATGTAAAAATCTAAAGTTAAAGATAGAATTCGAACTCATGTCATCACGTTGCGAGCATCCGGCGCTAACCAGTCCAGCACATTTTTGTTCTGGACCATGCTGGAGGTATATCTCCATGTCTACTCTTATACTCCATCCATTCCTAAATATTTGTCTTTTTCAGATTTCAAATGGACTACCACATATAGATGTGTATGTAGACATATTTTAGATTGTTGATTCACTCATTTTGCTCCATATGTAGTCACATGTTGAAATCTCTAAAAAGACAAATATTTAGGAACGGAGGGAGTAGAAAACAGAGTTGGTGATGATGGTGAGCGTACCGTCCTGCGATATAGGCCGTCGAATTTATATCTAATGGATAGGAAGAAAACTATGGCAATTTTGCAAAAATATACCCACACCCCTCTCCACGTTAGCAAATACGGCCTTCCCTTGTTCATCATTTTCTCTCACAAGATAAACTACTCATACAAATGCATGTTGATGTTCCGTGCAACGCACGGGCATCTAGCTAGTTTGTTTTAAAATAGTTACTGCGATAATTGGGTTGAAGTGATATATTTTATGTCTGCCCCGAATGATTTCAGATTCACTAGTAGTAACAAAGAAAAGGTTGCCTTGTTAATTAACAGAAAACGGGGTGAAAACTATCACATGAGGCCGGTAAAAATGAGGCACACTGGGTTCAGCATCATCGTCACTACAATTGTGCGCGCGCAAGAAGTCTACATATCGAGGGGCTACTGAGCGAGGCATAGAGACACAATGTTCGAGAGAGAAACCAATTGATAGATTACGATTAGATCGAGTTGTCACCCTTCTGCTGTCATTGTTGGGGTGGGGGAGGGGAGGGAGAGAAAGACATATCGAGAGTGTGCGCGGTAGGCACAGAGGCACAACTAGCAAGTGTGTGTGTATGTGTGTGTGTTTGAAAGAGGAGTGGATAGGTTACTATCAACATCAAGGTGCCTCCCTACTCCTTCAGTGTCGGGTAGCATGTGTGAGTGTGTGTGTGTTTGAGAGTGAAGCCAGTCGATAGATTAGTATCAAGATCGAGGTGTCACCCTATTCCTTCGGTGTTGGGAAGTGTGTGTGTGTGGTTGTGTGGGTGTGGGTGTGGGTGTCAGGTGGGGGGGGGGGCAGTGACACTTACTATCCCTACTCTTATAAAAAACAGAGTTGGTGATCATGGTGTTCTTGACATCCTGCAATATAGGCCATCCGATTTATACCCGACGAATAGGAAGGAAACTGTGCAATTTTGCAAAAAGATACCCACAACCCTCTCCCCATTTGCAAATAAGGCATTTCCTCGTTCATCCTTTTCTCCCACAAGATTAACTACTCATACAAATGCATCTTGATGTTCGGTGCAACGCATGGGCATCTTGCTAGTAGGGAGAAGGACTTTTTGTGACACATATCTGGCTATATTAAGGGATATGCAGATAGCATTTGTGCGAGGCATACTTAAAGCATCACGAAGATAAAAAAAATTGTGTGCATGCAAGTGCCGGAAAAAATGAAGCGAGAAACAATGTGTGTGTGTGAGAGAGAGAGAGCGAAATCTCAAAACAAAAGGTGCTCTGATGGAATTCCATTGTATGTATTCATATGGTTCCGGAACTCGAGTTAACCTTAGGCATATGTGTGAGAGACATTATTATACTTTGAGACATTAGTGGCTGTGGGTGGGCGGAATTAAAGGGGTGGGCGTGTTCGACAGAGAGAGCGTGTGTGTTTCTGTGTGAGAGACTTCTAGGACGGGTTAGAAAGACGAATTCTAACCTTGACGGAGGGAGAGAAATACACGAAGTGCGCGTGTGTGATTCCGATGCCCATAGGGAAATGAGATATGTATGCGTGTGAGAGAGATTGCACAATTCATTCACGTATCACTATCTAGCGATCATGGACGTGCATCGCTTGAACATAAATCAATACCTACTTCGTATCATGGCCAGAGGTACAATATCGATTCAATGCTATAAAGATTGGACACTCGCATATCACATTTTTTCTATTTAAATAAACATTTTCAGTTGTGCATGCCAAAGTTACAGTGATGTTTCTTCAAACAACCAATGTAGCTATCATGTACATGCACCATTGTTACTCTTGCATTCACAATCATTAGGCTTGGATGATTTAAGGTTCTATTATGAAGTAATATATGTAATATTCATATATGAATTCAATGGGTACGCAGTTTATGAAATGGAGGCTACGTAATCATATGAGGTAACACTTTTAAGTAGCAGACTACAATATCCATTTCTTTTTGTGCGCCTCTACACTAACACGTCAATGCATTATGTTTAAAGTAAATAACCAATTGCACTAAATTATCTATTTACACGAGAAATACATAGGTTGAGCGTTTGATCCATTTTTTGTGAACGCGCCACTACACCCGTATGATTGGCCGCGCCCGTGTGAACGTCCAAGTTATCGGCGCATCATCCCGAGTTATTGTCTTTTTTTCTGGGGTGGACTTCACACCAGTTATTAACTGCTGACGTGTGCCCCATGTACACAGTCTCGCATGACCTTCCCGCTAGCACGGTCCAAAATTAGTTGAAACTAGATTCGAACGATCCCGCGGGCGGCAAAATCTCCCGCCTCCTTCTGTAATTTCCGCCACCTTAGTCTTTAGCATGTGAAATTCACCTTTTGTCCTTGGTGCACGGAAACCAACAGTTACAATACCGCCATTCGGAGTAATGGGCCACGGGTAGGCTAACCGACGCCCATAACCTTTCAAGACATCGGGGCATACCACGCCCCTCAGGATGCCAAGGTAAAAAGCCGCCTTCTGGGAGCCGGCTGGAGAAATAGCCAACCGAGTCCAGAAGGCGAGGTCAAGACGAGCCGACTCCTGCCAGGCGGCTTCCAGAGAAGCCGGCTCCGACGAGTCGGCCCGCGGCCCCTTCGAAGCCCGTAGCCACATCAAGGGGGACAGGGCGGGAATGGCTACAGTGCAGCCCATCCCCTCCCCTTCCTAAGGGTTGGCGCGGCCACAGTGTGTTGTACCAATGAGGATCCCCGCCCAGCACGGCACTGTTGCCATGCCAGCCGTTACGTCACCACGGGCAGGCGGAGTCCTTCTCCCACGACGGCCTGTTTGTATGGCCCAAGGACGATGGGCCCCACCAGTCAGCGAGAGTCCAGAAGACGGTGAAGAGCCCTACCAATCGGACCCGATGGGAATCGGCCCCTAGGAGTCGGCCTGCTCCTCCCACGGGCCCCACGCGCCATTAACCAGACTAGACGGGGAGTAGCTACAGTAATCGTCCACCATGATGGCGGTGTTGTAGCCATGATCCTTTGACCAAGCCTGCGTCATTAGAAGCAGGCTACAGTGATCAGCAGCCGGCAAGACCCCCAAGCTGCGGGTACGGCTTGTCGGCTCCGTACCAAACTAGTCGGCGGGGCCCCCCGATCGGCGGGCCCCAGTAGTCGGTCGAGAAGTCGGTGGCCGAAGAGATTGACGGCTGGGCCTACGCCCAGTCATATTACCCTTGTACCCCTGGGGGTAGGCCTATATAAACCCCCGAGGGCACCCATGCAAAGGGTTCGGACCCATTAGAACTAGACCATAGATATAGGAAGGAGAAAGCTAGCCTTGCCTTCTCCTACCTCCAGCATACAGCTCGAGGAGCACCCTTGTACTCACTTTGCCTTAGTGATCATGTGGAGACCCCATAGAGCGGGAGTAGGGGTGTTATCTCCTAGGAGAGCCCCGAACCTGGGTAAAGTACGCCGGCGCTCGTGTCTACGCCTAATCCCGCTTCCGGGCATCGGCGACGTTCTACTCGCTCCCACCATGATAAGCCATCCTTTGGCATATGTCACACCCAACCCCCGACATTTGGCGCCCACCATGCGGCGAGGTGCACCGTCGTCTGGAGACCTGTTCTGGACGGGAACCCCTTTTCTCCCTGGGGAGTGCAGCCAGCCTGGCACGCCAGACGGAGTCTGCGCCGACGCGCTGCTTGGCATGGAAATCGCCTGCGCGGCCAGGTGCCTCGCCGATCTTGTCGGCGAGGTCCACCTCTCCGACTAGCCCGCATCCGACGCGGGCATAGGCGACCCTGGGAGCCTCCTCATGGGCCTCCTCAACCAACTCCATGTCCACAGCAGACGGAGGTGCTCGCGACCCGCTTGATGCGGCACTACAAGACCTGACCGCGCCCATTCCTAAAGACGCCGACGCCGAGATGCTGGAGGCGCGCCACCTTCAGCTTGTCGAAGGCGCCAAGAAGCTGGCCAGCTTGAGATGCTTGTCGGAGGCCTATCAGCGTGAGATGGACCGCGCTGTGGGCGGCACGCCGGCTCCCGCTAGACCCCAGCCGCCTTGGCGTTGTCCAGCATCGCGTCGTGGCCATCGCCAACCTGCTCGGGGCAGATCGCCCCGTCTACGCCACGCCGGTGGAAAACATTCGAGCTGCCTAAGCGGCAGCAGACGAGCTAGACAAGTTCGAGGGCGAGGAGCGTCGCCTGATGGCGGAGCGCGTTCAGCGGCTCCTCGATGCGGCTGCCGAGCAGAACGAGGCCGGCTGCCGCACTGACGCGCTGCGTCGGCAGAATGACGACCTGCACCCCCGCCGAGACCAAGGCGCGACATCTCGGACACCGACCGGTGGCGTTCTTGGAAGAAAGGACAAGGAGTCGGCTGCTAGCCGAAGTCGGACTCATATCACCATAGAGCGCTACCAAGACGGCCGCCCAAGAGCAGTGAAACGAGGGGATGACTGTCCGCCTCTTCCCCCTCGCAAAGAAAGGCGAGTCTCCCCGCTTCCTGTTGACCACCCGACACTCGGCGACCGTCTTGGCCACCGAGAGGGAGTCGGAGCGAATGATGCCCGTCACCGGATCGATCGTCTCCACCGATCCGTGGCGCTTGAAGAAGAAGATGAGCTGGGCCCGCCATGCTTCGGCCCCCGCATTCGAGACGAGCCTTTCCCCAGAGGGTTCACACTCCCAAGAGACACGCCCAAATACACCGGCTCTATGAAGCCAGAAGATTGGCTGGTTGACTACTCCACAGCAGTCAGCATAGCAATCGGCAACAAGCGTGTTGCCGTGAAGTATGTTCCGCTCATGCTCCAGGGCATGTCCCGGACATGGCTAAACAGCTTGAAGCCCCGCAGCATCAACAGTTGAGTCGACTTCACCGATGCCTTCGTCCACAACTTCACTAGCACGTACAAGCGGCCTCCCAAACCTCGCCAGCTTTCCTTGTGCGTGCAAGGCCCCAACAAGTCAACTCGTGACTACCTCACGCGCTGGGCCAAGCTCTGTAACTCCTACGAGGGCGTGCACGAGGTGCAGGCATTGGATACTTCACCGCCGGGTGCCGAGAGGGCACCCTCCTCAGGCACAAGCTCCTCTGCGACAAGCCATAGACTCTCGACGAGCTGCTGATCATAGCAGACAAATATGCCACGGCTGACTCCTCCATGAAAGCGGAAATCCAAGTTAGTGTGACTGGCTCCTCAGGCTCCTCGAACCCCAGCTGGAGACGCCAGTCGGCGTCAACAACAGAACGACCACAAGCGCAAGGCCACGCAGCCGGCTTCCACCAGCCGGCAGGTGGCAACAGTCGAAGACCAGCAGCCGGAAGGGCCGCCTCCGCCCAAACGACAGAAGGGCGGCAAGCCCAACAGGTTGCTGTCTTTCTCATATGAGCAGACTTTGGATGCTCCCTGCAAATTCCATAGTGGTGCGAAGCCGTCCAACCACACCACTCGGAAGTGCCACTGGCTCACTGGGATCGTCAAGGGAGACGGCCTCATGCCACCCCCGCCTGCTGGGCAGCCGCCTCCTCCTCCCCTCCAGCAGCCGGCGGTCAGACCAGTCGGTGCAATACAAGACAAATACCTAGAAGAGCATGGAGCCTATGTCATCTTCACTAGTGTGGCCGATGATCGATGCAGCAGGCGGCTGCAGCAACAAGAAGTAAATGCGGTACCATCAGAGACCCCAGAGTTCATGCATTGGTTTGAAAAGCCCATCAGCTGGAGCAGAGCTGACCACCCGGAGGTGATGCCTAAGCCCGGCTCCTATGCCCTGATTTTGGACGCCACCTTTGCCACGGACAAGCGAGTAGCTCGCTTCTCCCGAGTCCTAATAGACGGCGGCAGTAGCATTAACATCCTATACAAGGATACCATGGAGAAATTAGGAATAAGACAGAGGCATCTTCAGCCTAGCCGGACAGTATTGCATGGCATAGTTCCTGGCCTTTCCTGCTTACCAATCGGCAAGATTCTGATAGACGTCCTCTTTGGAGACAAAGATCATTTCCGACGAGAGTCAGTATGGTTTGGAGTGGTGGACCTTGAGAGCCCATACCATGCATTACTTGGTCGGCCTGCCCTGGCCAAGTTCATGGTTGTTCCCCACTATGCCTACCTCAAGATGAAGATGCCAAGTTCCAAGGGGATTCTGACCATAACTGGCGACTACAAGAAGTCGTCCGCCTGCGCAGCAGAGAGCAGTCGATTGGCCGAGTCCCTCGTGATTGCAGCTGAGAAGCGGCTCCTTGACCAGGTTGTGGAGATGGCAAGCAAGCAGCCAGAGATGTCGCCCGATCCCAAGGAGTCAGAAGCTGAGGGCTCGTTCAAGCCGGCCAAAGAAACAAAGAAGATACCCTTGGACCCAGAGCACCCAGAGAGGTACGCTGTCATAGGTACAAACCTCGACAGCAAATAGGAAGGCGAGCTCGTCGATTTCCTCCGTGAGAATCGGGACATCTTCGCATGGTCCCCCAAAGACATGCCAGGTGTCCCGACGGATTTCACCGAGCACAAATTACACGTCCGGTCTGATGCCAAGCCAGTCAGGCAGCCTTGCGCCGCCTATCAAAAGAGAAGAGAAGAGAAGAGTCATCGGAGAAGAAATTTCCCGGCTGCTGGCAGCCGGCTTCATCATGGAGGTGTTCTTTCCAGAGTGGTTGACCAACCCGATCCTTGTGTTGAAGAAGAACAAGCAGTGGCATATGTGTATTGATTACACTAGCCTCAACAAAGCATGCCCCAAGGACCCGTTTGCTTTACCAAGAATCGACCAAGTAATAGACTCCACAGCCGGATGCGAGTTGTTGAGTTTTTTGGATGCATATTCAGGATACCACCAGATCAGGTTGAACCCGGCTGACAGACTGAAGACCGCCTTCATCACGCCATTTGGAGCCTTCTGCTACTTGACCATGATGTTCGGCTAGAGGAATGTCAGTGCCACCTTTCAACGTTGCATGCAAAAGTGCCTCCTCAAGCAACTCGGCAGAAACGCCCATGTTTACATGGACGATGTGGTGGTGAAGACGGAGAAGCATGGAACGCTGCTAAAAGACCTCAAAGATACCTTTGAGAACTTGCGCCGATTTCAAATCAAGCTCAACCCAGAGAAATGCGTCTTCGGAGTACTAGCAGGCCAGCTTCTTGGTTTCCTAGTATCCGAACGCGGCGTAGAATGCAACCCTATAAAGATCAAGGCCATTGAGAGGATGGAAGTACCCAGCCAACTTTTGGACGTACAGAAGTTCATCGGCTGTTTGGCATCCATCAGTCGATTCATCAGTCGGCTGGGCAAGAACGCTCTCCCCCTATACCAACTCATGAAGAAGACCACTTTTTTTGAGTGGAACCACAAGGCTGGCGAAGCTTTTCTCTAGTTGAAGAAGATGTTGACTACTCCACCTATCCTGGCGGCTCCGACTCCTAAGGAGCCCATGCTCCTATACATCGCCGCCACCAGCCGAGTGGTCAGCACAGTCATCGTGGTAGAGCGCAAGGAGGAAGGCAAAGCCCTACCAGTCCAGAGACCGGTATATTATTTGAGTGAAGTACTGTTGACCTCTAAGCAAAACTGCCCCCACTACCAGAAGATGTGCTACGGTGTGCACTTTGCCACCAAAAAATTGAAACCATACTTTCAAGAGCGTCCAATCACTGTGGTCTGCACAGCTCCACTGGCCGAGATCATTGGAAGCCGTGATGCTTCGGGCCGAGTGGCCAAATGGGCCATAGATCTGTCCCCCTACACCATCTACTACCAGCCTCGCACTGCCATCAAGTCACAAGCGCTGGTCGACTTCCTCTTCGACTGGGCCGAGACCCAGTACTTGCTACCAGCGCCCGACTCCACCCATTGGCAGATGCATTTTGATGGCTCCAAAATGCGCACCGGCTTGGGAGCCGGCATCGTCCTCACCTCTCCCAATAGCGACAAGCTCAAATATGTGCTGCAAATCCACTTTGCCACCTCCAACAACGTCGCCGAATACGAGGTACTCATTCACGTGCTCTGGCTTGCCAAAGAGCTCGGCATTCGCCGGATCCTGTGCTATGGGGACTTCGACTTGGTGGTCCAGCAGTCGTCAAGCGACTGGGACGCCAAAGATGCAAACATGGCGAGCTACCACTTCCTCGTACAGCAACTCAGTGGATATTTTGACGGATGCGAGTTTCTCCATGTGCCAAGAAACGACAACGACCAAGCAAACACCCTGGCACGAATCGGCTCCACCCGTCAAGCAATACCAACTGGCGTCACCCTTCAGCGCCTTCTCAAACCGTCTGTCAAGCCATCACCAGAGTCAGATTCTATCTTCGTGCCGGTTCCTCCTGAAGTAGTCGGATCCGACTTGAGAGCTCAATCAGCCGGCACGGGAGTTCTGACAGACGGCCCGGAGGTCGCAGCAGTCGCACCCGGCCCGGAGACTGCAGTGACTAGCCCGGGGACTTCAGAACTCAGACCGAGGACTGTACCAATTGGCCCGGAGACTTCATCAACACAGCAAGCAGCTGCCGACTCCAACCCGCCGCCTCCCGGCCCAGCCGCCCTTATCCAAGTTGCAGTCCTGACAGTTGCAGAAGTTGCAGCACCTTCATGGGTCCAGCCCATCCTCAGTTTTTTGGTGAACAAAGAGCTACCAACTGATGAGATCTCGGCCCGGCAAGTGCAACGTCGGGCAGCAGCCTACACCATTGTCAACAGAGAGCTCGTGAGGCGCAGTGTCACTGGTGTCTACCAGCGCTGCGTGGAGCCGGAGCAAGGCCAAGCGATTCTCAAAGACATCCATCAAGGCGAGTGTGGACACCACGTGGCTTCAAGAGCACTCATAGCCAAAGCCTTCCGCCATGGTTTCTTCTGGCCGACTGCTCTAGAAGACGCCAAGGAATTGGTCCAAAAATGCAAAGGGTGCCAGAAGTTTCGGTCCAAGCCACATCAGCCGGCTTCTGCGCTAAAGACTATTCCCATTGCCTGGCCCTTTGCTATCTGGGGCCTGGACATGGTGGGTCCATTCAAAACAGCGCGAGGCGGCATGACCCATCTGCTTGTCGCGGTGGAAAAGTTCACCAAGTGGATAGAGGCCAAACCAATCAAGAAGCTGAACGGTCTGACTGCTGTGAATTTCATCTCCGACATCACCATCAGATACGGCATACCACACAGCATCATCACCGACAATGGCACAAACTTTGCCAAAGGCGCCTTGGCCCGTTTCTGCGCGACGCAGGGCATCAGACTGACTTAGTGTCCATTGCCCATCCGCAGTCAAACGGATAAGTAGAGCGAGCAAACGGCCTCATCTTGTCCAGCATCAAGCCTCAACTGGTCAAGCCTCTGGAGCGTTCGGCCGGCTATTGGCTCGATGAGCTGCCGGCCGTCCTCTGGAGCCTGCGCACGACTCCAAACAAGTCAACCAGGTTCACGCCCTTCTTCCTCGTCTACAGTGCCGAAGCCATCATCCCAACGGACATAGAGTTCGACTCCCCTCGAGTCACCATGTACACCGAAGAGGGGTCAGAAGAAGCACGTCAAGACGGCATCGATCTGCTGGAAGAGGGCCGGCTGTTAGCACTCAGTTGGTCCAGCATCTACCAATAGAGCCTGCGCTGATATTATAACCGGAAGATCAAGCCGAGATCTTTCCAAGAGGGAGACCTTGTGCTCCGGCTGATCCAGCGAACAGCCGGTCAACACAAGCTCTCAGCGCCTTGGGAAGGCCCCTTCGTCATCAGCAAAGTGTTAGGAAACGACTCCTACTACCCGATTGATGCTCAGAAGTCTCGAGCACTCAAGAGGGACGACTCCGGCAAGGAGACAGAACGGCCATGGAACGCAAACCTCCTCCGAAGATTTTACAGTTAAAGCAGTATGTACCGCACTACCTTTTGTATTAAGTACGAAGACTCCGGGTCCCCCGAGACGAGCTCGGGGACTGCCCTCTTTTATCTATATGATAAAAATCATGCCCATAAGTGTGTTATTTTTTATGCCGCTTGGCACAGGGTCCGACTAGTCGGCCCGGGGACTTGCTGCCTTGCACTACGAAATGTTTCCTATAGTCGGACAAGTAATGTGTGGCACCTAAGCCGTCTCCTACCAGAAGCCGCAGCTCGCAGAGCGACTGGACGGTGGGTAGGAGTAATAGAAAGGGTGCCCATATGAAAAATGGCTAAGGACACAAGCATGGGCATAGTCTAAGCCGGCTCCCCGCCTCTTATGACCGACTGTTGAGAAGCCGGCTCGCCGTGTTCTACTTAACTTGCCAAAGAACTCTAAACGGCGAAGTACATGCCTTCCCAAAAGAAGCTAAGTACTTGATCCAGCAACAGTCCGCAGAGCGGCTGTCTGACTGGCAAGACGGCAACCAAGGGAAGGCGGCAAAGGAAAAAAGCCAAAGAGCAACAGGCAAGAAGAGATAGAACTCAGAATATATTTACATAGCAAGGCCCTTGGCCAATCTTCAAACAGCAGTTCAAGATACACCACGCGGGTGGAATTGTGAAAAATTAACAAAGTTCATCGAGACCGGTAAGCAGGTATAAACAAAGGTAAAGTGACAGCCTAGGAAGCAGCAGGCGGGCTTGGTGGAACGGCGGAATCGGCGGCGCCGGCTGGTGGAGCGGCCGGCTGGGAAGTCTCCGCTTGGTCGCCTTGAGTGGTAGCTGCCTCGGTTGGGCGTGGCTCATTGTTGGAGGCACGGTCGAGCTGAGGCTGACCGTCCGCTCTGACCTCCGGTGCCTCCCCTTCGCCTTCCTCCTCCGCCCCGCCTTCTTCCTCGCCACTGGAGTCGATCACCTCCGTTGAATCCTCGCCATCAGCCGGATTCATCCCGAACCATTCCGGCGGCGCCTCGTCGCCATTCTCAGCCCGCTCGAGGACGAAGACGCTGGTGTCAGTATACTCGGCGATCGACGCCACACGCTTGACGAGGTCATCTTCCAAGACCGCCAACTCCGCCTGAGCTTCTAGCCGGAACATGGCTAGCTGGGCTAGACTCAGCCCAGGATACCACGCCTTCATGAACTCTAAGGCTCGGCGTGCTACAGCCCGGGCCGAAGAGCCCTTCTAGGCTTCAAGGCGGCTAGCTGCTACCTCCAGCCAGTCGGCAGTCCGACTTGGGGTGCGCGGTGCTGGCATGTCCGGCCATAGGGTGGCGATCGCCTGGGCGCCGACACGTTGAAGCCAGCACAGCATCCGGTGAGCCGGCCGAAGACGAGCCTCAATGCTCAGGATCTGCTCGTTAAGGGTTCAGGGGGAGTCATCGGTGATCTTCGCACCATACGCCCTCCGCCCTTCACGATCAGCCTCGATGGCCTAGTTGGCAGCGTCCGAGTGGCCAGGGAAGAAGTCTGCCAAGACAGGAAGGCAAAGAGCCAAATTAGAGATTAGAAGTCGGCTCGACCAATAGCCGGCAGCTCAAAGAAGAAAAGTGAGGAGAGGCTCACCGTCGACGAGATCCTCGATCTCATGGAAGCCGGAGGACAGCATCGCCTCCTTGTCGGTCCAGGAGGAGCGCTCAGACGCGAATTCGGCAAGGAGGGTGGTCTCCTTGTACTCCGCCTCTTTCTGGGCCTTCTTGAGCAGCTCCTTCTGCTCTGCCAGCTGCGTGGCCAGCCGATTGCGCTCCTCAGCCAGCTGGCCGCACTCCTCCTCCTTGGTGTGCAGGGCGGTGTCGGCCTTGCCCAGCTGCTGCTGCAGGGCGGCGTTGGCCTCTGCAAAAGAAGGAGGAGAACAAGGTGTTAGTTACCAACAGAAAAAAAGAATAGTCGCCGAGGAGATCCGGCCCGACTGCTCAGCAGTCGGCCCGAATCTCGGGGACTACAACCCGCGGGTGCACCAGCGCGCCCTCGCAGAGAAGGAAGAGGACTCACTCCGGCTTTCCGACAAGTCGGCGGTCTGCTTGGCCAGCTCCTCGACGTTGGCGTTGAAGGTGATCACGCGAAGATTGTGGTAGTCCTGTGACAAAATTTCAGACAAGTATTAGTACTTGGAACTCGCCGATCAGAGTTCTGAGCCGCCTGCTCAATAGCTGGCCCAAAACTCGGGGACTACACCCAGCGGGTGTGCTGGCGCGCCCCCACCGAAAAGAACATGAAACAGAGACAAAGAAGAAGGGAATGTACCCGGATGGCTTCTCGCGATGCCAGATACACCTTGGTGCAGTTTTTGATGGCATCACCCTCGGCTCAGAGCTTGGCTTGGACATCCAGAAGCGCCCGGTTCAATGGGCCCATCCCGCCTACCCGCACCCACCCAGTGGGCGCGGCGCTCGTCGCTTCGGTGTCCGGGATCGTGGAGCTCGTGGCGCCGGTCTCCAATGGGCGTGGCGCCGAAGCCGCCTTCGCAAGACGGCGACGCGTCGGGACGCCGACCTGGAGAACTAGGCCTGCCACCACCTCGTCTTTAGTCGGCGGCACCGGCGGGTCCGCCGGCTGCTCGCCTTGTGCGCTCCCAAATGACGGCGGTGGCGGCACGATCACGTCCGGCGTGGCGGTGTCAATCCTTCTCCATGACTTAGTTCTCGCTGCCGGCCTCCCCAGTCTACACCGTGAACTCCGGGGGTGGTGGCGCGGAGTTCAGAGGAATAACAAAAACCGCCGACTGACGGTGCGCGGCTTCTTCAGCTCGCTTCTTCACGGCATCGGCGGCCTCGGCCTCCGCCAGTGTCTTCTTGGCGGCGGTCTCCGCCTTCCCAGCCTCCGCCTTCTTCACATGGGCGGCCTCCTGCTCTACACGCACCTCTCGTGCGTTCCGCTCTGTCGCCTCTCGGAGGTCGGTGGCAGGGTCAATCCGTCGAGTGGTGGCGGAAGTCTTTGCCAACCCCACGATGGAGGCAGCAGCGACCTTGTCAAGAGAGAGGAGAGCCCTGGACCCAAGGGCGACAAGCAAGCAAACTCAGACGAGATCAACGAAAGAAAAAAATGAAAGCGCAAGAAAGGTAGCACTTACGCGGAGACCAGCAGCGGCTTCTTCACTTCCTTGCAGAAGCGGTGAGCCTTTGCGGCCGCCTCGTCCCGCTTGGTCACCGTGGCCGAGCTCTTGGGCTTCTTCGGCCGGCTGCCAAACAGGCTCGGCGCGGCCCTGCGCTTCTTCACGCCGCCTTGGGCGTCCGGCGCGGCAGAAGAGCTCGCGCCAGGCTGGCCGGCTCCTGGCTGATGGCATGGGGTGACCTCCTCCGTGTCATCGTCAGGCCAGTCCTCAAAACTGGCCCCGAGCCTCGGGCCGCCCATTTCGCTGCTTCCTCCCTCGGCGTCGTCCTCCAAGGCCGCCGCCCCCAAGTCGGGGTCGTCAACATCGCTCTCCGCCCGGTCGGGGAGGAATTCACGGGCCGGCCCCATGGTGCCGGCTACCGAATGGAGGAGGGGGTTCTGACCAAAGCCGATTGGTCAGATTGGACAAGACGGACTCGGCGGCAAAGGAGTCAAAGAAAAAGGAAAAGAAACAACTCACCATGGGCGGAGGGTTGGCGCGTGAATACGGCTCCTCCGCGAAGACGCTCTTCATGTAGAAGTACGACTGCTGCCACATCTTTACCGACTTTATCAGCCGGATGGGGGGAAATGGGTTGTCGGCCCCCGACCTCCGCACGGCGATGAACGCGCCGCACTGAGCCGGCACGCCTGCGGCTTGGGTGCCGACCTTGGAGTAGAAGAACTCCCCCTAGAGCTCGATGGTGGGGAGAACGCTAAGGAAGCCTTCGCACAAGGTGACGAAGGCGGACAGCAGCACCACCGTGTT
The DNA here is from genome assembly GCF_002162155.2 of Triticum dicoccoides. NCBI lineage: Eukaryota > Viridiplantae > Streptophyta > Magnoliopsida > Poales > Poaceae > Triticum > Triticum dicoccoides. The sequence goes on from NC_041390.1 coordinate 505,983,253, forward strand.
GGGGGTGAGGTGGTGCGGCTGGAGACCGTAGAATTCGAGAAAGGCACGGAAGAAGCCGCTCGTCGGAAGGCCAAGGCCGCGTAGGTAGTGCGAGCGGAATACGACCCGCTCGCCCTCCTCTGGTGCCGGCAAGATTTCCTTCTTCGGCGCGAGGCGGACCCTCACGAAGTCCTTGCCAGGCAGCCGTCGTGTCATACGAAGGAAATCTATGTGATCATCGTGGACCTCCGAACCGTCCCAGGTGCCGGAGTGCACCACGGGGGGCGTGGCGGCGGAAGAAGAGCTCATCGGGAACGGGTCACCGCGGCGCTCGGCGTGGCTTGGGGCGCAGCGGCGAGAGGAAGAAGAGGAGGAAGCAGGGAGGAGGAGGGGTATCGTGCTCCGCCGCTCCCCCTCCTCCCCCTACTTATAGACCAGTGGGCTGCGAAGCCGAGGGGGCAGGTGTGGGATTTACTGCGCCCACTACCCCACGCCTCCCACGTTTATTGCAGAAAGTTACTGCGCGCAGTAACTCCGCGGGAATCTCAACCGTCCGCCCCGGACGAAGCGGATCTGCCCGCTTGCCGTGGCGTGGTAGTGGTGGACCCCCCCTATAGGTGTGTCCCGTCGCGCGCGTGGGTGGGCAGACTGGCCCGGCCGCACGTCACCACGTGACAGGCCCGAAACGGGCGGTGTCCCGGAAGCTTAGCTAGCACGCCACTTGGATCCCTCCGAGGCATTCGAAAATTTTGGACAAGCCAGATTGGTCGAGTCCGACTCCTACCAGTCGGCCCGGCAGAAGCCGAACGAAGCTTCGCTTCAAGCACTTGGAGAAAGGAAACTGCTGAGGCTCCTCGACCAGTCGCCCGCGGCGCCTCACCAGCTTCGGGGACTACTATCCGAGTAATGGGCCACGGGTAGGCTAACCCGACGCCCATAACCTTTCAAGGCATCAGGGCTGACCTCGCCCCTCAGGATGCCAAGGTAAAAAGACGACTTCTAGGAGCCGGCTGGAGAAATAGCAGGCTGCCCGTAGACGGTCGAGTCCAGAAGGCGAGGTCGAGACGAGCCGACTCCTACCAGGCGGCTTCCAGAGAAGCCGGCTCTAAGGAGTCGGCCCGCGGCCCCTTCGAAGCCCGTACCCACATCAAGGGGGACGGGGCGGGAATGACTACAGTGCAGCCCATCCCCTCCCCTTCCTAAGGGCTGGCGCGGCCACAGTGCGCTGAACCAACGAGGAGCCCCGCCCAGCGCGGCACTGTTGCCATGCCAGCCCTGACGTCACCACGGACAGGCGGACTCCTGCTCCCACGACGGCCTATCTATATGGCCCAAGAACGACGGGCTCCACCAGTCAGCGAGAGTCTGGAAGACGGCGAAGAGCCCTACCAATCGGACCCGATGGGAGTCGGCCCATAGGAGTCCGCCTGCTCCTCCCACGGGTCCCACGCGCCATTAACCAGACTAGACAGGGAGTGGCTACAGTAATCGCCCGCCATGACGGCGGTGCTGTAGCCCTGGGGGGGTAGGCCTATATAAACCCCCCAGGGCACCCATGCAAAGGGTTAGGACCCATTAGAACTAGACCAGAGATATAGGAAGGAGAAAGCTAGCCTTGCCTTCTCCTACCTCCAGCATATAGCTCGAGGAGCAGCCTTGTACTCACTTTGCCTTAGTGATCATGCGGAGACCCCGTAGAGCAGGACTAGCGGTGTTATCTCCTAGGAGAGCCCCGAACCTGGGTAAAGTACGCCGGCGCTTGTGTCTACGCCTAATCCCGCTTCCGGGCACCGGCGACGTTCTACTCGCTCCCACCATGATAAACCATCCTTTGGCATATGTCGCACCCAACCCCCGACACCGCCCTCATCTACATAATAGGTCGGGGATGCTTTGGTAACTTCCGGTTCCCCCCCCCCACTACACGGCACCCCCATTTCCTTTCCCCCTCCCGCAAAAACGACTAACTCCACAGCACCAGAGCATCTCACATCACGTCGTCTGTACTTCATCGGCCTTTCTCCCCTCCCCTCTTGAAACCCTAGACTGCTCATCCACCGGTGTACTAGAGCCCATTCACTGCCAGCGGCGTCCACCTCGCTGGATCTGCTTCTGCGG
>NC_041390.1:505985780-505998665 GCF_002162155.2 Triticum dicoccoides
CACCGACACCCTCGTCGATGGCCTCTGATCCTCTTCACCGACACCTTCCTCAACCCTACCGAAGCCGCTTTGCCGACACCATCGTCAACCCCACCGGAGTAGCTTCGCCTATACCATTTTCAACCCTACCGGGGCCGCTTTGCCAACTCATAAGTCCGCGGCCTCAGATCCGCTTCCTCGCACCCTCATCCAACCTACCGGAGCAGCTTCTGATGCCCCGTCCACGGCCGCAGATCCGCATCGTCGACACCATCCTTAACCCAACCACCGGAGCAGCTTCACCTACGCCCTCGTCCACGGCCACAGATCCACTTTGCCCACACTGTAGTCCACCCTACTAGAGCCGCTCCACAAACACCCTACTCCATGGTTCTAGATCTCCTTACCGGACCCCGACAACCAGCGCAGTGTCATCACCCTTGACGTTTCTAACCTGATTCCCACCGTATGGCAAGATGTCAAGCACCCGCCACGGCCTAGGTACTTGTCACCTTTAAACCCATCCAGCATCACCTGTCCGATGTACTTAAAATATACTAACAGGTCGCTGTTAACTGTTATGCAGCTGGCAAAAACTACAAGGACGATGTTTCTTATGGATCTAACAGCTTAGCCAACCAAGATCCTGGACCGAGGCATTGCTATGATCTTGTAAGCGTGTCTCTCTCTCTCTTGTATTGTTTTGTGCCTGCCTGCGTGCTTTGCTAGGATTTTCGACCAGTAATCCGTTTGTGTAGACAATGGTTTCTACTACTGGCTGCTAAATTAGATATGTAGATGTCATACATGATACTACCTCGTACCTCCGTTCCTAAATATAAGTCTTTCTAGAGATTCCACTATAGGCTACATACGGAGCAAAAGGAGTGAACCTACACTCGAAAATGCATCTATATACATCTGTATGTGGTCCATACTGGAATCTCTACATAGACATATATTTAGGAACAGAGGCAGTACATTACACAAAATCGTAGGTGGCATGTAGGAATTCCAGTACACTACATTAGGCTCCCTTAGAGTGCCTGCTAGTCCAGCACACAGAGTCATGGCTAGTTTATGCTACGCACACAATCATTAATTGGTGGTTTAAATATGCGCAAGGGATATGCAATGTATTATCATGTAGAGATGTCTGAAATTAGCCGTGTCAACTTGCAGATAGGGTTACACAATGAAAAAGTATAAGATGTATGTGGCAATTTCATGGAACATCGCAAAAAAGGAGAGCCAGTGGTGAGCCTATCCAATGTGCTATGGTACGTCACTCCTCCATTGCAATCATCGTGACATGTTATTTGTATGTCAGTTCTATTGGCCAAGTTTCTTAGGGAAAGTTATTATGAGTTATCCTAATAAAATAAGCACATGTGAATATAAGCTCCGTGTAATAAGCCAACCAGTTATTTTCATTGCATTTTCAGCTTATCTTTGGTATGATCAGTGAAAAGTCTAGATTGCATTATATTTTTTTCATTTTGCTGCCCATATGAAAATTAATTTGACTTGCAAACATCACAAATTGAACCCAGTGCAGTAATTAATATGATAGGAAAATAGACCTTCACTATTTTCTCAAAATGCAAATACAAAGATACCATCTACTTGGCACAATCTACTTTGGTCAATGTTTTCCATAGAGATCATATTGCCTAATTTAAACGAAAAATGCATGACCCACATTTAAAGAACAATTATTTATTTAAATTCTATGGTCCAAGTGGCTGGTTATTATCATATAGCAGCACCACCTGAAAGCATCATATAGCAGCAACAGCTCATAGCAACTCATCAAACAGCAGCAGCAGCAGTGTGCAATTCATCATATACCAGCAGCAGCTCATAGCAATGCATCATATAGCAGCAGCAGGAGCAGCTCATAGCAATTCATCATATAGTAGCAGCAGGAGCAGCTCATAGCAATTCATCACATAGCAGCAGCAGGAGGAGCTCATAGCAATTCATCATAGAGCATCAGCAGGAGAAGCTCATAGCAATTCATCATACAGCAGCAGCAGGAGCAGCTTATAGCAACTCATCATATAGCAGCAGCATCAGCTCATAGCAATTCATCATTTAGCAGCAGCAGCTCATAGCAATTCATCATATAGCAGTAGCAGCTCATAGCAATTCATCATATAGTAGCAGCAGGAGCAGCTCATAGCAATGCATCATATAGCAGCAGCAGAAGCAGCTCATAGAAATTCATCGTATAGTGGATCAGAATGAAAATTTTGCAAAAAATCAGAGGAGATCCTCACCTTGTTGGATGAGCTCATTCTTCAACAGCACCTCAAGGCCGCGGCCTGGGAGGTGTGGAGGGGGAATAAGGTACCTTCTGCCGCAGTGTGGCATCAGTCGTAGTTGTGTAGCGTCTGCCGAAGTAGTGCGTTGGACGAACCACAGTGGAGCAGCTGCTGGAGACCATGAGAATGAGGGGCGGCACCAGAGGGAGGAGCAGCCAGGGAGATGTGCCCCTACCCGCCGGCCATGTAGCCTAGCTGGACAGAGCATCATCGAGGACCATAGGGAGGAGCAGCCAGGGAGATGGCGTGGGACCAGTGGCGACGGCTTGCTGGACGAACCCTAGTGCTGTAGACAGGGTATCGAGGTAGAGGGAAAGGGGAGAGGAGATGCAAGCAGGCAGGGCAACGAACGCTTGCGTGTTTGTTTTTACTTGAGGGTGAGGTGTGACACGGGCGTCACCAGTTGCATTTTGAGTGTAATATAGGCAGACATCGGAGTTATTTCACTATTCCCCTTCCCTTCAATTTTTAGTGAGGTTCTACCCGAAACACACCCCTCCAAAGAGAAATTAGTTAAGCCCAAGCCCATAACTCAAAAATGACTTCTTTACATCTTTTATGGCTTATTTTGACAATAAGCCCTGAAAAGGCAGAATAGAACTGGCCCTTAACCTGCAATTCAATTGTGCGTGTAATGATGAATCACTCCTACCTGATATAGTGTACATTTAGGCATCATCATACATGGCATAACCTAACACATGTGCATTCCATTGTAGAATCTGGAATATGCAATGTTTATGTTAGTTCATACGTTGCACATGATGTTTAAATGCCCCTTAAATCTGGCCAATCAAGTGATGGTCTTTAAGCCTCCTTCTTTGCTTCTTTTCTTGATATTTAAGATTTGCTCACACATCTGTTCAATTGCTTGTTTGCATCAGCCAGCCATACTAGGACTGTTTGCTTTGATTACTTATTGTTCTTGACCTAACACTCTAACAGAGCTTGTCAACAATTTAAACACTAAGGGCTGCTATAGTGGGGCCTTTTCTAACTCATAGGTGACATAAAGGGTTTGGCTGTACACTAAAGTAGGCTCTCCAAGAGTACCTGGAGATCCAGTTTGAAGGTATGCCTAGTTTTTACATAGTGCAGACATAGTAAATGCTCATTTCATTGTGTGCAAGTGCAAGAGATGCGGCATGTTTCATTATGTGGTGTTGTTTTATTATAATCACATCCTTTTGTGTTCACAGACTGGAAAGTATGCATATTTATCTTCCAAGGAGACGAGTAACTAGTTTGTGTCACCTTGCAGAGGGGGTGCAATGAAGATAAGATTGAGGATTTCCAAGTACAACATGTTAGGAAGGAGCCTTGCAAGAGAAGTAGGAGTTGCACTCAGCCTCTTCAACCTGTTAAGGTAAGTCACTGTATCTAACTCAACAGTTCAACTCTTTTTTGTTTTAGGCATAGTTAATTTGCTCTTTTCAATTGCTTTATTTGTCCTCAGTTAATGAGATGCCCAAAGAATGATGCCTGATGTTGGGTACTTGTATAACTATTAGTTGACATAATTAAAGGCCTTACCATTTAATTACTCTACCGAAGTGTGCCTGAAGCTTTGAAGTCTATTAACCAACTATTATTGAATGAGGCTCACAATCTAGTTTATATTAGGCTAATGATTGCATAGTTTTGCTTGTTGTAGTATGTTTGTATGAAATCCTCTGCTGTTCATTATGCTCCCTAAGACTTTAATTGAGCTATAGAATGGCCAACTGCTTGCTTACTTCTATGCAACATGTTGTCTAAATTTGTAACTTCTCCGTGTTTTGGATTGGGCCCCAACATCATGCTCCTCTGGTGAGCTAAGAGAGATTTCTGTATGCAGGCTGCACAGACTACCTTTTTATAATTTTTAAAATATCACCTGCTTATGCTTCATGACGTGTAACATTATTGTTAGTCCTGTTTTGCCATGTACAAAATAGTCTGTCTTGCTCGCTTCACTATTGTAACTATATTTTTGCCCTAGTCATGTGTACTTACAGAAACATTTTAGGATAAAGTGACATCAACACAAAGATATGCGAGCAGTGCGGCATGGCCGTTCCCGAATGATTATGGATTGGAATTGGAATGTGCTGATGTTCTCGAGCATCAACTAGAGGTGGCAAGACAACGTGTACATGATTCTGAACGTACAATCAACAAGTTGAGACTGGACATGCAGGTATTAGATGCAGGAGTCAAAAAATGAAACAAGACACTGAGGTAACAACGAAGGAATTTGAGATTTTGCAGACTGAAATTGGTGCTATCTAAATCTGGCCAATCCTATTTTCTGAAGAGATTATAGCTCAAATGGTAAGTTATGTTGATGCGCATCCATGATGTATGAGCTGTATTTTCCCAGTGTATGTAAATTGATGTTTGTGTATGCTTTATTATCACTGGTGCTGAACCATAATGCCCAGTGGGTATAATTGGCTATAATTTCTTTATTGTATACTGTAGGATTATTATACGTTTCTATGCCTTAGTCTCTTTATCGTATAGTGTATGTTTTCTAGAGGTGATAGTATAGAGTAGGATAATTCTTTGAATATGCTATGTCGTTCAAACGGGGGCCAACTCGCCCAAACATTGTAGTGACCATGGCCGTCCACAGGCCGTACGATCCATGGGCCATCTATGGGACGGACGATCCATGGCCTTCTATGGGCTGTCGGATCCGTGGGCCTTCTATGGGCTGTCGGATCCATGGGCCTTCTATGGGCCGTCGGATCCATGGGCCTTCTTTGGGCCATCGGATCAATGGGCCTTGATACGTCTCCAACGTATCTATAATTTTTGGTTGCTCCATGCTATATTATCTACTGTTTTGGACATTATTGGGCTTTATTATCCACTTTTATATTATTTTTGGGACTAACCTATTAACCGGAGGCCCAGCCCAGAATTGTTGTTTTTTGCCTATTTTAGGGTTCCAAAGAAAAGGAATATCAAACGGAGTCCAATCGGAATGAAACCTTCGGAAATGTGATTTTCTCAACGAACAAGACCCGGGAGACTTGGACCCTACGTCAAGACACAAAAGAGGAGGCCACGAGGTAGGGGGCGCGCCTACCCCCCCCCCCCAGGCGCGCCCTCCACCCTCATGGGCCCCCTGTTGCTCCACCGACGTACTCCTTCCTCCTATATATACCTACATACCCCCAAATGATTAGATATGGAGCCAAAAACCTAATTCCACCGCCGCAACTTTCTGTATCCACGAGATCCCATCTTGGGGCCTGTTCCGGAGCTCCGCCGGAGGGGGCATCGATCACGGAGGGCTTCTACATCAACACCATAGCCTCTCCGATGAAGTGTGAGTAGTTTACCTCAGACCTACGGGTCCATAGTTATTAGCTAGATGGCTTCTTCTATCTTTTTGGATCTCAATACAATGTTCTCCCCCTCTCTTGTGGAGAACTATTTGATGTAATCTTCTTTTTGCGGTGTGTTTGTTGAGACCGATGAATTATGGGTTTATGATCAAGTCTGTCAATGAACAATATTTGAATCTTGTCTGAATTCTTTTATGTATGATTGGTTATCTTTGCAAGTCTCTTCGACTTATCAGTTTGGTTTGGCCTACTAGATTGATCTTCCTTGCAATGGGAGAAGTGCTTAGCTTTGGGTTCAATCTTGTGGTGTCCTTTTCCAGTGATAGTAGGGGCAGCAAGGCACATATTGTATTGTTGCCATCGAGGAAAACAAGATGGGGTTTTCATCATATTGCATGAGTCTATCCCTCTACATCATGTCATCTTGCTTAAGGCGTTACTCTGTTTTTAACTTAATACTCTAGATGCATGCTGGATAGCGGTCGATGAGTGGAGTAATAGTAGTAGATGCAGGCAGGAGTCAGTGTACTTGTCTCGGACGTGATGCCTATATACATGATCATACCTAGATATTCTCATAACTATGCTCAATTCTGTCAATTGCTCAACAGTAATTTGTTCACCCACCGTACAATACTTATGCTCTCGAGAGAAGCCACTAGTGAAACCTATGGCCCCCGGATCTATCTTCATCATATTAATCTCCTACTACTTAGTTATTTCCTTTGCTTTTTTACTTTGCCTTTATTTTACTTTGCATCTTTATCACAAAAATACCAAAAATATTATCTTATCATATCTATCAGATCTCACTCTCGTAAGTGGCCGTGTAGGGATTGACAACCCCTATTCGCGTTGGTTGCGAGGATTTATTTGTTTTGTGCAGGTACGAGGGACTCGCGCGTAGCCTCCTACAGGATTGATACCTTGGTTCTCAAAAACTGAGGGAAATACTTACGCTACTTTGCTGCATCATCCCTTCCTCTTCGGGGAAAACCAACACAGTGCTCAAGAGGTAGCAAGAAGGATTTCTGGCGCCATTGTCGAGGAGGTCTACGCAAAAGTCAACATACCAAGTACCCATCACATACCCTTATCTCTCGCATTACATTATTTGCCATTTTCCTCTCATTTTCCTCTCCCCCCACTTCACCCTTGCCGTTTTATTCACCCTCTCTCTCTATCCTCCCTCTCTTTCTCTATTTGCCTCTTTTTGCTCGCTTGCTTTCTGTTTGCTTGTGTGTTAGTTTGCTTGCTTGTCACGATGGCTCAAGATAATACTAAATTATGTGACTTCACCAATACCAACAACAATGATTTTATTAGCACTCCGATTGTTCCTCTTACCGATGCTGAATCTTGTGAAATTAATACTGCTTTGCTGAGTCTTGTCATGAAAGATCCGTTTTCCGGCCTTCCTAGTGAAGATGCCGCTACCCATCTAAATAGCTTCGTTGATTTGTGTGATATGCAAAAGAAGAAATATATGGATAATGATATTGTTAAATTGAAGCTATTTCCTTTTTCGCTTAGAGATCGTGCTAAAGCTTGGTTTTTGTCTTTGCCTAAAAATAGTATTGATTCATGGAACAAGTGCAAAGATGCTTTTATCTCTAAGTATTTTCCTCCCTCTAAGATCATCTCTCTTAGAAACTATATTATGAATTTTAAGCAACTTGATCATGAACATGTTTAACAAGCTTGGGAGAGGATGAAACTAATGATACGTAATTGCCCTACTCATGGTTTAAATTTGTGGATGATTATACAAAACTTTTATGCCGAATTGAATTTTGCTTCTAGAAATCTTTTAGATTCGGCCGCGGGAGGCACTTTTATGGAAATCACTTTAGGAGAAGCTACTAAACTCCTAGATAATATTATGGTTAATTATTCTCAATGGCATACCGAAAGATCTACTAATAAAAAGGTGCATGCGATAGAAGAAATTAATGTTTTGAGTGGAAAGATGGATGAACTTATGAAATTATTTGCTAATAAGAGTGTTTCTTCTGATCCTAATGATACGCCCTTGTCTACTTTGATTGAGAATAATAATGAATCTATGGATGTGAATTTTGTTGGTAGGAACAATTTTGGTAACAACGCGTATAGAGGACATTTCAACCCTAGCTAGGCCTTATCCTATTAATCCCTCTAATAATTATGGTAATTCCTACAACAATTCTTATGGAAATTATAATAAGATGCCCTCTGATTTTGAATCTAATATTAAAGAATTTATTGCTTCGCTAAAGAATTTTAATGCTTTGATTGAAGAAAAATTTCTTAAGATTGATGAGTTGGCTAGGAACGTTGATAGAATTTCTCTTGATGTTGATTCTTTGAAACGTAGATCTATTCCACCTAAGCATGATATCAATGAGTCTCTCAAAGCCATGAGAATTTCCATTTATGAGTGCAAAGAAAGAACCGCTAGGATGCGTGCTAAGAAAGATGCCTTTATAAGAGCGTGTTCTTCTAGTTCCTATGAAAATAAAGATGAAGATTTAAAAGTTATTGATGTGTCCCCTATTAAATCTTTGTTTTGAAATATGAATCTTGATAATAATGGGACTGAATATGATCCACCTTTACCTAGAAGGCGTTCCAAGAATTCGGAATTTTTTGATCTTGATGCTAAAATTAATAAAAGTGGGATTGAAGAAATTAAAAACCTAGATGTTGCTAAACCCACTATTATGGATTTCAAGGAATTTAACTATGAAAATTGCTCTTTGATTGATTGTATTTCCTTGTTCCAATCCGTGCTAAATTCTCCTCATGCTTATAGTCAAAATAAAGCGTTTACTAAACATATCGTTGATACCTTGATGCAATCTTATGAAGAAAAACTTGAATGGGAGGTTTCTATCCATAGAAAACTTTATGATGAGTGGGAACCAACTATTAAAATTAAAATTAAAGATCATGAATGCTATTCTTTATGTGATTTGGGTGCTAGTGTTTCCACGATTCCAAAGACTTTGTGTGATTTGTTAGGTTTCCATGATTTTGATGATTGCTCTTTAAACTTGCACCCTGCGGATTCCACTATTAAGAAACCTATGTGAAGAATTAATGATGTTATTATTGTTGCAAATAGGAATTATGTGCCCATAGATTTTATTGTTCTTGATATAGATTGCAATCCTTCATGTCCTATTATTCTTGGTAGACCTTTCCTTAGAACAATCACTACAACAGGAACCCCCCTACAGCAACGCAATGATGTGTTGTCGTATGTTTATATAAACGTTGCTAATGCCTACACCAACGGATTTGTATGTGTTGTTGTAGGTGGCGTTGCAAGGGTCTACAACAACGTATATTCATGTGTTGGTAAATGGCGTAAATAAGCGTTGTAAGATAGCAACGTATATGGTTAGAGCTTAACAACACTTCATATGCGTTGGTGGCTGCTGCCCACAAAAAGGGTTTCCAAATGGTCATAGCATATCATTTCAATGCATATCAACCTTGCCAGGCTACATGAACAATTAATGGTATTTTTTTACCACTATAGGAATTATTAGGTCAATGCTGATAGTGCATAGGAGAAACGATATAAGAACTAAAAATGTCGCATATATGAACACATATATTAAATAGACTCAGTTGTATACAAAGAATGTGATACAAAGACTACAAGATGTGAAACTATATGTGGTAGACTGATTCCCGACCTTACAATCAACATCACAGCCATTCTAAAACTTTATGTTTGAAACATTGACCCTACAAATGACAATATAAAATATATTATGAAACTATCAGCTAGTAGCCCCATTCCATTCTGGATCTTGCAATCGACATCTGAGTCATGCATCATCAATTTGCCCTGCCAATCTACAACAACAAAGAAATGAGATCACTAATACCATGAGAAAAACACAGGTTAATATGGTAGTAAAATTTAAAGGGCAGCATACAAGGTTAGGGCATCCAATATTTACTCTTGCTACACAAGGAAAAAAAGGTTCTGAGTGGTTGTATCGGCTCGCACTACCATGAGTTCATACTCAGTATTAACACCATGCCGTTTAATATTATACTAAGTGTCGGTACTTTGAAGTGTAGCATGAGCAACATCATTGCGTTGTTCGAATTTTCCAAGCTTGGCAAAAACTATAACAAACATTCATATTGCAAAAAGTAAAAACAATAATAAACGTTGCTCAGTCATGTTGGGTTCCAAACAATATAAAATGATCATAATTTATCTGGTAGAAGCACATTTGTTTGATTCTTGCACTTGCATCCCCATACGGTAGAGAAAGTTTCACTTCATAAACAATACAGTTCTTTCGTGAACACATTACTGGAAGTTTCACTTCTCTGGACACCCAAGTTGAAGCAAGTACTACAAGACAATAATAGTTTGATCATCTAAAATATGTGGTCATGTCTGAAGGCTTTGATATGTCATAATTTGTTTGAAACACCTTTTACAACCCCAGCGGTGTCACTCAACTCTAGAGAAAACAGAGCACTAGCTTAGATACAACAACCACCTTTGATCTTTGTTTTCTTATAAACAAACTATCCATATCTTAATTGAGTTAAAACACCTTAAAAATAAAATACTAAAGTAATATACATTGAGGTACCTAACCAAAAAAATATTTGCGTTGACAAGTAGCACATCTTTTTTGCATCCGTGGTTCTGTAGTTCTCTAGAAAAAATAATATAAATGCAGAGATTCCAAAATTTCTAAAAGTAATTGAAGTCGATAGAAAATAATTCGCACGAAGCTACAATCAGGTCCCGTATTGAATGCTAACAAGTGTGTTTTCTTGACATCCTGATTCATATAGATGTGTAACAATAGTCTGAAGAGTGAATAGTGAATACACAAAAATTTCAACCAGAGTTTTTTTATAGCATTGCAGATTATGTCACGTAAATCATCCATAACTTTTTCAAGCCTTGAGGAATCATGCAGTCATACCTATCTCTGCAGAAGTAGTAGTCCCCTGATCTTTCCCAAAAGCTGAATAACGTTGACATACACAGCCACGCTAGAACAAGGAAACGAATTTAAAGTAATATACAACCAAAGGCTGCATTTGGCTGCTCGGTATTTTTGGAGTTTTAGGAGAATACCATGATTTTTCTAGAAACTTCGGTTTTAAATACTTTGATGTGTTTGGCGCCGACAAATACTGCAGTTTTATAAACCATAGTATATCTAAAACCATGTCTTTTTTGCTGTATTTGAAAAAGATCTCCCATCCTCTTTTTTCTAAACTGAGAAACACTCACTTCTTCCTACCATCATCATCTTCCATTCCTCCATCTCGTCCACAACCACGAAATCAAGATTACCACCTGGGGTCGTTGATCTATTCATCATTGACTATTGTGCTAGTGCAACAAGGGGCAGCCTGTAGGTTAGATCGTGCTAGATGTTTGATCCCATCGGATGCTGCATGTACACAGTACACATATACATGATATGATATAGGCCGACTGAGCACGCGTGCGATGGCTTAGATCATGGGGCAAATCGATTGATACTTAGAGCATAGTTGTACACATCCGGCTAAGCTAGCAGGCTAATCGACTCCATGCGACCAAAGGTACAACATAACTCTGATCTTAACGCTTAGGAGAGAGGACATGCGCAACCTGATCACGTTGTTGTATAATTACTTGAGTGTAGCTCAGTTCAGTTCAGCTAGCTATGATTATCCATGCAATGAGTAGTCAAAACCACAAAATCTGAGATAACTACACTTGCGAAACACCTTCGTTTTGCCAAAACTGAGAAAAACTGTTGTTTTCAGAAACCGAAGTATGCATTGCCGTCACATTGAAATACTGAGGTTTTCAATTACTATGGTTTTGTAAAAACTATGTTACCAAACTAGTCCAGACCAGAATGGATATGCAGTAAATTTTGGCACTACAAAAAATGACGAACTCAGTTTGTAAGATTGTGCAAGGGCATTTAAGTTCTGCAAATCCAAATCAGAGGAACATAAGCCATACCATAAGCACCAGCTAGCATTGTCATTTAGAATTTCGAGATCACCTAAAAGACAAAAAAGTGTACACCAATAAATGATACATGTAAATGGTCAGTTAGTACTTCTGAATGGCATACGTTTAGTTATATATGCATTACATCACAGGACAACCAAAGTGTCAGGACCGCACACAAATAAATTTCAATGGATAGAAGTAGAATCATACAGTAAGATTTAGGGGGCGGGGAGAGTACATGGCCGACGCCCTCACCTGCTTGAAGGCCAGGTATATGGTGTTGAAGTAGCAGCACAGTTGTCACCCATGTCATGTGAATATTCCAAATGAGCCAGGCACCAGAGCAACGAAGCAACCACAGACCCCCAACCCTGTAAAATTGATAGTCGAAAACTATAGATGAAATTGAAAGGGGCAAGAGATATTAGAAATTCTTGACAGCTAAGATGATCGCCGAACCACTCAAAATTGAGGCAGCATAGTGGTGTTCATGTGTGATTGGCAGTACAATGGTAGGTGACCATTGGCAAGTGATGATATAATCCTGGGAGCAGCGGCTAAATCGAATAGTATGACAAACACAATGGTGGAGTTCACAGCAACGACAGGACCATAGATCCTTAAGAGTCCTGCCAATGGATGGGGTGTTGCTCCTGCTGCTCCATCGGAAGCAGCGATAGTGGTAGGGGCGGTGTAGTGGTGTCAAGGAGATCAAAGTCATGATCCACGACAAAGAATGAGACAGGGCCATGACACAAAGAACCATAGCAGGTAAGAGCAGAGGAGGGGAGTGCCTTACTGAAACTAACCGCAGGTGTTGGAGTTGAAGTAGCCAAGGCGAAGCAGCAACATCGAGCCCCAACTGGTAGCAGTGTGTGCAGAGATGAGGGGTAGTGGGTCTACAAATGTGAGCAGACGTGGGAGCTGCGCCGGCGACCCATGGCGCCTAGGGTTGATGCAGGGGTGTGGAGGACGTCGCGACGGCGGAGGATCAGAGGAGAGTACCGCGGGAAGCCATGCCGCCGGTGAGCGACGACGCGGTAGCGCGTCGGACCTAGCCGAACTTGGAGGTGGCGGCGGCGGGAGTGGCAGCGTCGGAGATCATGGAACTGGGGTGAGAGAGAGGAATCGATAGGGGAGAGAGAGGATCAGAGGAATCGGTGGAAGAGATAGATCGTGGATAAAAAAAATGGCTGTTTGGTGCGAGATAATTGGAGCGGAGGAGGTGGCCACAGGGTGTTAAGTTAAGGGG
>NC_041390.1:505998870-506011901 GCF_002162155.2 Triticum dicoccoides
TAACCCAAACAACACATGTTATCATCATCGTTGCTAGATATGTGTTGGTGGGTGTTTGTTGTAGTGAATTGGTGCAATTATTGATATGAAGGAAGGAAATATTAGATTCCAATTTCCATTAAGGAAAGGCATGGAACACTTTCCTAAAAAGAAAATTAAATTACCTTATAAATCTATTATGAGAGCCACTTATGGATTGCCTACCAAAGATGGCAATACCTAGATCTATCCTTGCTTGTTATGCCTAGCTAGGGGCGTTAAACGATAGCGCTTGTTGGGAGGCAACCCAATTTTATTTTTATTCCTTAATTTTTGCTCCTATTTAGTAATAAATAAATTATCTAGCATCTGTTTTGGTTGTGTTTTTTGTGTTTAATTAGTGTTTGTGCCAAGTAGAACCGTTGGGAAGACTTGGGGAAAGTCTTGTTACACTTGCTGTAAAAAACAGAAACTTTAGCGCTCACGAGAACTACTGCCATTTTTATTTCGAAAGTTCTATTCAGTTAATTATTTTTGAAGATTATTAATAGATAAATTTCTCATGTCCAGCAATTTATTTTAGAATTTTGGGGTTCCAGATCTTGCGCTAGCTACAGATTACTACAGACTGTTCTGTTTTTGACAGATTCTGTTTTTCGTGTGTTGTTTGCTTATTTTGATGAATCTATGGCTAGTAAAATAGTTTATAAACCATAGAGAAGTTGTAATACAGTAGGTATAACACCAATATAAATAAAGAATGGGTTCATTACAGTACCTTGAAGTGGTCTTTTATTTTCTTTCGCTAACGGAGCTCACGAGATTTTCTACTTTAAGTTTTGTGTTGTGAAGTTTTCAAGTTTTGGGTAAAGATTTGATGGATTATGGAACAAGGAGTGGCAAGAGCCTAAGCTTGGGGATACCCATGGCACACCCAAGATAATCTAAGGACACCTAAAAGCCAAAGCTTGGGCATCCCCTCTTTCGTCTACTTCTATCGTTAACTTTACTTGGAGCTATATTTTTATTCGTCACATGATATGTGTTTTACTTGGAGCGTCTTGTATTATTTGAGTCTTTATTTGTTAGTTTACCACAATCATTATTGCTGTACACACCTTTTGAGAGAGCCATACATGATTTGGAATTTGTTAGAATACTCTATGTGCTTCGCTTATATCTTTTGAGTTATATAGTTTTGCTCTAGTACTTCACTTATATCTTTTAGAGCACGGTGGTGAATTTGTTTTATAGAAACTATTGATCTCTCATGCTTCACTTATATTTTTTGAGAGTCTTGAATAGCATGGTAATTTGCTTAAAATCTTAATATGCTTGGTATTCAAGAATAATAATAATAATAATACTTTCTTATGAGTGTGTTGAATACTATGAGAAGTTTGATGCTTGATAATTGTTTTGAGATATGAAGATGGTGATATTAAAGTTGTGCTAGTTGAGTAGTTGTGAATTTGGGAAATACTTGTGTTAAAGTTTGTGATTCCCGTAGCATGCACGCATGATGAACCGTTATGTGATGAAGTTGGAGCATGATTTATTTTTTGATTGTCTTCCTTATGAGTGGCAGTCGGGGACGAGCGATGGTCTTTTTCTACCAATCTATCCCCCTAGGAGCATGCACGTAATACTTTGCTTTGATAACTTGTAGATTTTTGCAATAAGTATATGAGTTCTTTATGACTAATGTTGAGTCCATGGATTATACGCACTTCTCTCACCCTTCCACCTTTGCTAGCCTCTCTAATACCGCACACCTTTCGCCGGTATCATACACCCACCATATGCCTTACTCAAAACAGCCACCATACCTACCTATTATGGCATTTCCATAGCCATTCCGAGATATATTGCCATGCAACTTTCCACCGTTCCATTTATTATGACACAATCCATCATTGTCATATTGCTTAGCATGATCATGTAGTCAACATCGTATTTGTGGCAAAGCCACCATTCATAATTCTTTCATACGTGTCACTCTTGATTCATTGCATATCCCGGTACACCGCCAGAAGCATTCATATAGAGTCATATTTTGTTCTAAGTATCGAGTTGTAATTGTTGAGTTGTAAGAAAAATAAAAGTGTGATTATCATCATTATTAGAGCATTGTCCCAGTGAGGAAAGGATGATGGAAACTATGATTCCCCCACAAGTCGGGATGAGACTCCGGACGAAAAAAAAGAGGCCATAAAAAAAGAGAAAAGGCCCAAATAAAAAATGAGAGAAAAAGAGAGAAGGGACAATGTTACTATCCTTTTACCACACTTGTGCTTCAAAGTAGCACCATGATATTCATGATAGAGAGTCTCCTATGTTATCACTTTCATATACTAGTGGGAATTTTTAATTATAGAACTTGGCTTGCATATTCCAATGATGGGCTTCCTCAAAATGCCCTAGGTCTTCATGAGCAAGCAAGTTGGATGCACACCCACTTAGTTTCTTCATATACTTATAGCTCTAGTGCATCCGTTGCATGGCAATCCCTACTCACTCGCATTGATATCTATTGATGAGCATCTCCATAGCCCGTTGATACGCCTAGTTGATGTGAGACTATCTTCTCTCTTTTTGTCTTCTCCACAACCACCATTCTATTCCACCTATAGTGCTGTGTCCATGGCTCACGCTCATGTATTGCGTGAAGATTGAAAAAGTTTTGAGAATGTCGAAAGTATGAAACAATTGCTTGGCTTGTCATCGGGGTTGTGCATGATTTAAATATTTTGTGTGGTGAAGATGGAGCATAGCCAGACTATATGATTTTGTAGGGATAACTTTCTTTGGCCATGTTATTTTGAGAAGACATAATTGCTTTGTTAGTATGCTTGAAGTATTATTATTTTTATATCAATATGAACTTTTGTCTCGAATCTTTCGGATGTGAATATTCATACCACAATTAAGAAGAATTACATTAAAATTATGCCAAGTAGCACTCCGCATCAAAAATTCTATTTTTATCATTTACCTATTCGAGGACGAGCAGGAATTAAGCTTGGGGATGCTTGATACGTCTCCAATGCATCTATAATTTTTGATTGCTCCATGCTATATTATCTACTGTTTTGGACATTATTGGGCTTTATTATCCACTTTTATATTATTTCTGGGACTAACCTATTAACCGGAGGCCCAGCCCAGAATTGCTGTTTTTGCCTTATTTAGGGTTTTGAAGAAAAGGAATATCAAACGGAGTCCAAACGGAATGAAACCTTCGGGAATGTGATTTTCTCAACGAACAAGACCCGGGAGACTTGGACCCTACGTCAAGACACAAAAGAGGAGGCCACGAGGTAGGGGGCGCGCCTACCCCCCCCCCCCAGGCGCGCCCTCCACCCTCGTGGGCCCCCTGTTGCTCCACCGGCGTACTCCTTACTCCTATATATACCGACGTACCCCCAAACAATCAGATACGGAGCCAAAAACCTAATTCCACCGCCGCAACTTTCTGTATCCACGAGATCCCATCTTGGGGCCTGTTCCGGAGCTCCGTCGGAGGGGGTATCGATCACGGAGGGCTTCTACATCAACACCATAGCCTCTCCGATGAAGTGTGAGTAGTTTACCTCAGACCTACGGGTCCATAGTTATTAGCTAGATGGCTTCTTCTCTCTTTTTGGATCTCAATACAATGTTCTCGCCCTCTCTTGTGGAGAACTATTCGATGTAATCTTCTTTTTGTGGTGTGTTTGTTGAGACCGATGAATTGTGGGTTTATGATCATGTCTATCTATGAACAATATTTGAATCTTCTCTGAATTCTTTTATGTATGATTGGTTATCTTTGCAAGTCTCTTCGAATTATTAGTTTGGTTTGGCCTACTAGATTGATCTTTCTTGCAATGGGAGAAGTGCTTAGCTTTGGGTTCAATCTTGCGGTGTCCTTTCCCAGTGACATTAGGGGCAGCAAGGCACATATTGTATTGTTTCCATCGAGGATAACAAGACGGGGTTTTCATCATATTGCATGAGTCTATCCCTCTACATCATGTCATCTTGCTTAAGGCGTTACTCTGTTTTTAACTTAATACTCTAGATGCATGTTGGATAGCGGTTGATAAGTGGAGTAATAGTAGTAGATGCAGGCAGGAGTCGGTCTACTTGTCTCGGACGTGATGCCTATATACATGATCATACCTAGCTATTCTCATAACTATGCTCAATTCTGTCAATTGCTCAACAGTAATTTGTTCACCCACCGTAGAATACTTATGCTCTCGAGAGAAGCCACTAGTGAACCTATGGCCCCCGGGTCTATCTTCATCATATTAATCTCCTACTCCTTAGTTATTTCCTTGGCTTTTTACCTTGCCTTTATTTTACTTTGCATCTTTATCACAAAAATACCAAAAATATTATCTTATCATATCTATCAGATCTCACTCTCGTAAGTGGCCGTGTAGGGATTGACAACCCCTATTCGTGTTGGTTGCGAGGATTTATTTGTTTTGTGCAGGTACGAGGTACTCGCGCGTAGCCTCCTACTGGATTGATACCTTGGTTCTCAAAAACTGAGGGAAATACTTATGCTACTTTGCTGCATCATCCCTTCCTCTTCGGGGAAAACCAATGGACTGCTCAAGAGGTAGCAGGCCTTCTTTGGGCCGTCGGGTCAATGGGCCTTCTACGTCCCGCAGGATCCATGGGCCTTCTACGGGCCGTCTCATCTATGGGCCTTGTACGGGCCGTATAAGGGGCCGTAAACGGGCTAGAGTGGAAATCGTACGTTTTATGGGCTGACATAACGAGCCGTTAATAGGCCGTATTTGATGATGCTATGAAAATGGCCCAATAGATTAACGGGCCACAAACGGGCCGACTGTATCCACGGGCTGAATTTGACCCACAAGCAGAAAAGGCCAGTAACGGGCCGTAAGTATCCGAATGCTGGAAATGAGCCCAAGAATAAATGGGCCCTTAGAAGGCCGAAAGGTAACACGGGCTGGAAACGACCCAATAGAATAATGGGCCGCTAATGGGTATAAAGCGATACACTGTTCATTACGGGTCGGTTTAACCCCGGGCCATTAATGGGCCAAGAGTTATAAAGGGACTCATATGGGCCGA
The DNA here is from genome assembly GCF_002162155.2 of Triticum dicoccoides. NCBI lineage: Eukaryota > Viridiplantae > Streptophyta > Magnoliopsida > Poales > Poaceae > Triticum > Triticum dicoccoides. The sequence continues at coordinate 506,003,944 of NC_041390.1, forward strand.
AATACGTCATGGGCCATACATGGGCCGGAAGTTAAAACAGGCTGGAATTATATTGGACGGCCCAGATGACGCTACTGGGCCTAATTTGGATAGGCCGTAAACGGGCCCTGGGTTAGCGGGCTGTAAATGGGCTATATGCGAATAGGTCATTAACAGGCTTGCCGTGGGCCGGCCCGCCACCTTTTGACCAAGTCAAATGGGCCGACCTTTTCACAGGAATGGGCCTTTGCTGGGTCGTGCCACGTGTCAACGTATCATAGGCGCTTTGGGTCCAATGAGTGGATGACATCTGTCCCAACGGTGAGCCGACACGTGTTTCCTCCAGCCAATGATGATTTTACACGTGGAAAATCCCCATTGGTCAGGGCTGTTAACGGTTATCGGATCCAAAACCGGACCCGATAGCTTAACGATGTTCCGTTACGGTGGATGCCACGTGTCGGTCACTCTTGACGAAAGCACTTCTGTGACGCGTGATTTATCTCATCGAAGTGGACACTTCCGTGATGATAATTTTGGTAATGTCATGGAACACTTGTACGACATCACAGGTATGACTATCTTGATTCTGTCATAAAATTGTCATGGATGTACATGCATGACAGAAAACGTGACCTACTGTGACAAACACGTATCATCACGGAAGTGTATTTTTTTGTAGTGCACCATGCCTACCTATTATGGCATTTTCATAGCGATTCCAAGATATATTGCCATGCAACTTCCATCGTTTTGTTTTATTATGACACATATCATCATTGTCATATTGCTCTGCATGATCATATAGTTGACATAGTATTTGTGGCTCCGGCATTGTTCATATTTTTTGTAGATTTCACGCTAGATCATTGCACATCCCGGTACACTACTAGAGGCATTCACATAGAGTCATATTTTTGTTCTAGTATCGAGTTGTAATTTTCTTTTAAGCTATAAGTAAATAGAAGTGTGATGATCTTCATTATTGGAGCATTATCCCATGTGAGGAATGAAAAAAATAGATAGGCCAAATAAGCCCAAAAAAAGAGGCTGAAGTGCCCAACAAAAAAAGAGAGAAAAGAAAAAAAACGAGAGAAAAAGAGAGAAGGGACAATGTTACTATCATTTTTCCACACTTGTGCTTCAAAGTAGCACCATGTTCTTCATGATAGAGAGTCTCCTATTTTGTCACTTTTATATATTACTAGTGGGAATTTTTCATTATAGAACTTGGCTTGTATATTCCAATGATGGGCTTCCTCAAATGCCCGAGGTCTTCATGAGCAAGCAAGTTGGATGTACACCCACTTAGTTTTTCTTTTGAGTTTTCATACACTTATAGCTCTAGTGCATTCGTTGCATGGCAATCCCTACTCCTTGCATTGATATCAATTGATGGGCATCTCCATAGCTCGTTGATTAGCCTCGTCAATGTGAGACTTTCTTCTTTTTTGTCTTCTCCACACAACCTCTAACATCGTATTCTATTCCACCCATAGTGCTATATCTATGGCTTACGCTCATGTATTGCATATGATCATGTATATAGGCATCATGTCCGAGACAAGTAGGCTGATTCCTTCCCAAATCTACTACTATCACTCCACCCATCGACCACTATCTAACATGCATCTAGGGTATTAAGCTAATAAAAACAGAGTAACGCCTTAAGCAAGATGACATGATGTAGAGAAAGTAAACCCAAGCAATATGAAAAAACATCCTTTTATCCTTAATGGCAACAATACAAATATATTTCATGTCCCTTTCTGTCACTGGGATTGAGCACCGCAAGATTGAACCCATCACAAAGCACCTCTCCCTTTGCAATAAAAATCATCTAGTTGGCCAAACTAAATAATAGATCAAAGAGAAATTCAATGCTATAATAATCATGCATAAAATAATTTAGAAAAGACTTAATTAGTATTCATGAATAATCTGATCATAAACCCACAATTCATCGGATCCGAACAAACACACTGCAAAAGAAGATTACATTGGATAGAACTCCAAGAACATCAAGGAGAACATTGTATTGAAGATCAAAGAGAGAGAAGAATCCATCTAGCTACTAGCTATGGACCCGTAGGTCCGTGGTGAACTACTCACGCATCATCGGAAGGGCAGCAAGGATGATATAAAAGCTCTCCATGACCAAATCCCTCTCCGACAGGGTGCTGGAAAAGGCCTTCGGATGGGATCGCGGAAGAACAGAAACTTGAGGCGGCGGTTAAAGTGTTTCGGGTGGCTCTCTGGTATAATGGGAATATTTGGGAGTTTATAGGGGTGGAATTAGGTCAGGAGGTGCCATGAGGGGCCCAAAAGCCTGGGGGCACCTCCCCTAGGGCGCGCCCCCTGAGCTTGTCGCTCCCACATGACTCCACAGGTCTTCTCCTAAACATTCATGGGTCCCTTCTGGTCCAGAAAAAATTAATCCAAAGTTTTTTCTCCATTTCGACTCTATTTGATATTTATTTTCTGAACAGCAAAAAACAAGCAAAAACAGCAACTGGCACTAGGTACAAGGTTAATAGGTTAGTCCCAAAAATGATATAAAATTGCATATAATTGCATATAAAACATCCAAAATTGATACTATAATAGCATGGAACAATAAAAAATTGTTGATACGTTGGAGACGTATCATGTACTCTCTCTCACCTCGATGTAATCTCTAATTGAACATGGTGTTTGATGTTATATATTATTATCCAGTGATGTGTTGCATCTCTGTTATGTTTGAGCAGTTTCTTTTTTTCCGATGGGTTCATTGTGATATGCTATAGTTGATATGAGTTGTATGTTATTATGGTGTTGTCCTATGGTGCCTGCATTTTCGAGCACACATGTGGGATTCACACTGTAGGGTGTTGCAATATGTGATTGATTTGCTTATGGTGGGTTGCAGGAGTGATAGAAACCTAAACACTAGTTCGTGAGTTATTGCATATAGGATTAAAGGGGACCTTAGAACTTAATGCTATGTTTGGATTTTACCTTAATGAATCTTTGGTACTTGCGGATACTTGCTAGAGTTCCAATCATAAGAATGTATGGTTCCAAGTACAGATATCATGTTAGCGTAGGCCTCCCCCGTATAAAAAACTGCAATAGAGGGTTATCACTGTCATTTCATATCCAATTGCCTAGGGACAATCCTTTTCTTTATTATTCTTCCAAAATCCTTTTCTTTATTGTTCTTTTATTCAAACAACACCTAACTTTTATTCCCACGCTCTTTATATTCTTGCAAAGCTATCTTTCCTTTCCCGCAAAGTGGTTTTATTTCTTATTCTAGGTAAAACAAATGTTAAGTGTGTTTAGAGTTGTATTGGTGGTTGACAGAACTTGAGAGAATATTAATTCTATATGTAGCTCCTCGTTGGGTTCGACACTGTTACTTATCGAAAAGGCTACAACTGATCCCCTACACTTGTGGGTTATCAACATCGTCCTAACAAAATTAATTGGCTACGGTTATGGGCACTATTATAGAAGTTGCAACACAAGCATTTCAGATTTCATTTTGAATTTTGGGAATTTTGTGAATTTATTTTGTCAGGGAACCAAAATAAAGCTAATTCAGTCTAATTCATCAAAAAATCGTTCATTCAAAACCACTTGCTCTATCCGAGTGGTAAGAACATGAAAATATTTATGTCAAGTCGATGACGGAACTCCTATACAAAGCCTTTTCCCTTTTGTTGTTTATTTTTAAAATTTTGGATTAAAAACCCATTTTTTGTTCATTCAATTGGATTCCATAATAAAACAAACTAGACTACAAAAACCTGAGAAAAAATACTGAATGGAGCTTGGCGCAAAGAAGCTTGAGTGAATTACCAAGGAGTTTATGTCCCAGTTTAGATGGTGTGGCACTGATAAACTTCAGATTGTTGAGTGGGTCTTATTTAGCATGTTCTTCTTACTTAGTCCGTGGTTTAATACTTCCCTCCTATTGGCAAGATCAAAGCTTTGATTTCTTTGTAATAAAAATGTATGAAGATTGACTATATACATCTTAGGATGAGGATCTTCAATTAATAAACGTTGTCATTATCTAAATAAACATATTGCATTTTATTTCAAAACCACTTCATATATTGATAAAGAAAAGGTAATACTACATAATTCGTCACATGGGACAATACGCCCCTACCAATAACCCATTGGATCTTGAAATAAGACATAATTCAGCAATCTCATGAGCGACCCTATTTAATCTTAACAAAAGAAAATTGTTGTAGAAGTTGGGAGACCCCAAAGCCTCTTTCTTGAAATCAATGAGAGTCGGGTCATCTAAAGGGTTGCCATTCTCCAAGATGATGAGATTATGCATGAAGATATCCACATAGAGGCCCGCCAAACAGGCACATAGTTCACCATCAACTCCCACACTAGCAAAACCTTCACCCGCAATGGATCGTGCATCAACATTGATCTTGATCATTCCTGTAAAGGGTGCCTCTAAGGCATTAAATTATCAAACAAACATGGAAGCAATAACATGGTCCATAATTGGTTGCCCTTTATCGAGGCAAGAATGAACAATTTCTTTAGATACTCCCATGAAAGGCGTCCACAGATTGTCCAACAAAATGAGTAAATAACCATTGCTGAGATGGAAGCCTTGCCATTGCCAAAGATGTCTCAGTATGGAAGTTTGCACAACCAGACTATGTAGGCAAAAACTCTAACATTAGGAGGTACATTAGCTTTCCGAATGAGATTTCATACGTTCCTGGTCCCATAGACAACACTAGTGCTTGACTATGCTGCCCAGAGTCGGCAGAAGACATATGCTCATTAAGTGGCAACTCATAAGCACTACTAACATCAAACTCTCCACTGTTTTCATACTACTAGGCAATAAAATCTTCATCGCCGTAGGAAGGAAACACGTGAGCCAAGCATTGTCTCTGTGTAGTTGGGATAAATACGCGGGTGTATGTTTTTTATTGTAATTGGTAGTATGTTTTGCACAAGATGTAGATATGTGGGCTTTTTGGTTCCTAACCACATTTTGCCATACCCCAAGTTAAACAAATCGGGTTTATGTTTGGTTTTAGCCACACATTGGACAAAATTCTTTTTGTGAAAAGTAAAGCTTCACATATAATCAAAGTTTAAAATCGCGGGCGAAATCTAAGCGATCGCGCCGCTATCGCGGATCTGGAACCACCCCGCGATTTGCTGCCTTCCCAAAATCACGGGAGATTGTGTCGCTATCGCAGGCGATTGCGTCGTTTCTTCCTTACCTGTTGCGGCAAAAATTCTGGCCGCGATTCCCTCTCGCCCGCGATCTTAAACTTTGCATATAATACACAGAAGAAGGTTGCAAAATTCTATGAGGCAAGCTGAAGTGTAAGCATCCTAGGAATTTGTACTCCGAAAGTTATACAAGTTAAATGAAAAACAATAAGGCTCCCGGTTCAGATGGGTTCCCGACCGAGTTCTATAAAAAATGCTGGCACATTATTAAGGGGGATTTACTACCTATGTTTCATGATCTATTCTCTGGACAGCTTTAATTATTTCACTTGAATTTTGGAGCTATCACATTGCTCCCTAAGAAAGCGGATGATGCGAGGATTGAGCAGTTCAGACCGATCTGCCTCCTCAATGTTAGTTTCAAAATCTTCACCAAGGTCGGGACCAATAGGCTCACACAGATTGCGCAGTCTGTGGTGCAACAATCCCAAACTGCTTTCATGCCGGACAGGAACATCCTTGAAGGGGTGGTTGTTCTTCATGAAACGCTCCATGAAATCCATTCCAAAAAATTAGATGGAGTAATTTTTAAGGTGGATTTAAAAAAAGCGTACGATAAGGTTAAGTGGCCATTCCTCCAACAGGCATTGCGTATGAAGGGTTTTGATGAAGCCTGGCGCCGACAGGTCGAATCCTTTACACAAAAAGGGAGTGTGGGAATTAAAGTGAATGACGATATAGGTCATTACTTCCAGACACATAAAGGCCTCAGACAAGGAGATCCGATGTCCCCTATCATGTTTAACATTGTGGTGGATATGTTAGCAATTTTGATAGGAGTGGTACCTCATCTCGTTGATGGAGATGTATCCATCCTTCAATACGCAGATGATACAATCATCTTTATGGAGCATGATTTGGCCAAGGCGAGAAATATGAAGCTAGTGTTATGCCTTGTTGAACAATTGACCGGGTTAAAGATTAACTTTCATAAGAGCGAGTTGTTCTGCTTTGGTAGAGCCAAAGACGACCAGGATTCTTATAGGCAATTGTTTGGGTGCGAGTTGGGGAGTTTACCCTTCTCATACCTTGGTATTCCGATACACCATCGTAGGCTAACAAACAGAGAATGGAAGTGCATCGAGGATCGATTTGAGAAAAAACTGAGCTGTTGGAAGGGTAAGCTCATGTCATATGGAGGCCGTTTGATATTGATTAATTCGGTGCTCACGAGTATGCCTATGTTTCTCTTATCGTTCTTTGAGGTCCCAGTTGGTGTTAGGAAACGACTGAACTTCTATCGGTCACGTTTCTTTTGGCAGGGTGATGAACTTAAAAGAAAATACCGGCTTACTAAATGGGACATCATCTGTAGACCGAAAGACCAAGGGGGCCTTGGTATTGAAAACCTTGAAGTTAAGAACAGATGCCTTCTTAGTAAGTGGTTGTGGAAGCTTTCTTCCGGAACTGAGGCCATGTGGGCCCAGATCCTCCGCAACAAGTACCTTCAGACTAAAACATTGTCCCAGGTCGCAGTCAGGTCGAATGATTTGCCTTTCTGAAAAGGACTAATGAAAGTCAAACAATCAATTTTCAATAGGACGAGATTTGTTATTGGAAATGGTACAAGTACATGTTTCTGGGAGGATACTTGGCTTGGAGACTCACCTTTAGCCATTCAATATCCGTCTTTATATCGGATTGCTCAACGACGTGAGGTGTTCGTGGCGACGGTATTTCAATCTGTCCCCCTTAATATTCAGTTTAGACGGTCACTAGCGGGCAATCGTTGGGAAGAATGGCTCCATCTAGTTAGGAGACTGATGGAGGTTCAACTTTCTCACCAACCCGATGTATTACGCTGGAAGTTGACTAGTTCTGGAGTATTTACAGTCAAATCAATGTATATTGATGTTATTAATTCGAATGCTATTCCAACTTCCAAGTATGTTTGGGCTGTCAAAGTTCCTTTAAAAATTAAAGTGTTTATGTGGTTTGTCCATAAACAAGTTATTTTAACAAAGGACAACTTGATCAAGCGTAATTGGACAGGACCTACTAGGTGTAGTTTCTGTGATCGGGATGAGACGATTAAGCATTTATTCTTTGATGCCCGTTGGCCAAAGTTCTTTGGCGGACGGTCCATATTGCTTTTAATATTACTCCACCGACTTCGGTCAATGCATTATTTGGGACATGGCTTAATGGGGTTGAGCCAGACTTAGCAAGACATATTCGGGTTGGAGTTTGCGCTCTGTTGTGGACTATCTAGAATTGCAGAAATGATTTGGTTTTTAACAAAACATCACGGTTTCATTTCTTGCAGGTTATTTTCCGAGCTACGGCACTAATCCGTTCGTGGTCGCTACTCACTCCGATGGAGGCCAGGGAGCATTTGGTTACTGGATCTATCCGTTGGGAGATGGTAGCTCGGGATATCTTCAACCGGTTTGGATGGCGGTCATGTAATAGGATAGGCAATTAGTTTTCCTATCTTTTTAGCCAGCCGGTTGTGGCACCTTTCCCTGTCTAGCTTGTGTGTCTAGCCTCTTTTAGCTCTGTGTGAGCTGCATTTATCTTTTTTCTTTCTTTAAGCTGGAGACTTTGGAACCTTGTTGGCACATTTTGTTATTTGGTTAATAAGATGGCCGTATGCATCATTTTGATGCAGAGGCCGGAGAGCCCCCCTTTTCAAAAAAAAACAATTGTGGCAAAGTCAGCTTGAAACCAAACACCCTTCTACATTCATGGATATGCCCCCTCCC
>NC_041390.1:506012124-506099225 GCF_002162155.2 Triticum dicoccoides
ATTCTATGTGTTTGGCGAAAAGGATGGATGAAAGGCGCATGCAGAGACATGCACTCTCGGAGACGTGACAGAAAGCTTAGGTTCCAACTGTTTTCGATGAAGCGCACCAGATGTGACTTCAAATAAAGAACGCTCTCTCTCTCTCTCTCACACACACACACACACACACACGCACAGTGGGAAGAATAGTGCACGCCTGCCTGTACCTTGAATCTGAGAGAAAAGTGTGAGAGCAAAGGTTGGCCCTTGCTTGCATGAAAAGGGGATATGCCGGGTCTGCGATGGTGCATACTTTTGTCTCCCAGCTGCAAGGAAATACATTTACTGGGCATGCACAGGCGCATACTTTGTCTCCCAGCGGCAAGAAAATACTTCATTTACTGAGCATGCACACCTGCTTACTCATGCATACGTACGTACCCATTAATTGCACATATTCTAACATCCATGTAGCCCTTGGAGCACATGTCTGCCATACACATCTCCTGCAGCTCTCTACGCATAGGAGAATAGGTTGCAGGCTGTGAACATGTATTATTGCGTACTGTATGCATCCATCTTTAGATAGCAACATCTATAAACCAAAATACCAAATGGTCTAGGCCCACCCACTTTTTAAAAATATCAAAAAAAAGAAAAGTCGATCAATATGGTCTAGTGTTCTCACATGTAAAGGTTCGCGGAAAAATGACTTACATAGTCTTCTGTGTGAAAAAAGTCAATAAAATTGGATTTATATAAAAGTTATTATTCAAGGTTTTTGAAGGTTGCGATTTTTTTCGCCCAAAAGGAGTAGAACACTCGACCATGTTTGCTACAAAAAAAATTAGAATTGTTTGTTTTTGATATTTTAAAAAATTAAAATGCTTTAGCGGGTGCGCCAAGACCCAGGTTCCAAAGATCTGCAGGCCATCTATAAGTACATTCCTTTTGGAAAATTTACTTTAGAGCCCGGCTTGTGGAGGTCTTTTTTCATTTAAAAAAACACATTTTGAGATTACAAAAGTTTCTGAAAAAGACCTACATGTTCATATGGAGGTATACTACATGTGTGTAAGGTTTAATGGTGATATACGTTAACATACAAACTACGCGGAATGAATAAATTCATGGTTTTGAAAATGATGAATAGGTGCAAAAAAATCACAAATCTGCAAAGCTTGTGTATTATTCATTGATGGGTAGGAGACATACAAGAGAAGAAGAGAGAAGCATCACACAAGGTGTATGTGTGAAAAACAAAGAGGGATACAACACAGCACAAGACTCTCCTAGCTCGAACTCCAGCCGGCAAGGCAACTAGACGAAATACAAAGCTTTGTGGGCCATGTCATGACTAACACCGGGCACCATCATCGCACGGCAACGACTCCTGGACGAATCGGGTCAACATACCTCCCACCAATGCGTCTAGAGGATCGGCAAGTGGGGTGCAGGGCCTGGCCCACTAGAAGGAGAAGCCATGGAGGGAGTGTCGTCAGGGCCATACATAGCACCGTCGAGGCCATGAAAAGTGCAATTAAAAATCCACAAATTTGTCACTCTTTTTTTTTCAGGTTGTAACGTATTTCATTGTGGATCTTGATACACTTGTAGAATACATTCATGTGAACATGTAGGATATTTTCTAGAATTTCTTAAAACTTGAAAAATGTGATTTTCCATTTTTTTGAGAAATCCGAGCTCCAAAATGCCTCACTCCACTCGTTCTCGCATGTACATCTACTGTGCCTGCCTGGATTTCTAGCAGACACGGGTTTAATTTCCCCCATCATCCACCCATAGTGCCGCACTATGTATATACAGCACACGTACACGGGACACACACACACCGTTCTGAATACGTACCTGTATATGCATGCGTGTCTAGTGCGTGCGCAACAACGGCCATGCTGTTTCGGGACCAGTCTCGCTCGCATCTTGCATGCATGGATCAGTCGCGAACAGTTGAATGGACAGATCGATCGTTGGCGCGACAATCTCTTCGAGTACAAGAAAAGAAGGACGCACCATGGATGTATGGTTCCTGGTCATTGCCCGTCTTATGTAGGGGCTGGCAGGCAGGCAGGCACACCTTGCGATTGCGAGAACCGTACGCGCGCGCGGCACCACGGCGTGCAGGCGTGCGTTCGTGTCTTTGCTTCCTGGCATGAAGCTTCTGTCTCCATTGTTTGGATATCTGCCGGAGTGCCGAAGCACAGGTAGATTGACACACCGAGGAGACAGGGAGGGTGTGACACATATCCCAACACCACACAACACAGTTTGTGCGCGTACGTAAGATTGTCGACCGTGCATGAAATGATGGCATGCTTCTGCTGCACCAAGCACGCATGCGCGATTTTCCAACGTCTAGCAAATTCGATACTGTTTATCTTGCACATTCACACTATCAAAATGGCCGGGCAAACAAGAAACCCATTCTTTATTCCTGCACTTTCGAGCTTGTTGGGGGGTACCGGCCGGCTAGCAAATCTTTCTCCTTTTTCGTTTTGTTGCGCGGGGGCCGGGCCATGAGATCGTGGCCGTCCATAACAGTACTGACATGTCGCTTTCCTCTTTACGCCTTGCGGTCAGGTCAAAGAAAAGCCAATGGACAATACAGACTAGTGGGCATGCTTTCTAGAAGAAGAAAAATCGTCCATTCGGGGATTGGTGTCCCTGTCTTTTCTTTTTGTGCGCGATATACATCACCCGGCTAACAAAGAGTTAGCTTCTCAACCCTCCGATCAATCATTACTAGTATCTATCATCACTGACTGGCCAAAACAGTTTTCTTATAAAGCTGCCAGGTTGAAATTTCGATATATCTAAATGGCAATGTTTATTTTTGTTCGGTATTTCAACGAGTATAGACGGGTAATGAATTCATAACAAAAACATTTATTTTTGTTATCACTATATTCATTATTAATTTAAAGTTTTGCAGGAATGTGTCTGGCTATTTTGTTTTTCATTTTATCCTCTGGTGGAACGGTGGTCAAGCCGGTTTGCGCGGTGAGTATTGTCCGTTACATGTTTTAAGACTTCCGGCATGAAATTTTCATAATAATTACATGTATTGTTTGTGCGGGATGGGTATGAGTTGAGAAAACTGTTTTTATTATACTTGCTAAAACATCATGGAAATGAAGCTAAAGGAAACTTTTCTGGTATTGTGAAAGAATTTCTTAAGCGCGTCATCTAGATATTAATAGTTTTTTAATAGATGTTTAGTTGGAACATCGCTCAGTTTGTTACATGGGCATGTCGTTAATTTTTCTTTATGACATCAATTTACATTGCAAAAATGGACTTCAATTATTAAATAATTGTGTCTGTGTTATATTGTTTGTACGTGTGGAATTTAACATGTAACTCTTGCAACCTCTTTCAAGAGCCCGTGGCAACGCACGGACATTCTACTAGTCATTACTAGTATCTATCATCACTGACTGGCCAAAACAGTTATTTTAATAAACACTGAAGGACCAATGACCTATTTGTCCAGTTAGGGTTTCTCTTTCCCTCTCTATCTATAGTGGCTAGGGCACTCATCACATCCAAGCTTTGCTAGTGAGCCTCTGGATACACCTCCCCTCTGTCCGCCGCTCAGGCGGCCGGTGACGGGGAGGGGGACCCCGGTGCGCCATGGCTTCGGCTGGTAATTTAGGTTAAGGTTTCTTTTTCGCACGGGCGCCATTTCGGGGGATTATGGCGCTTCATCTTTGAGTTGGTCTTCGAAGCTCAAATCCTCCCCGATTTTGTCCATTGCTACAGAGTCAATGGAGCTCAGGCATAGATTCCCGACAACTCCTTGGGGTAGCGAGGTTAGGGTTTCTCGCCATGCATGCACAACGAAGAGATTTAGTGTAAGGCTCTACATATCGATTCAAGGGTTCAATGGCGATCACAATGGCTCGAGGTCGTCGGTTCTTAGGGGCACATGCACAAAGACTTCAGGATTGTCATTGACAAGGTCAAGCCGGCTCTGGTAGGGGAGTGGTGACAACGACGCGTCGATGACTCGTTCCGGCAACGATAATGGTTGTTTGGTGGTTGGAAGTGCATCTAATTCCCGGATGGTTTTACTAATTCATATGACTTATATACCAATTAACTAATATGCCTACTCAAAGAATGTTTAAGAAAATTTCAATTTAGGTACAACAATTGGGTTGTGAAAGTGGACCCCTCAAAATGATAAGGACGAGTGTTGGCAAAGCCTCAAGACTCTACATTTCTATTTAAGTGATCCAAGATCACATTAAGTCTATAGGAAAGCCAATACTATTAAGAGGGGATGAGGTTTTGAAAATGAATTCATTGCTTATGTGATTAGAGATATTGCTCCAAAAACATCAGTCACACTCTCACCTTCCACTATGTCCAAAACCATAAAGTCCATCTCAGTCACACTGAAGCATACACATCCGGACTCACTGTGATACACTTGACATAACCGTTGTCTAAACCCTAGCATCTCGGGCCTACCGAGTTGACCCTTCAGTCCCACCAAAGAGCACTGGCAAACATTCTGTAACCTTCCTGAGTTTCTTGACTTGACTGATATCCATGGACATCTCATTTACCCATATGCAAAATGGGTCGAACAGTGGGTCTAAACCTCTGACAATAGGACCTACATGTGCAAGACAAAATTAATAAAAACTTAAATATTAGAATGACATGTGCAATTGCACAATAATGTCTTATTAGCCAAAGGACCAGGCATGTGCAAACCTCGATGGTAAACCTCAGTGTCTTCCCATTGTTTCCTTGCGACACATATAAGATAGACATTGATCGGGTTAAGTAAGAGTCAGTAAACTATAAGTAAAATATGTTAATAAAAAATAAACACATTGGAGATCCGACAGATTAATTCGAGGTGCATGGAAAAGCCAGTTAACCAAACCAAGTGTGTTAAATAACCTGGAAATATAGCAACTGTATATATTTCTCGTATATTTAGTACAACCAAATTTGATTTATTGCATACATGCACAACAATGTACAAAATTGTACGCACAACAAATGAACATCACATTGCAGAATTGAACCTAACATTTAACTAAATACCACAACAAATGAACCAAACAGTTAACTAAGCACCACATTGCAACGTAGAACATATATTAGAAGATTAGACAGTTAACGAAACCAAACATGCTTAAGAACTACTTGGAAATAGAGAAATTATAATGTTTATCATGTATAAAGTACATCCAAATTAGATTTTTTTTCTCGCATGCATAACAATACAAAATTGTACCCACAAGAATTGAGCATCGCATTTCAGAATTGAACCAAACAGTTAACTGAACATCATAACAAATGAATCAAACAGTTAACTGAGCACCACATTGCATATATATAGGACAACACTATTCTGATCCTGGGATCAGAATAGCTATTTGGATCACGCGAGCGCGCTATATAGGGCCGGACGGCGATGTTTCCGAACTCGCGAACCCGGGCGGTGACAGGAAAAAAATAAAAAAGCCCACCCCACCTCCCGCTCCCCTCCCTCCGATCCACCACCGATACCCCACCTTTCCCACCTCCCCCCCGAACGGGGATGCGCCCGCCACCCCATCCCCAACCGGCGGCGCCGCCGCTACCCCGCCGTGCCCCAACCGGAGACACCGTCGCCCCAAGATCCCGTCGCCGCCGCCACCAAGACACCAACGCTGCAGGCTGCATCTTGTTGTTCCACGCCGCCGGGATCTCGCCTCCCGCCTTCCCGTGCATGCCGGCGGAAGAGCTCAGGCACCGCTGGTTGCCCCGGGCACCACTCTGCCTTCTTTCGTTGCGACCTTCCTAGGGGCACCACCACGACCTTCTCAGTGGCGTCGCCGCGACCTTCCTAGGGGCACCGCCTCGTCCTTCCCAGGGAGGCCACGGTGACTTGTCGACCTCCACCCGGCGCACATGATGTCCAGCGACCTTCCGCTCCGTGCTCTGCTGCGGCAGCCGCCGGTGGCCTTCCATCCGCCCTGGAACCCCCCCTCCCGCCTGGATCCGGCCCCTCCCCTCGCCTGGATCTGGCTATGGCTCCGCCCGCGCCTGGGTCCAGCCGTCGCGCTGTACCCGCCCTCCCGACCCGTTCACTGTCAGCACCCCCACCCCCAGCTCAGGAGTGCCGGCATCCACTGCCAGCCCCAAGCGCGCCACAGTTCCCCGCCCTACCACCTCCTCTGCTCCGGCCACGAGCTCCTCCTTCCTTCTCTGCTCCGGCCACGAGACTCTGTTGTTATGCCACAAGCCACCACCAACGGCAAGCACCACCAGCATCCTGTCGGCCATCGTCTCCTTCTCCGTCCACCACGGGTCACTGCCCACATCCGCATATACAACATTTCCTTCAGGATTCAGTTCAACAAAAGAATCTGCAGCAATTCTTCAGTGTCTTATTACTCCATCAGCAATTCATCTTGTGTTTGTTTTTTGTGCTTGGTTTTTGCAAAAAGGGAACCATTTTTCCGGCCAATTTTGAAAAAATTACAGTGTAAAGATGTTCTCTCAAACGTGTCTATTATTATGTGGGTAAAAGAACTTTCCTATACTTCAACAACTTAGTAGTAATATACAACAGTCCAAATGTTTGTTTTTTCAACGGGCCAATATGTTCATTCACCAATTTTGTGCAATGAAAAAATAGTAGCTAAATTTTTTATGGCTAATGTGTAGTTGAACCAATTTAGTAGGGCTGCATTGAAGATGGGAAGTTCACGAGAAAAAGAGGTGAAGTAAATGAAATTGAAAAAATCAAGTTAATGAAATTCCCTTGATTTTGTTAAACTGATTCCATTCTTCTGATTTCTTGCAGCAGTTCAATGTATATTACACAAGAAGAAAAAAATAACACTAGTTGCAGATGTTGTGCTTTGTGATTGTCGTAGGCTTACAGCCGAGACAACGGCCTCCACATTTCCTACCAGCCTCACCCAATCCCGGTGCCGGCGTCCACCCCACCACACCGCCTGAGTCCACCACTCCGCGTCCAGCTGCACACCCAGTGCACCACCACTAGAGACCTTCCTGACTCCCTCGGCCTCCTACACACTATTGTTGCTCCCTATACTTTTTTGATGAAGTTAGGTGATGTTGCTGGCTTTGGATGTAGCAATGCAGCTATGGATATTGTGATGATGCTACTATGTTCAACAGGGCATCTGCTTTGATCTGAAAAATGAATTTGTATGAGTTCCTATAAAATAGAATGTGTGGCGGGTCGGATACAAAAAAAGTTGAAGTTGAAAGGTAATAGACTTGATAAAATAAGGAAAACTCTATAACAAATAAGTGTTTGAAAAGGAGTTATGTGGCATGTGCCGAATTAGATCAAAGAATAAGGAGATAACACCAAAAGTGTGTGTGTGTGTTGTGATGCAGATAGAGTACTAGTTGGTGGGCATGTACGTTTTAGTTTTCAGAGTTGGTTTCTTCCAATTTTATCTCCAAAGTTTTCAGAGCTGGTTTCTTCCAATTTTATCTCCAAAATGCATCAATGCCGTGGAGTATTTATTCTTCTTGTGTTTTTGCATCATTTAACAATGCCATGGAGAAAAAAAGAAATCGAACTTCAACTTCAAATAATAGCCAAGTACAATATTTATAAAATTCGGATTGTTCCCGTTTTAAGAAAATAAAACTATGAAGTTCAAATTTTAAAACTAGCGAAGTTCGATGTTTATAAAAACACTAGGGAGAATTAGAGAAATAAAACGAGTAAGAAAACATGGAGAAAAAGTTTCATCAGTACATGGACGAAATGTACAAAAATTTACAGTATCACTAAAAAGATGTTATTTTGTCGATTATTTTGACAAAAAACCCCGAAGGAATTTACGTTCCAATTTTTTGTAATAAAACTATTAAGTTCGAATTGAAAAAAGGATCAGTTCGATGTTTACAAAAAATAATCATTTTAAAAATTATTAAAAATTTGGATTACCCCATTTCTACAAAAAGCCTAGAGGTTTAAATTTAAAAGAGGAAGAAGTTCAATGTTTATTACAAACCTAAAGAATGTAAAAAAAAGCATCCCAAACAATTTCATGTAAAAAAGGGATTTTGTCCTTTAAAAAAGACCTTAGAAGTTCAAATTTGAATATACGGAACGAGTCGATGTTTATTAAATAGATGGAGAAGTTCGATGATTTTCCTCGTTATTAAAGAATGGAAACAAGAAGTTCAAAAATAAAATAACAAGAAGCTCAAATTTTAAAAATAGAGCGCTTCAAAATTTCATAAAAAAGAATAAGAAATAAAACCAGGAAGTCCATATTAAATCAATGGAGAAGTTCGGTGATTTTCCTCGTTATTAAAGAAAGGAAACAAGAAGTTCAAAAATAAAATAACAAGAAGTTCAAATTTTAAAAATAGAGTGCTTCAAAATTTCATAAAAAAGATCAAGAAATAAAAACAGAAAGTCCATGTTAAATAGATGGAGAAGTTCGATGACTATAGAAAACTCAGATTTAAACAGAAAGTCCATGCTTCAAAATACGAACTCGGTGGAACTTGTACCATCTTCTAAATTACTTTTAAACCATTCAAAATTATAAAAAACTTTTAACATAAAAAAGTAGCGCATTTTCATAAGATTTCCAACACCATATTATTTGCCTCAATTGGATTAGCCGTTTAGAAATGGCGTCAAAAATACGAACTCGGGTGTTCGGTTTACGAAATTTTACGATTTTCCGAATTACTCTTTAACCGTAGGGAATTAGAGAAAACTTTGAACATGTCGAAGGAGTGGTTTTGCAGCAGCTTTCCAACGCCATATTATTTGCCTCATTCCGATAAACGGTTTAAAAATGCGATCAAAAATACGATTCACGTTTTTTGTATGAAGAAAAAACGGTTTTCAAAACTGCTCTTAAACCGCTTACATTTTGCCAAAATTTAACTTGGGTCATGATACTGATGTCCATAGCTATCCAACGTATATCGCAAGCCCCATTTGGACACCTTTTAGCTGAAGTTCAATCTAGTACTCGGGGAAGATCAGGCGCGTTACTTGGGAAGTTCATGTTGTGATCAGAATATTATTCTGATCCCGTGATCATAAGAGTGTTTATGTATATATATATAGGTAAAACTGTGTCTACCGAAGCTTACCACAGAACTAGTTAAGGGTCTCTAAACTTTTAACGGTTTAAAAGTTATCAAAAAATATGAAATAAATATGGGAGCATCTCTCTAATGTAATAAGATGATCCAACGGAGGGATTGCCAAAATATGCATCTATGTGTCCTCGGCAAAAACAATAAGGATTTCAGCTCACTTCAACATAAATATATATTGAACTATTTATTTTTTTGTCTAGAACACATACAGTAGTATTTTTTAATCCCTCAGTTGAATCATGTTATATTTTATGTGTGTTGGTTCAGTGTTTTTTCAGAATTTTTGCGAACTAGAAAATCAGATTGCATATTAACATTACACAGGACAATTCACTAGAATGCACCGGCGGTGGCCTCGAGAAAACACCATGAACTGTCGTTTAAAGCAGCCAACTCGTGGCGGCGTCCGTGCACGAGGCCTCGACGGTGAGGTGCTCCTCCAAGATCTGGCGGTCGGCACGCATGGTGGCCATCGCGGCCTCATCTGCGTGTGTGGTCGCGATTTCGTTCTCCGCTGCGAGATGCTCCTTGAGCTCCTAGTTATACTGTGTGCACCATGACTTTGGGAAGCACTTATTTGGAGGATGGGGCGGTGATTTGGGTGGAAGGTGTCGTGTCCGTAGTCAGGGCATGTGGGATGGAGGAGGAGGAGGAGGATAGGGGTAGGGTCTGGATTGCCTTACTAGATCGACGAGGTTGCGCAGCAGGAAGGAGCGTCGCCGGCGAGGCGACGCTGCAAGCAAGAAGTGAAGATTTGAACTTGGGAAGGAAGGACGAAGCAGTGAAAATGTGGCTTTGGGGGTAGATATTTCCGCGGTTGCCAATTTTTTTTGCTCGGTGCAGCGAAAAACTGACGCGCAAGTGTGCTTGACGCGCGGGCGATGGACTGTATTTGAAGCTTCTGGCGTAATCCATACATGAGGGAGCTCCAATATATTTTATACTGCATGGTACTGATTCTTGTTCATAAACTGTTTCTGGTGTACTTGATTGTTTTCATTTTGATTTAAAAGACAAAATGGGTTATGGCGGGAAAGGACAGTGTTTGAATTGTTAGAACATTTATCTGAAGTGAACATGCAACCATAGGAGTGTCGTGTTAAAATTTGGAATTATTCAGGGTTCGTTTGGTCTTTTTATATACTCCCTCCGTTTCAAAATATAGCGCTTCCTCGGTTCCCATGCTTCAATTTTGACCATATATTTAACCAACGAGACCGACTGCGGCGGGAGCAAAAATTATATAATTGAAAACTTCTTTTGAATACGAATTGACTGGTATAAGTTTTGGTTAAATTTATGGTCGAAGTTGAACCTCGGAAAGTGTGGGTGCACTATATTTTGGAATGGAGGGAGTAGTAATTGAGTTTATAGGCATTTAATGTGCATAATTCAAATTTGAACTACATGCACATGCTCCGGTGCACCAAAATGGCTTAAAAATCATATATGTGTCCTTGAGTGAATGTTTAGGTCTCATGCAAGAAATGGAAATGAATTTCAAACATTTGGGCATCATGGCTCGGTCCAAAAGATTGACAAACTTGGTTTTTAAATTCCTATAAATCAAAAACTCGTCTGGAATTCATGAAACTTAGCATGGCGTCATGATATGGCACCAACATGCCATAGTAAAAAATTGTCCGATTTGGAACAAGTCATGGTTCCGATAAGGAACGTGTCATCTTTGTGGGCGAAACAACATACGCTGCCTCTTCCTGCCTAGATTTTTCACGGAGTCAACATATACCAATAAGAGTGCCATGCTAAAATTTGGAATTATTCAGGGTTCGTTTGACCTTTTTTTGCATTAATTGAGTTTTCTAGGCATCTAATGTGCATAATTCAAAATTGAACTAAATGCACATGCTCCAGCGCACCAAAATGGGTTGAAAATGATATATATGTTCTTGGGTGAATATTTAGGTCCCATACAAGAAATGAGAATGAATTTCAAACATTTGGGCGTCGTGGCTCGACCGAAAACATTGAGGAACTTGGTTTTAAAATTCCTGTAAATTCAAAACTTGCCTGAAAATCATGAAACTTGGCATGGTGTCATGATATGTCACCAACATGTTATGGTAAAAAAATGTCCAACTTGTGACAAGTTTTGGTATAATCTTCTTATAAATGGGAGTTTCTCTCAAGAAGCCTCATGGTAACGAGAGGAAACGTGTCACATTGGGCGAAGCGACATACGCTGCCTCTTCCCGCCTTAAATTTTTTTACAGAGACAACATAGACAAATAGGAGTGTTGTGCTAAAATTTGGAATTATTCAGGATTCATTTGGACTTTTTTATACATTAATTGAGTTTTCTATGGATTTAATGTGCATAATTCAAATTTGAACTACATGCACATGCTTGATACGTCTCCAACGTATCTATAATTTTTTATTGTTCCATGCTATTATATTATCTGTTTTGGATGTTTAATGGGCTTTAATATGCTCTTTTATATTATTTTTGGGACTAACCTATTAACCGGAGGTCCAGTGCCAGTTTCTATTTTTTGCCTATTTTAAAGTTTTGTAGAAAAGGAATACCAAACGGAGTCCATACAGAATGAAACCATCGCGATGATCTTTCTTGGACCGAAAACAATCTAGAAGACTTGGAGTCGATGTCTGGAACTCCACGAGGAAGCCACGAGGCAGGAGGGCGCGCCCCCACCCTCGTGGGCCCCTCGTAGCTCCACCGATGTACTTCTTTCGCCTATATATACTCTACCCAAGAAACATCAGGGAGAGCCACGAAACCACTTTTCCACCGCCGCAACCTTCTGTACCCGTGAGATCCCATCTTGGGGCCTTTTTCGGCGATCTGCCGGAGGGGGAATCGATCACGCAGGGCTTCTACATTAACACAATTGCCTCTCCGATGAAGCGTGAGTAGTTTACCGCAGACCTTTGGGTCCATAGTTATTAGCTAGATGGCTTCTCTCTCTCTTTGATTCTCAATACAAAGTTCTCCTCGATATTCTTGGAGATCTATTCGATGTAATACCCTTTTGCAGTGTGTTTGTCGAGATCTGGTGAATTGTGGATTTATGAACAAGATTATCTATGAATATTATGTGGTTCTTCTCTGAATTCTTATATGCATGATTTGATATCTTTTCAAGTCTCTTCGAATCATCGGTTTAGTTTGGCCTACTAGATTGATCTTTCTTGCAATGGGAGAAGTTCTTAGCTTTGGGTTCAATCTTGCGGTGTCCTTTCCCAGTGACAGTAGGGCCAGCAAGGCACGTATTGTATTGTTGCCATCGAGGATAAAAAGATGGGGTTTATATCACATTGCTTGAGTTTATCCCTCTACATCATGTCATCTTGCTTAATGCGTTACTCCGTTCTTTTGAACTTAATACTCTAGATGCATGCTGGATAGCGGTCCATGTGTGGAGTAATAGTAGTAGATGCAGAATCATGTCGATCTACTTGACACGGACGTGATGCCTATATTCATGATCATTGCCTTAGATATCTTCATAACTATGCGCTTTTCTATCAATTGCTCAGCAGTAATTTGTTCACCCACCGTAAACATGCTATCTTGAGAGAAGCCACTAGTGAAACCTATGGCCCACGGGTCTCTTTCCTATTATATTACATCTCTTTTATTTACATCGCATCTCGTTCACTATTTTACAATCTTTACTTTCCAATATATACAACAAAAATACCTAAAATATTTACTTTACTATCTCTATTAGATCTCACTTCTGCGGGTGACCGTGAAGGGATTGACAACCACTTTATCACGTTGGTTGTAAGGTTCTTGATTGTTTGTGCAGGTACTAGGTGACTTGTTCGTTGTCTCCTACTGGATTCATACCTTGGTTCTCAAAACTGAGGGAATACTTACGGTACTTTGCTACATCACCCTTTCCTCTTCAAGCGAAAACCAACGCATGCTCACGAGGTAGCAAGAAGGATTTCTGGCGCCGTTACCGGGAAGATCTACGCCAAGTCAAGACATATCAAGTACCCATCATAAACTCTTCTCCCTCGCATTACATTATTTGCCATTTGCCTCTCGTTTTCCTCTCCCCCACTTCTAAAATGATTTTTGAAAACCTTCGCCTTTTCTTCACCTCTCTTTCATTCGTCTTTTTCGTTTTCCCTTATGTCTAACTTGGATTGTTTGCTCGATTGCTTGGTATAATTGTGTGTTTATTGCAAATCAGGACCAAAACTTATGGATCCTCATCCACTTGCTAATCTTTTTAAGAGATCCAATTATGTCGAACCAATTGCTAGTGAGTTGAGTGCACTAGATTATCTTTATGAAGTTTTGCTTGAAATCCGTGAATCTGAAAATTGTGATGAAGTGCTTTATGAAGTGATTCACGGTAGATCCTTGAATAAAAAGAATGATTGCAATGATGTTATTATAAATTCTATTAATATAAATTGTGCTAATAATATGCAAAGCCCTAATCTTGGGGATGCTAATTTTGTTATGTCTACTACTTGTTGCAATGATCATGATTGGGGTGATTCTTCTTATAATCTTAAAAGTTTATTTAAGCCCCATGATGAATATGAGATTGATAATAATGTTTGCAATAATATTGAAAGTGGGTTTTGAAGAGTGTCAACTTTAGATCCCACATATTTGGATAACGTTCAATGTTATGAAGTTCTTGATAAAAGTGGGTACGGAGAGGTCATGACTTTATTTTATGATTATCCCACTATTTTGGTAGAGTGTCAACTTTGCATGCATGTGTATCATGAAGAGAAAATTTTATGTGATACCTATATTGTTGAATTTGATTATGATCCTACATGTAATTATTATGATAGAGGAAAATACGGTTGTAGAAATTTTCGTGTCACTAAATTACCTCTTGTTATGTTGAGATTGCTATTGTTTATTTCTCCTTCCTTGCATATGCTAGTTTTTGCTTGTCTTGATAATTTGTTTGCTTATATGATTCATATGCATAGGAATTATGTTAGACTTAGATGTGATTTTCATATGCTTCATGATTCTCCCTTCGTGTTTCAATTGCTATCTTTCATGTGAGCATCATTAAAATTATAGATGCCTAGCTTAATGGCTTTAAAGAATAGCGCTTATTGGAAGGCAACACAATTTTATTTTTGTTCTTGATTTTTAGGTCATGTTTTGCTTTGAATAAATCATCTAGCCTCTGGTTATATGTGTTTTTTGTTTTCGTTAGTCTTTGTGCCAAGTAAGACCTTTGGGATAGCTTACGGTGATAGTTGATTTGATCCTGCTGAAAAACAGAAATTTTTACGCCCAGGAGATTAGTTTTAATTTTTAATAGAAGCGCGATAAAATACTAATTCCTTTTTCAGAGGGTTAATAAACAAATTATCTAGGACTTCCTAATTTTTCATAATTTTTTGAGTTATAGAAGTATTCGAAAGCTACAGCTTGCTACACAATATTCTGTTTTTGACAGATTCTGTTTTTCATGTGTTGTCTGCTTATTTTGATGAATCTATGAGTAGTATCGGGGGTATGAACCATAGAGAAGTTGGAATGCAGTAGGTTTAACATCAATATAAATAAAGAATGAGTTCATTACAGTACCTTAAAGTGATGGTTTATTTTATTATACTAACGGAGCTCATGAGATTTTCTGTTGAAGTTTTGTGTTGTGAAGTTTTCAAGTTTTTGGGCAAAGATTTGATGGCTTTTGGAATAAGGAGTGGCAAGAGCCTAAGCTTGGGGATGCCCAAGGCACCCCAAGGTAAAATTCAAAGACAAACAAAAGCCTAAGCTTGGGGATGCCCAAGGAACCCCAAGGTAAAATTCAAGGACAACCAAAAGCCTAAGCTTGGGGATGCCCCGGAAGGCATCCCCTCTTTCGTCTTCGTCTATCGGTAACTTTACTTGAGGCTATATTTTTATTCACCACATGATATGTGTTTTGCTTGGAGCGTCTTGTATTATTTGAGTCTTTGCTTTTTAGTTTACCACAATCATTCTTGCTGTACACACCTTTTGGGAGAGACACGCATGAATTGGAATTTATTAGAATACTCTATGTGCTTCACTTGTATCTTTTGAGCTAGATAATTTTGCTCTAGTACTTCACTTATATCTTTTTAGAGCACGGTGGTGGTTTTATTTTATAGAAATTATTGATCTCTCATGCTTCACTTATATTATTTCGAGAGTCTTTTAGAATAGCATGGTAATTTGCTTTGGCTATAAAACTAGTCCTAATATGATGGGCATCCAAGACGGATATAATAAAAACTTTCATATAAAGTGTGTTGAATACTATGAGAAGTTTGATTCTTTATGATTGTTTTAAGATATGAAGATGGTGATATTAGACTCATGCTAGTAGAGTAATTGTGCATTTGAGAGATACTTGTGTTAAAGTTTGTGATTCCCGTAGCATGCACGTATGGTGAACCGTTATGTGATGAAGTTGGAGCATGATCTATTTATTGATTGTCTTCCTTATGAGTGGCGGTCGGGGACGAGCGATGGTCTTTTCCTACCAATCTATCCCCCTAGGAGCATGCGCGTAGTACTTCATTTCGATAACTAATAGATTTTATGCAATAAGTATGTGAGTTCTTTATGACTAATGTTGAGTCCATGGATTATATGCACTCTCACCCTTCCACCATTGCTAGCCTCTCTAGTACCGCGCAACTTACGCCGGTACCATAAACCCATCATTTACCTTCCTCAAAACAGCCACCATACCTACCTATTATGGCATTTCCATAGCCATTCCGAGATATATTGCCATGCAACTTTCCACCGTTCCGTTTATTATGACACGCTCCATCATTGTCATATTGCCTTGCATGATCATGTATTTGACATCGTATTTGTGGCAAAGCCAACATTCATAATTCTTTTATACATGTTACTCTTGATTCATTGCACATCCCGGTACACTGCCGGAGGCATTCACATAGAGTTATATTTTGTTCTAAGTATCGAGTTGTAATTCTTGAGTTGTAAGTAAATAAAAGTGTGATGATCATCATTATCAGAGCATTGTCCCAGTGAGGAAAGGATGATGGATACTATAATTCCCCCACAAGTCGGGATGAGACTTCGGAGGAAAAAGATAAAAAAAGGAGGCCAAAAAAAGAGAGGGCCCAAAAAATGAGAGAAAAAGAGAAAAGGGACAATGCTACTATCCTTTTTCCACACTTGTGCTTCAAAGTAGCACCATGATCTTCATGTTAGAGAGTCTCTTATTTTGTCACTTTCATATAGTAGTGGGAATTTTTCATTATAGAACTTGTCTTGTATATTCCAATGATGGGCTTCCTCAAAATGACCTAGGTCTCCGTGAGCAAGCAAGTTGGATGCACACCCACTTAGTTTATTTTGTTGAGATTTCATACATTTATAGCTCTAGTGCATCTGTTGCATGGCAATGCCTACTCACTCACATTGATATCTATTGATGGGCATCTCCATAGCCCATTGATATGCCTAGTTGATGTGAGACTATCTTCTCCATTTTGTCTTCTCCACAACCACCCCTCTATTCCACCTATAGTGCTATATCCATGGCTCACTCTCATGTATTGCATGAAGATTGAAAAAGTTTGAGAACATCAAAAGTACGAAACAATTTCTTGGCTTGCCATTGGGGTTGTGCATGATTAAATATTTTGTGTGATGAAGATAGAGCATAGCCAGACTATATGATTTTGTAGGGATAGCTTTCTTTGGCCATGTTATTTTAAAAAGACATGATTGCTTTGTTAGTATGCTTGAAGTATTATTGTTTTTATGTCAATATTAAACTTTTGTCTTGAATCTTTCGGATCTTAACATTCATGCCACAATAAAGAAAATTCCATTGATAATTATGTTAGGTAGCATTCCACATCAAAAATTCTGTTTTTATCATTTACCTACTCGAGGACGAGCAGGAATTAAGCTTGGGGTTGCTTGATACGTCTCCAACGTATCTATAATTTTTTATTGTTCCATGCTATTATATTATCTATTTTGGATTTTTAATGGGCTTTAATATGCTCTTTTATATTATTTTTGGGACTAACCTATTAACCGGAGGCCCAGTGCTAGTTTCTAATTTTTTGCCTATTTTAAAGTTTTGCAGAAAAGGAATACCAAACGGAGTCCAAGCGGAATGAAACCTTCGCGATAATCTTTCTTGGACTGAAAGCAATCCAGAAGACTTGGAGTCGAAGTCTGGAACTCCACGAGGAAGCCACGAGGTAGGAGGGCACGCCCAGGGGGTAGGCACGCCCCCACCCTCATGGGCCCCTCGTAGCTCCACCGACGTACTTCTTTCGCCTATATATACTGTTATACCCTAGAAACATTAGGGAGAGCCACAAAACCACTTTTCCACCACCGCAACCTTCTGCACCCGTGAGATCCCATCTTGGGGCCTTTTCCGGCGATCTGCCAGAGGGGGAATCGATCACGAAGGGCTTCTACATCAACACCATTGCCTCTCCGATGAAGCGTGAGTAGTTTACCACAGACCTTCGGGTCCATAGTTATTAGCTAGATGGATTCTTCTCTCTCTTTGATTCTTAATACAAAGTTCACCTCGATGTTCTTGGAGATCTATTCGATGTAATACTCTTTTGCGGTGTGTTTGTTGAGATCCGATGAATTGTGGATTTATGAACACAATTATCTATGAATATTATGTGGTTCTTCTCTGAATTCTTATATGCATGGTTTGATATCTTTGCAAGTCTCTTCGAATTATCGGTTTAGTTTGGCCTACTAGATTGATATTTCTTGCAATGGGAGAAGTGCGTAGCTTTGGGTTCAATCCTGCGTTGTCCTTTCCCAGTGACAGTAAGGGCAGCAAGGCACGTATTGTATTGTTTCCATCGAAGATAAAAAGATGTGGTTTATATCACATTGCTTGAGTTTATCCCTCTACATCATGTCATCTTGCTTAATGCGTTACTCCGTTCTTTTGAACTTAATACTCTAGATGCATGCTGGATAGCGGTCGATGTGTGGAGTAATAGTAGTAGATGCAGAATCGTTTCGATCTACTTGACATGGATGTCATGCCTATATTCATGTTGATCGCCTTAGATATCTTCATAACTATGCACTTTTGTATCAATTGCTCGGTAGTAATTTGTTCACCCACCGTAATACATGTTATCTTGAGAGAAGCCACTAGTGAAACCTATGCCCCCCGGGTCTCTTTCCTATTATATTACATCTCTTTTATTTACATCGCATCTTGTTTACTATTTTGCAATCTTTACTTTCCAATCTATACAACAAAAATCCTAAAAATATTTATTTTACTATCTCTATTAGATCTCACTTTTGCCAGTGACCGTGAAGGGATTGACAACCCCTTTATCGCGTTGGTTGCAAGGTTCTTGATTGTTTGTGCAGGTACTAGGTGACCTGTGTGTTGTCTCCTACTGGATTGATACCTTGGTTGTCAAAACTGAGGGAAATACTTACACTACTTTGCTGCATCACCCTTTCCTCTTCAAGGGAAAAACAACGCATGCTCAAAAGGTAGCAATGCTCCAGTGAACCAAAATGCGTTGAAAATCATATATGTGTCCTTGGGTGAATGTTTAAGTCCCATGCAAGAAATGATAATGAATTTCAAATATCTAGTCGTTGTTGCTAGGCCGCAAACATTGAGAAACTTGGTTAAATTGTTGTAAATCCAAAACTCGTCTGGAATTCATGAAACTTCGCATGGTGTCATGACATGGCATCAACATGTTGTGGCAAATGTTTTGTCCAAATTGGGAAGGCGCACACATTAACAGCCAACAAAGTCATTTTGGAACAAAGAGCTGCCACATTACCATCACAAACAGAAATATTATTGAAATCATGGGCGTTCTAAAGATTTACGTGCCATCATGCGTTCCACTTTTTTATTAGCTAGGAGGCGTCATGCGGGGTAGCTATTTGAGTAAATAGGAGGCGTGCGAGCAGACTGTTGCACGGGCTCACCAAGAGGCGAGCCCTTTGACCTCGACCCACCATCCACCTTGCTCCCAACTTCTCCATTAATGGCCCAAGCCCTTATTTTATAGGCGCTTAATGGTGTGGCTAGGTCTCAATCGACTGAGATTTAACCAAGTCTTAGTTAACTAACATAACACGTAAGAGAGAGAAAAGAAAATCTGAAAAAATAGCCCGGATCTTTATGTAAGATCTCACGGATATAACATCGACTAAGACTTAACAGTCGACCGAGACTTAGCAAGACTGATATATATAATGATGATGGCAACAAATAATAACTGTCTTACATATTCAGGTACATAATTTAAAATGCCACATGCAGCAATGCCCAAAAGACATAAGGGCAAAAGAAGGAAGCGCAGACAACGACCTGGATCGTTGATCTCTACTTCGTGATGGGTTGCTGTAGGGCACGGATTTCCTCCAACTCCTTTATTTCCTCCACGACCTTCATCTCCTCTCGCCTCTCCTCTGCCATCTTCGTCATTGCGTCCATGGCGCAAGATATCTCATGGTGAGCGGCGGTGATCTCTTTCATATCCTCAATACTTTGCTTGACAGCAGCCATGGATTCCTCCACCAGTCTGTCGTGCTCAATGTAGAGCCTTATCGTTCATAAGTTCCACTACCATGGCAGCCGACTTCTTCAACAAGGCAGTGCACTCCTCGTGCAGCTTTGCCCTACTGGCGATCTTCTCCCTCAGCAGGTCACGTTGGGTGCGGAGCTTTGCCTTATCATCCATTAGTACCCAGATGAAGCGGGTCGCCTTATGAACCGAGGCATTGCTCTCCTCCTGTAGCTTCTCCCAGCCGGCTATCTCCTCCTACGTCTTATTGAGCTCAGCATGCATGTAGTCGCCAATGCACTTCTGAGATCCCTCACCTGCCTGTGAGAGATATTTTGATGCCACCACGGTGCGACATGACCTTTGTGCTGCTTCCGTAGCACAGTCGGACCTTTTGTGATGCTTCTGCGGTGCGGCGGGACCTCTCTGCTGCTTCGGCGGTGCGGCGGGACCTCTTTGCTGCCTTGGCGGTGCGGCGGGACCTCTCTGCGGCTTCTGCTTCCCTACGAGCCACTCCCTAGTTATTTCTCGACCCAGAACTCCTCCTACGGGCCATGGTAGATGCGAGGAATGACAAAGAAAGACTTCTTTGTTTGTTGACGAGGAGGAATGTGCAGTCATTTTCGAGTTGGTAGTATTTATAACCTAGTAATAAGCTGCTAAGTGGGAAAATGTTTAGGGTTTGATCAGTGTGAACAGGTTTACAATTAAATATAGCGTGGTAATTTGGAATGTGATGGGAAACAAGCTCAAAATTTATTGACAGTTCCGGTTTTGAAGCGTGAAACGATTCCCGGTGGCGTACGTGGGCACACGTTTTCGGATGTGTACGTGACGTGTGCACCATAGGATGCACCGTAATTGCCGATGTCAGCACATGACCTGTTCCATCAACCATGGGCGCTCGTTATTACTATCGTGCATGATTCTTAGATCACAAATTTCCCCAACACACAATTGTATACGGTGTCAAGTGTTATCGCACACATGATTACCTAAGGAACTATATGTGTAACTTTGAAATCATCACACATGAGCCACCGCGAACAACTCTCTTATAGAAAGTTTTTGCCAATAAACACGCACGCATCTTGTTAAGCCGAATCGCTTGTGTTCTTCTCGATCATCACAAACAGTTCATCCGTGTGACTTGTATGCAGTCTATCGCACACACCTTGATCTGGCTAACTGTTTTTGTTGTTTTGGCTCATTGCAAATAGTTCATCTGAGTGACCTGTATGCCGTCTATCACGCACACACCTTGATTTGGCTGACCGTTTCTGTTGTTTTGGCTCATCGCAATAGTTCATCCGAGTGACATGTATGCCGTCTACCGCACACACCTTGATCTGGCTGTCTGTTTCTGTTATTTTGGCTCATCGCAAATAGTTCATATGGATCAACTGTATGCCATGATTCACACACGCAACTCTAATCTGAATCATGCTTGATGGATCCTCCATCGCACACAGTTCGTTTTATTGGTGACCGTTTTATTACAATGTCGTTTGCGATTAATACATCACGTGCAGTTTGGTCGATTGGTCTCTTATACATGTGTCGTTTTAGAACCCTCCTGTAGTAGTGTGGATTGATATTTATCAATGTCCAAATGGGGCCCCTCCAAAAAATAACAATCCCATCACAAACATAGGGAGACTTGCCATGAAGAAATTTATAATGACCGACTTGCTTGCCTTGGAACACAACCTACCTTGTCATTGATTAACCCGATGGTCGACCTTCCCAACAATCTGACTAAGTGTCACAGCCCTAGCTCAGCCCCTGTTGCCTTTGCTTGTTTCTCATGTCATCATGTTTAAAATTCAAATGAAGTTGAAATGGGGATGACAGAAACCCCCAGCACCCCCTTAATCCAAGTAGGGTTTACTAAAATCCTTTTCAATGAACCTGAAATGCCCTTCTAAAATGCTCATCATCTTTGCCTTGGTCTAGAACCTCTGACAAAAATGGTGCACAATTTTCTAGGACAGCATAAGGTCACTGGATTAAATCATGCTCTATTTGCATTTGGGTATTTAAATACTATAAAATATTTTAAATGTCCAAATAATCATAAACTAAAATGTTTACTGTTGGAAATATTCCAAACAGTGGGCATGAGCAGTTTCATGATTTTTGAGTTAGTTTTAGTATTTTTAGAAAAGCCACAAAGTTACAGAAAGAAATAGAAAACAGAAAATAAAAGAGAGAGAGACTTACCTGGCCTCACCTGCGCAGCCCACCTGTCCAGCCTAGGTGGCCCAGCACTGTTCCTGGCCCAGCCCAGGGATAGGGGCGTCTTCTTCCTTGTGCTAGTGGGCACGAGGGCGTGTGCCCGCCGCGCGCGCCCACGCGCCTGGCCACCTCCTACTTCCCGCAGCTGCCCGACGCCCAGGAAGTCACCACGCACCCCCTGGTCCCTCTCACTCACTCCCTTGTACTCATCCCCTCCTCTATCCCTCTCTGTTGATCTCCACCGAGTGAGTTCGTCGCCGCCGTTCGCTGCCACCATGCCCAGAGCCACCCCGTCACCCTCTGGCGTGCCCACGAGCTCTGCCTCCATCGTCTACGCCTCCTCGATGACTCAAGCAATGCTAGACGCCCCCGAACGCTCTCCCCGTTGTCGTCTTCAACCTCGGGAAGCCGAGATCGCCACGGCCGTGCCATCTGCTCGGAGCCTCCCCCGAGCCCACTGACCGGCTCCTCGTCCTCACAGTGAGCACCTGCGTATTTCCCCTCCCTCCTCCCCTTCGATTTCAAGCCATAGACGCCGCCCCACTGCCGACCATAGCCGCTGCCGCTTGAGCTCGTCAACGACGCAACTCCGGTGACCAAACGGTCACCCTAGTGTGCCCAACCTGCTCCCCGCAACACGTAGCACCCCGCTAGCTCTTCGCCTCGCTCATTTACCCACTACAACACCATCCCCGTGCGCTCCCGAGCTCCGACCGCCGCAAAGCTCATCGCCGGTGCCTTTGTAGGCCACCCCAGCTCCATCCGCCTCCACCACTGGATGCGCCACTCCTCCAGCTCCCCATAGATGCTCCCCGCGCGCCAAACCGGACCCTGTAGCGGAATCCCGATGCCCTCCGCCGCGCGGGAAGGTCGCTAGCGGCTTAACTCCGGTCGTGCCGACGTGGCAGCATCATTAGCAGCTAATGGCGCCACTAATTGAACCCACACCCACCGGCAGCTGGGCCCCATGCCCTAACTAACACGGGTTTTGTTTGTGTTTAGATTAAACTAACCCTCACAGGCTCCACAGGTCAGTTTGACCTGGCCACATCACACGTTGACCTACCCCACACGTTAGTATTGACTTATTGACGTGTCTGTTGACCCGGCCCCACCTGTCCGCGACCCTAACTAGCACTGTGTCACTGACCAGTGAGCCCCACTGGTCAGGTTTGACCTGGACGGCCCTGTTGACCCCCTGACGTCACCCTGACGCAATGCCGATGCAGTTAATCATTTTCTGGATTTATTCTTATTCAGGAAATTCTAGGAAATGTCCAAAACTTCTAAAATTCATAGAAATTCAACCATAGCTCAGAATGAAATAAGTTATATATGAAAAATGATCAGAAAAATCCAATCTATCCATCTGTACTGGTTTCATGCATGTTTAAGCAACTTAAACTTGCTGTTTAGTTCAAACATGATAAGGCACTATTTAAATTCACATTTTGAGTTTGGGATTGAACCTTTGGTTCAAAATGACCCAAACCCTTCTGGTTTTAGTTGCATTATCTCAAAACACAACATATTGACATGTCATAATCATGCATCATATTGTGATTGCATTGATTGTGTTTTCCTTCTCTGTTACCGGTATTTGTCCCCTCTCGATAGACGTGCTTTTGACGATGAGTTTGATGACACCGATGAAGAGCTATAATATCTTTAGAAGTGCCAGGCAAGCAAAACCCCCTTGTTCATTCCGATACAATCCCACTCTCTCGCTCTTTCTCTCTTTTACTGCATTAGGACAACAATGATTCAACTGTTACATGATGCGGTAGTTTAACCCCTTTTCCTCTGCATGACCTGTCATTGCCACAGTAAATAGATGAAACCCACTAGCATGAGTAGGAGTTGTTTGAGCCCTGATGTGCCTACTCATTCATGCTTGTTTGTCATGCCTGCTACTGCTTAGAGTTGAGTCAGGTCTGATTCATCGGGGATGAATTGGAGGTGTGTGAACATGTCCTACTGTTGATAGCTAAGTGTGTGAATATGATTTGGTAAAGGTATCGATGAGAGGCCATGTAGGAGTACATGGTGGGTTGTTTCATTGAAGCCGTCCTTAGGAACTGAGTTCTTTGTTTGTGATCCATGAACAGCTACTACCATGCATTGGGCCCGAAACCAATGGACCCTCTCGACTTATTAACCGCCTTGATCTCTGTCCAGGAGTTGCAACTAGTTTTTGGTGTTTGTAGGATATGTGTTGGAGTCCGTGCATAGCGCTGACCCTAGGGGTGGGCTATGATGTGGTAGATACACCGTGACATGGTGTGCTAGGCGCCCATTTGGTGTCTCGGGAACCCCGCACACATCGTTTGGGGCTGTGAGCGAAACCCCGGCCGGATCACCTCGCGGATGGAACCCGAATAGGTGATAAAACCTGGACTAGAGACTTGTGTGGTTAGTCAGGTCGTGGCCGACTTCCTCGCCAGGCTTCCGCTTGAAGGTTGCCGAGATACACGACGTGTACATGGTGGTAAGTGGCGAGAGCGTGTGTGAAGAAGTACACCCCTGCAGGGTTATAAATGATCTATTCGAATAGCTGCGTCCGCAGTAAAGGACCTCTCGGTTGCCTATACAGTTCATAGACAAGTGAAAGTGGATACTCTAAAATGCGCAAGATAAGTGTGAGTGTTATGGATGGCGTTCTCGTAGGAGACGAGAGCGGATCCATAGTGGTGTATTGATTGGTGAATATGTGGACTCGTGTGCGCCACCTCAAAAGAGTTACTTGCAGTCGTAGTTTAGGATAGCCACCAAGTCAAAGCTGGCTTGCTGCAGTTAAACTCCACCACCTCCTTGTTGATACTAATGCATATGTAGATAGCTCTGATGTAAGTCTTGTTGGGTACATTTGTACTCACGTTTGCTTAATTTATGTTTTTGCAGAGAGACTTCAGTCTCGCTAGTAGTTCCGTGTGGACTTTGATGTTTAGCTTGTTACCTCAGCTACGATCTTGTGCCCTCGGCAAGGTCTTGTAGATAGTCAGGCTTCTCAGCCTTTTCATTTGTAGTTGTCTGTACTCAGACAAGTTAAGCTTTCGCTTGTGCTTGTTGCTTGTATGCTCTATATGTTGGGTCATGAGACCCATGTTTGTAATACTTGGCTCCTAGGAGCCTAATGAATAAATACTTTGAGTTGTAGAGTTTTGTTGTGATGCCATGTTGTATTTGCACATATCGAGCATATTGTGTGTATGATTTGAAATGCTTGGTATGTGTGGGATCCGACAACCTAGTTGTCTATCCTTGGTAGCCTCTCTTATGGGGAAATGTAGTCTAGTGCATCCACTGAGCCATGGTAGTCTGCTACAGCCCGGTTTACCGGAGTCCTGTTAGCCCAGTTGCTACTGCTCCGGAACACTTAGACTGGCCGACATGTGTCCTTCTTCGATCCTGTGTCTGTCCCTTTGGGGAAATGTCACACGGTGTCTTTCGGAGTCCTGTTAGCCCGCTACAGCCGGAATCCCAGAGCCCCGCTAGCCCAGTTGCTACAGCCCGAATTCACTCGCTGATGAACGACACATTCGTTGCTGGGTCATGTATGCATGTCCCTATAAGTTAGTGCCACTTTGGGTTCATGACTAATCATGTCGACCCGGGTTCTCTGTCATATGGATGCTAGCGACACTATCATATACGTGAGCCAAAATGCGGAAACGGTCCCGGGCCAGGTAAGGTGGCACCCATGGGAATACCGTGCGTGAGGCCGCAACGCGATATGATATGTTACATGCTAGATCGATGTGGCTTAGGAGCGGGGTCCTGACACTAAGGCTCTACACGAGAATCCTAGGATCACTCACTAACAAAGCAAGGTAGGGTAGGATATAGGGAAGGAGCCAAGGCTACAGCTAATGAGATTCACAATGGTCAACTCTTTGGTGTCAGAGTAACCCATTACCATCACCTTGCTTTTGCCGAATTTAATAGTTAATCTCTACACCTCCTAGAAACATGGGAGGAGGAACTTCAAATTAATAATGTCCAAGGAAATTCCCTCCACCATCAGGATGGTGTAGTCTGCATACTGAAGATGAGAGACACCACCTCCCTCAATAAGATGGGGAACAACCCCGTGTAAGTGACCCGCCGCTTTAGCCACCTCTAGAATGGCGGCAAGGGTGTCCATCACGAGGTTAAACAACAAAGGGGAGAACGGGCCGCCCTGTCGAACCCCTCTCCACGGTTTGAAGCATGGACCCGTCTCGCCATTGATGTTGATGGGCGTGCTCCCACTAGAAACCAACTCCATGATCCAAGTGATCTAGCGGTGATCAAAGCCCTTACGTTGCAGGATGTCCGGAAGGAAGTCCCAACACAGTGTATCGTAGGTATTATGAAAACCACTCTTGAAGAAAACCATCTTTAGATGTTTAATGTTTACTTCATGACTGATTTCCTGGAGGGTGATAATTCCGTCATGAATCAAACGACCTTTAATGAAGGCAGTCTAGTTCGGGTGGGTGACCCTAGCAACCATCGGTGCGGCCTTAATGGCGTGCTCCTTAGCGAGAATGAAGAAAACAACATTTATGACCATGATTGGCCTAAATTGGCGGATGTCCTAGCCCCAACTACCTTGGGGCTTAAGGAGACAGCACCATAATTAATCCAAGACACATCGAGGACCCCAAGGAAGAAATCTTGAAAAATGACCATAACCATACCTTTGATGACTTTCTAGAATTTCATGAAAAACAAGAGCTCATCGGGTCAAGGAGTCGAGTCAGGTCTCATAGCTCTGATCGCTGCCTCCACCTCCCCCAAGAAGAACATAATCAGAAGGTTATAATTTTCAGTCGAACACGCGGGGGTAAATACGTATTAATTTTTACAAGAGTGAATTGTTCTGCTTTGGTAGAGCCAAGGAGGAACAAGAGGCATATATGCAACTGTTCGGGTGTGAATTGGATCTTGTCCTACATCTGCTTCTTCCCATCTCAATAATAAGCAGCTCATTGTTCTTTTGCATTTTCTAAAGAACTATGATTGTTTGTTGTGTCAAGCTTATTTATAGGAGCTACTACCATTTGAGCATTTTGGTTATTCATGAAACAAACATTTCCCTCATCATATTATTTAAATTTGAAGTAACTGTAGATAATTTTCAATCTGGAGGATGTGTTTTCTGTGTTCCTTTTGACAATCATTTTGTCGCACGTTATCTTTTAATATATTTTTTCTATGTACCAGTTGAGAGAAAAATATATTTTTATTAACATGATCTTTTTTGGGAATATCTTATTAACATGATCTGGCCAGTTCTCCTACATCAGCTGGCCATTTATTTAAATTCCGTAGAACAAGCACCACCAAGTTTCCTTCAATTATATCAACGGGCCTTACCCTGAAACTTTTAGCCCATCTAACTGATGAGGTGCTAACTTTTTTTCTTAAAGCTTCATGTAAGTTGTTTGAAAGTGATTTGCTATAAATAACTCAAATTCAGTATGTGCTGTGTCACTAGAACTATACCACGTCACAAACAGAAACGTACATTTCTTACGCTGAATATCGTGATTTGGTCACATGTATGTTTTTAAGTGGTCTCTTTATTCAAATTCTTGATTATGGGTTCTCTATCTAATAGTGGTACTACAATAAGATACTCCCTCTGTTCCAAATTACTCGTCGTGGTTTTAGTTTGAATTGTGGTTTTAGTTCAAATTTGAACTAAAACCACGACGAGTGATTTGGAACGGAGGGAGTATGATGGTACACTGAATTTGACTATTTACCTGTTCGGCTACTACAAAACCTGAATGAATCATACTAACACAAATTTCTGAGATGGATCTGTGCTGCATCTTTTTGGAGCCAACTTGTTTTTTTGGAAAAGGGGGACTTCCCCGGCCTCTGCATCGGAAAGATGCATACGGACACCTTTATGAAACAAGCAAATAGGTTCAACACCAGTCTAAAATTCTCAAACAAAGCATCTCACAGAGCACTGAAGAAGCAAAACAAATGCCACAGCCGGCCGGCAAGAGAAAGATAGGAAAACTAATTGCCTATCCTATTACATGACCGCCATCCAAACCGGCTGAAGATATCCCGTGCAACCATCTCCCATCGGATAGATCCAGTAACCAAATGCTCCCTGGCCTCCGTCGGAGTGAGTAATGACCACATACGGATCAAAGCAATGGCTCGGAATATAACCTGCAAAAAATGAGTATTGGATGTTCTGTTAAAGACTAAATCATTTATGCAATTCCACATAGCACATAATAATGCACATACTCCAACATGAATGTGTCTCGCTGTATGGGGCTCAATCCCATCCAATCACGTTCTGAATAACGTATTAATATTCTATGGAGGAGTAATATTAAAGGCTATTGTCACTGACTACCATAATTTTTTTGCCATAGGACAATCAAGAAACAGGTGTTTAATAGTTTCATCTGTATCACAAAAGCTACACCGACTAGATCCATTCCAGTTGCGTTTAACCAAGGTGTCCTTAGTTAAAATGACTTGTTTATGCACAAACCACATAAACAATTTAACTCTCAAAGGAACTTTGACTTGCCACACATGTTTTGACTTTGGAATAGAACTAGAATTAATGATATCCACGTACATAGATTTAACCGTAAAAACTCCATTCCTCGTAAGCTTCCAACATAACCGATCTGGGCGCTGAGAAAGTTGAACCTCCATCAGTCTTCTCACAAGATGGAGCCAAGCTTCCCAACGGTTACCGAGTAAAGCTCTCCTGAAGCTAATATGTAGAGGCGTGGACTGACACACCGTTTGAACGGTCGCATCTCTTAGTTGAACAATACTATAGAGAGAAGGATACTGAACTGCCAATGGCATATCCCTTAGCCAGGTATCCTCCCAGAATCTTGTAGACGTACCGTTACCGATAACCATCTTGGTCCGGTTAAATAAGAGCGATTTTAACTCGCACCAGGCCTTTCCAGAAAGGCGAATCCGTCGGCCTCACCGTCACCTGGGATAAGGTCTTGGAATGAAGGTACTTATTACGCAGAATCTGGGCCCAAGTGGCCTCGGTCTCTCGCGAAAGCTTATATAGCCATTTACTGAGGAGACATTTGTTCTTTACCTCCAGATTTTCGATCCCGAGACCCCCTTGGTCCTTAGGTCGGCAAATAATGTCCCATCTAGCTAATCTATACTTTCTCTTCAACTCATCACTTTGCCAGAAGAAACGAGATCTATAGAAATCGAGTCTTTTCCGAACGCCCACTGGTACTTCGAAAAAAGACAGAAGGAACATGGGCATACTAGTGAGCACCGAATTAATAAGAACCAACCGGCCTCCATATGACATTAATTTGCCTTTCCAGCATCCCAATTTCTTCTCAAAACGATCCTCAATGCACTTCCATTCGCTATTTGTTAGCTTACGGTGGTGAATGGGTATACCTAAATACGTAAAAGGTAATGCCCCCAATTCACACCCGAACAGTTGCATATATGCCTCTTGTTCCTCCTTGGCTCTACTAAAGCAGAATAATTCACTCTTGTGAAAATTAATTTTTAGACCAGACAACTGTTCGAATAAGCATAACACCAACTTCATGTTTCGCGCCTTAGCCAAGTCATGCTCCATAAAGATGATAGTATCATCAGAGTACTATAGGACAGATACACCTCCATCCACTAGATGAGGTACCAGGCTACCTACCTGTCCTGCATCCTTAGCCCTCCCTATTAGAATTGTCAACATGTCAGCTACAATGTTGAACAGAATAGGTGACATTGGATCTCCTTGTCTTAGGCCTTTATGTGTTTGGAAATAACGACCTGTGTCATCATTCACTTTGATTCCAACACTGCCTTGTTGCGTGAAAGATTCTATCTGGCGTCGCTAAGCGGGATCAAAACCTTTCATCCTCAACGCCTGTTGAAGGAATGGCCATTTGACTTTGTCATACGCTTTTTCTAAATCCACTTTGAAAACCACCCCATCTAGTTTTTTCGTATGGATTTCATGGAGCGTTTCATGCAGGACCACCACCCCTTCAAGGAAGTTCCTATCCGGCATGAAAGCAGTTTGGGATGGCTGCACCACAAAATGCGCAATCTGTGTGAGTCTATTAGTCCCAACCTTGGTGAAGATTTTGAAACTTACATTCAGAAGACATATGGGCCTAAACTGCTCAATTCGGACCGCCTCTGTCTTCTTCGGCAACAAAGTAATAGTTCCAAAATTCAGATGAAACAATTGAAGCTGTCCAGCGAATAAGTCGTGGAACATCGGAAGCAAATCCCCTTAAATAATATGCCAGCATCTCTTATAAAACTCCGCTAGAAATCCATCCGGCCCTGGAGCAGAGTTACTCTTCATCTGAGCAATAGCTTCAAACACCTCTTTCTCGGAGAATGGGGCCGTTAAGATATCATTTTCATCTGAAGCCAACTGGGGGATATCCTCGTTCCACGACTCATCAAGCGAGATGAAATTATCCTCCGGAGTCCCAAATAACTTCTTATAATACTTAGTGATGTAAAGTTTTAAATTTTCCTGCCTTACAATCGTCCCTTCTTCTTGCTCAAGCTGAAAGATCCTTTTCTTTCTATGCTTGCCATTAGCGATCATATGGAAAAACTGAGTGTTGGCGTCCCCTTGGACCACTTTGCGGACCTTCGCCCGCAATGCCCACTTCAGTTCTTCTTCTCGCAGCAGCTCTTTCAGTCTTATCTCCGCATCTAGCTTAACATGCAATTCCGTTGGATCTAGGATTGTGCACTCGGATTTTACATCTAAGGCCTGGATAAGGTTAAGGAGCCTTTCCTTTTCGACGTTATACACCCCACTAAGATGCTTAGCCCACCTTCATAAGAAACTTTGAAGGTGACGAATCTTATTCTGCCATCTCTCTATTGGAGTTCTACCTCCTGAATCTTTAGCCCATTCCCTGGCTATCAGATCCAAAAAACCTTCTCTCTCAAACCAAGCTAGTTCAAAGGAGAAGATATTCTTGTTCCCCACGTGCGTTGCCTCCCGAGAGTCAACTAGCAATGGGGTGTGGTCTGAAATTCCACGCGATAATGCTTGTACGGTGACTAGAGGAAACTTCTGTTCCCAGTCCACACTCGCTAGGACCCTGTCAAGTTTCTCAAAAGTAGGAGTAGGCAAAGCATTAACCCATGTGAATTTTCGGCTGGAAATCTCTATCTCTCTTAGATCCAAGCTTTCAATAATGGTGTTGAACATGAACGACCACTTGCCATCGAAATTCTCATTGTTCTTTTCGCCCCTCCTTCTAATGATATTGAAGTCGCCCCCTACTAAGATTGGAAGCTTCTCTGATCCGCAAATACGGACTAGATCCGCCAGAAAGTTCAGTTTTAATTCTGGCTGTGCGGCACCATATACCGCCACCAGGGCCCAATTAAATCCATCGATCTTGGACCTAACCCAAAATTTGACAGCGAAACCTCCCATGACCACACTCCGAACTTCCAGCGTCTTACATCTAACGCCAAGTATGATGCTACCTGATCTTCCTCTCAGAGGTAGACAATGCCAATCAAAATTGGGCCCCTCCCGACAGCGTATTAAGGAATTGGGGTGCAAAATTGCCTCTTTCGGTTTTCGAAAGAGCAATAAAGTCCAGCCTCTATTCGATCGAAGCCTCTGCTAGAAAACGTCTTTTAGCCAAGTCCTTTAGACCTCTGCTATTCCAAAAGATTCCTCTCATAACTCATCATGAAATTTTTAGGTCATCCGGTTCCTAGCACTTCTATGCATTGCCGAAGTCGGGTAGATTTTGCGCTGCCACTTGCGCTTAGGTTTGGGTAAATCCACCACCCGGTCCTCACAACCGGTGGCAAGGATTCTCTCAGAAAGGCCCTCTGTATTATCTTCATCCCCAGTCATTACAGAACCATGCTCCTCCCCTGACCAGGGGGGAGGGGGCCAATATTTATGCAAAGTGAGTCTAACACCCTAACTCCCAAGTGTGAAATCTCAGAATCGTTCATGGGTTTAACTGCTGCTAAGTGGCGAATCATGTCTAAAGCACGATCCGCTTCAAGATCCAATATATCATTTACTGAATGCGAGATTTCATTCTCATTACTACCAAGTGAAACCCCTAACTGGTTTGCATTATGAATAATCTCAGCATTAGAAAAATGAAGAATAGAATTGGACGTGTTAACCGACATACCAGTAGTGACCTCCAGATCACGAAGCTTGGCCACCCGCTTGGCGCACCTCACCTGCATGTCATCAATCTCTGGCTGGTCCTGGAGGCGACAGCTCATCCGCCGCCCCTGAGACACAGGATCTGGGATCCCTCCGAAAGCGATTACCTCCTCCCTAGAGACCTGGATAGGGGTCAGGCCTCCTGCCTCACCCCCACCACTCGGCCTACCAGGAACTCCCAGCCCCGACCTCGGCTCCGTGACTGACGTGCACAGAGGGGAAGGGAAGTGAGGGGCCGCCTGCCCCCCTCCCTCCTTGCCAGTTAGAGCAGCCAGGTCGGCGGGTGAAGCGCTCAAGCTAGCTGGTGTCGGCAGACCCGACCCCTGAGGCAAATCAAGGGATCGCCCGCCCGTGACTCCCACTGATGCCGTAGGAGAAGAGTGCGCCTCCACCACAGACGAAGAAAGACCAAAGGCATCCTGCCCTGGTCTCCCTCTCCCTGCCGACCCGACGGCAGCGTGTAGTGCATGCCCGTCCCCAACGGTCCTCGACCGAGGAGAAGCACCAGTAGAAGAAGGAGTATAGGGGGCCTCCTGCCCACTATCCCCCTCTTTCTCGGCAACGCCGTCAAACCTTGCAAAGTCCAAGGGTGGTGGCGTGTCCTCTAGTGCATCCTCAGACTCCACCCTGTCGCTCCAGAGTCTCGGAGGAGCGGATGCAGGCTCAAACGAACCGAATTGCAAAGTGCTCATAGGCGCCGAAACCGAAGGGGACGCCCCAGACCCAGGTGCCTGCCAGGTGGAACTCGGCCCGTTGGCCAACTGATTCTCAACCTCATCCCCTCGCGATTTCGTGTTACCGGACCCATCATCCTTATCCTGCATATGCACATCTGTCCCTGCCATAGCCTCCACAAAAAGCTCTGAGTCCTCAAACTCTATCTCAAGGTTGAAAACCTCCCCCTTATAAGTCCACTTGACCATGTCAGGTACAAACTCAATATCAAGGATACTCACGAGTAAGCGTGCCACCCCAGTAGCTCTGGTGAAAGCTATATGCACCTTCTCTATTTTCCCGACCAGCATTCCCAAACTAGCAGCAACTCGGGCATCATGAAGCGGCTTGGAAGGCGCCCCCGAGAAACGCAGCCATACCTGAGTGAGAGGCTTGCCCTGCGGCTCAACTCGTTTCCACTCATGGAACTCAAGGATGCACTCAGTTCCAGGGACTCTGCACAACCCAAAACTGAGCATGCGCTCTAGGTCCTCCGATGTCGGGAAATCCACCTTAAAAGAATTATCCTCGAGGCGACTAAGTTCCCGCACAAAGTCCCCTAGTATAAGCTCAGAAAGCCTGTGAATAACCTGTGCCTCAGACACCTCGCACTTAGTTACCTTAACAATCCCTGTATATGAATTCTGTGGCTCATCAGGAATCTCCCTCACACTGGGAGACTCAAAAAACATCAACTCAGAATAGTAGACTCCATAAATGGTGATACTCGGCATCTGATCACGCAAAATCGGGCATGCCCCAGACTCATGTACTGGCTTAAGACAAGTATCACAGAGCTCTGTCTCACACTCAGTAATAAAGTGGCCTCTCTCGCCACAATGGTAGCACAATATCTTTTCCTTTTTACGTGCCCACTTGGAGGCTCTCTCCTCCTCAGCCTTGTCTACAGCCCCGGCAGCCTCCGGCGCTACGGACTCCGTCGGCGGCACGTCCGCGGAAGCGAGAGCAGTTACCACCTCCATAGCCTGCCCGGATAGCTCCATCTCCTGACCGGTAGAATCAGCCGTCGGGTCCACCACGATGGGTGGTGGAGGCTGGCGGTAACGGTTTCTGCCACCGCGACCACCGCGACCCCACGGTGCCCTCGGTAACCGCCTCGCTGCCTGTAATCGGGGCTAGATGCCCCCTCGACAAAACCTCCCGGAGGTCCGTAGAAAGGTCTTTCATCTGACTCATCACCCTGCCATGCATAGCCACGTCCGCCACCCGTAGACAATGAGCCACGATGTTATCCGTCCCCATAGGCATTGAAACCATCATCACCCCACTTTCCTCGGGGCGGGCCATTACCACCGCGATTAGTCGGCGCATGAGCCATAGCCACACCTCCCTCGCCCGCGATAGGTAGCACTAGTGGGGTCTAAACTGGTACCGCGCGCTTCTGAAGCGGTCTGGCAACATAGTGTGGCGGAGGAGCAGCATGTGGTAGCCCACCCGGCACCGAAGCATGCATCGGCGGCCTCTGCAGCATAGCACCACGCCCCACAGGCGCAGGCGTCGGCGGTCTTAGCGGGGTAGCACCGCGCCCCACAGTCGCCGGCAGAGAAGCAGCCGGCGCTGGAGGCTGAAGGCCTAGAGCACCACGCCATGCGGCCGGCACCGCCACCACAGTCTGCGCAGGTCGCGGCCCTGGCGGGGTACCACGTCCGGCAGCGCCCGCGGGTCGCGGCCCCTGAGGCACGCCACGACCTACCGGCAGCACCGGCCGCTGACCCTGTGGACCGCTGCCACCATGGGCAGCCG
Organism: Triticum dicoccoides; assembly: GCF_002162155.2. Taxonomy (NCBI): domain Eukaryota; kingdom Viridiplantae; phylum Streptophyta; class Magnoliopsida; order Poales; family Poaceae; genus Triticum; species Triticum dicoccoides. Next base: position 506,046,695 of record NC_041390.1, read on the forward strand.
GCGCCGCTCCGGCAGCCACCTGAGACTTGGGACAAGAAGCCACCGCATCCCCCGTCCCGCCATCAGGGGAGGGATCCGAGTCACCCGCCCCGGACCACAGCGAAGGAACCCCGATCGACCCCCGCGGCGTCGAGACCTAGGGCAGAGCGATGGCAGAAGCAGAACGCCCGACAATACACGTTCGCTCGAACGCATGCAAGGGCTTTTGGCTACGTCGCCCGTGGAGTCCGAGTTAGCCTGGGCCTCATACCCAGCTAACTCCGGCCCACTCGGCTTTGCCACTCGATGGGCCTCACACCCATCGGTAGGCCGTCCCAGATCCATCACCGACCGATCGAGCCCAGCTAAGCCCAATATCGAATTTAAACGCCTTGCCCTGGCAGTTCGGATCTCGGCCGGTCCGCCGGTCACCGGCGCCGGCGCCGCTGCCGCCGCTGCCGGCCTCACTTTCTTTCTTCTCTGGACAACTTTCCATGCCCCGGCCTCAAGAAAATCTGACAAGGTAGGTTTAGGAAGACATACCTTCGAAAGTGGTCCTCGCCATGGCCGGATCGCCGTCGCCGATGTACGCCGGTGGACTACCCAGCGGACAACCTCAATGGCGTCGTGCTCAAGTCCTTGCCGGGCTGGGTCATCCATGGGGATCGCCAATTCCACGATTTTCGCCGCATCTTGCTCCGAGTACCCCATGTGAAACGCCTCGCAGATCGCATCAGAAGGAGTCGGCGAGCTCACCGGTGACAAATCGCCGCCGTAGTCCCCGTCCTCGTCGTTCGCGTCGCCTGCGTCATCGCAAAGCGCCCAGAAGCGGCCTCCTACGCGCCGGTTACTAGTGGGCACGGTCACTCCCGTCGTCGCCCGCGGCGCCCCGTCTCCCATTTCGCTCGAGGCGTTTCCAGACTCGAGAAGCCATACTGCACATCTCCAGTTCAAAATTTCAAATGCAGGCAGCAGACAATCACCATTCAGCAAGCTGCATACTGTTGGTGGCCCTCGGGGGGCTTGCACATCTCCAGTTCAAAATTTCAAATACACATACCGGTGCACTCTTGGGCACACATTGAATGACTGGCATTTGTTTGTTTTTAGTTAATGTTTTCAGCCTGCTAATTAAGGAAGAAAAATACTCTGAAACTCACCGGTAAAACCTGGAAAGTTATTCAATGTGTGCCCAATTCTGCACCAGCGTATTTGAAATTTTGAACTACCATCATTCAAATTTTGAAATTTTAAATAAGCGATAGAGGATCACGCAGCCGTGACAAGTTTGACCTGCCATCGTTCTCCACAGGATGACGACCCCAGATTACTCTTTTCCAATGCGAATCTGGCCCAGTTGGTACTGATAGGCCCATACACGGTGTCCTGTTCGAATTTCTCATCCCAGAAACCCGCAACAAACACCAGGCGAGGCATACTTTCTTTCATTTAGTACCACACTGCCTGTCCAAGGAGGTAGCAGAGGCAGCGCAACCTATATAAGCAGGGCATAGGGCAACCTTGAAACATACTCCCTTCGTTTGGGATTACTTGTCTCGGATATGGATGTATCTAGAACTACAATATGTCTAGATACATCCATTTCTGCGACAAGTAATCCGAACGGAGGGAGTACTTACCTGGACGGAGTCTATGGTTGAGCAAGAAGAGCCATGGCCTAGACTAGTGGCCCATATTGCACTTTGTGGGTGCGCTGGCTTACCATCTCCCCTTTGAGGGAGAGTGGATGTCATAATTTGTGATAGAGGGGGTACGCGTTCACGCGGCCCCTGCCAAATATCAATTTAAACTTTTGTTCATTTTGATATATGGTTTGGTCCTTAGTGTCGACTCTGAATTCTCTGAGTGTGAAAGACCTTGGCTGTTTTCTCAAGTCTATAAAACTATGACTGGCTAGGGCTTTATAAAACTGTGAGTGACGTCATAATTTTCTGCAGAACTGTGAACGTGAATGGCCTTGAGCTGCCAACTATTAATTTTAAGTTTTGTTCCTTTTGATTTGTGATGATTTGGTCCATGCTGTCAGCTCTGAATTCTCTTGAAAATTTTCAAGTGGCATTATGCTCTTTCTCTATTGTCCGTTCTCTACCGGGCCGAGTTTCAGTTTGAATTTTGCACCTACTTGGATCCTTAGAGCATCTCCAACCGCGCCTCCAGAAAGGCCTCCCCAGATGATTTTCTCGCGCCGGCGCCGAAAAAACGGTCCAGTCGTGTCCCAGGAGCCCGATTTTCGCCGGCCTGGGCCGAAAACAGTGCCGGCGGACCCAGGCCAAACCCGGCGCGCTGGGGGCGCCGGGGTGAGCTGTTTTGTCGCGAAAAGCCGCGGGCCAGCCGCGTCAGCGACACGGCACCTCGTCTTCCCCCAACGGCCTCGGTTCCCGCGGGGAATCAATGGCAAGGCTGCCGCCGGTCAGCCTTGCCATTGATTCCTCACGAGCAGCGCGTCACGGGACGGCGCGCCGACACCTCCCCTCCCTCGCACGCGTTCACACGGGAGCGGCGCGGCTATATAGCCTGCGGCCTCACTTGCCTATTGTAGGATCGAAAGTATGTCTAGAGGGGGGGTGATTAGACTACTTGACCAAATAAAAACTTAACCTTTTCCCAATTTTAATTCTTGGCAGATTTTAGCTATTGTAGGACAAGTCAAGCAATCATCACACAATTCAAGCAAGCATGCAAAGAGTATATTGGCAACGGAAAGTAAAGCATGCAACTTGCAAGAATGTAAAGGGAAGGGTTTGGAGAATTCAAACGCAATTGGAGACACGGATGTTTTTCCCGTGGTTCGGATAGGTGGTGCTATCCTACATCCACGTTGATGGAGACTTCAACCCACAAAGGGTAACGGTCGCGCGAGTCCAAGGAGGGCTCCACCCACGAAGGGTAATGGTTGCGCGAGTCCACGAAGGGCTCCACCCACGAAGGGTCCATGAAGAAGCAACCACCCACGAAGTGTCCACGAAGAAGCAACATTGTCTATCCCACCATGGCCATCGCCCACGAAGGACTTGCCTCACTAGCGGTAGATCTTCACGAAGTAGGCGATCTCCTTGCCCTTACAAACTCCTTGGTTCAACTCCACAATCTTGTCGGAGGCTCCCAAGTAACACCTAGCCAATCTAGGAGACACCACTCTCCAAGAAGTAACAAATGGTGTGTAGGTAATGAACTCCTTGCTCATGTGCTTCAAATGATAGTCTCCCCAACACTCAAATCTCTCTCATAGGATTTGGATTTTGTGGAAAGAAGATTTGAGTGGAAAGCAACTTGGGGAAGGCTAGAGATCAAGATTCATATGGTAGGAATGGAATATCTTGGTCTCAACACATGAGTAGGTGGTTCTCTCTCAGAACATATGAGTTGGAATTGTGTATGTGTTCTGATGGCTCTCTCTATGAATAAAGAGGAGGTGGAGGGGTATATATAGCCTCCACACAAAACCAACCGTTACACACAGTTTTCCAATCTCGGTGGGACCGAATAAACAAACTCGGTCGGACCGAAAAGGTAAACCTAGTGACCGTTAGAGATTTTCGGTGGGACTGACATGCAACTCGGTAGGACCGATATGGTTAGGGTTTGGGCATAACATAATCTCGGTGAGACCGATTACACAAACTCGGTGAGATCGAGTTTGGTAATAAGCGAACCAGAGAGTTGGTCAGGTAAACTCGGTGGGACCGATTTGCTCTTTCGGTGAGACCGAAAAGTTACAAAAAGGAAATAGAGAGTTTACACTGCAATCTCGGTGGGACCAATTCTCTCTTTCGGTGAGACCGAAAAGTTACGAAAGGGAAACAGAGAGTTTGCAATCCCATCTCGGTGAGACCGAGATCCCTATCGGTAGAACCGAATTGCTAGGGTTTGGCAGTGGCTTATGACAAGTGAAACTCGGTGGCGCCGGATAGAAAGAATCGGTAGGACCGAGTTTGGCTTAGGGTTTAGGTCATATGTGGATATGGGAAAGTAGTTGAGGGTTTTGGAGCATATCACTAAGCACATGAAGCAAGAGGCTCATTAAGCAACACCTCATCCCTCCTTGATAGTGTTGGCTTTTCCTAAAGACTCAGTGTGATCTTGGATCACTAAAATATAAAATGAAGAGTCTTGAGCTTTTGAGCTTGAGCCAATCCTTTGTCCTTAGCATTTTGAGGGTTCCACTTTCACATCCATGCCATGCCAATCATTGAGCTTTCCTGAAATAGTCATCTTGGAATAGCATTAGCTCAATGAGCTATATGTTGTTATGAATTACCAAAACCACCTAGGGATAGTTGCACTTTCAATTTCCCCCTTTTTGGTAATTGATGACAACATATAGATCAAAGCTTCGACAAATGATAATAAGCATGAAATATATCGTCGCTTTGAGAAGTATGTGACAAGTAAGAGCTCCCCCTAAATTTGTGCATATTTAAAATTTGCTTTGGACTGCAAATGCACAAAGAGTTAGAGTCATGGGTTACTCTTCCATGTCACATACATCTTAGTGGAGCGCTTAAAATGATAAGAATGAAATACATGCACTCATCACCAAGAATAGTGAATGATCACATAAGATAGATAAGATGATAATATTAAGCAAACATTAAGTGTAGCTTATGATCAAACACATGATCATCAATGTCTCACGAGCAATGACATAGTATCTCACACAAAAGCAAACAAAGTTCGAAAAACCACCAAATAAAACAAGAGAGAATAAAAGCAACACTCTCTCTCGAAGCCTATGATCTATACATTTTCTCCCCCTTTGGCAACAAGTTACCAAAAAGTTCCTAGAAAATGCATAGTGCTAAGTCGACACTCAGGCTTGATCTTCAGGTGGTGGTGGAGTCTGGAGCACTCCAAGGACGAAGCCTTCTGTAGACATGGTCGGAGTCGAGGCTGAAGTGGACGCTGGAGCTAATGGAACTGAGGCTGTAGCTGGTGCAGATGTGGTGGCTCTGGGGTCAGCAACTGGCACTGCAGACGACCTCGGACCTCGTGGCACTCTGGCAAAGGCATCAGTTGTAGTCTTGCCTCTCCTCTCCTGCATGTCATCCTGGAGCTGCTCCACTGCAGTCTGAATCTCTGTCACTTTGACATCCAAGTCATAGAACTTTTGTTCCATGATCCTCTCTAACTTGCCTGGTTCTGAGTTAGGGTGGCTAGTCCTTGCTCAATCCGCAGGGTGGATGCAATCAAGTAACCAAGCTGCTCTTGTTTGGTTTTCAGGAAATATTCAGATGCCTCCTCTTGAGTAGGCATCTTGGCAGCTTTCTCCTTCCTCGCCTTCTCCTTCTTGGCTTGTGCTTGGGCAGATGATGGCTCATTCTCAGTCATGACCACTTGATTATCTTCAAAGTCTGGACAGATGGGCAGGTGTTCCTTGTCCAATAAGTATATGCCCGTGCCCATCTTAGAGTTGATGAGCTCCTGAATCTGTGGGGCATATCCACAGCTCCTCTTCTGGTCTGCTGCTATCTTCTTGATTGTTCCAATCATAAGGCTCATGACTTTGAATTTCTGTGGCACGTCAAAGATATGAAGCAAGTTGATTGCGTGGCCCCTGATCATCTTGTGATCTCCAGACTTGGGCAATAGGGTGTGCCTAAGAATTCAGTTGATGGTTGGCAGCCCTGACAGAAGATAGTGTACTGAGCCAAACTTGAACGTATCAACTGCTTCATTTGGAATCTCCTTGTACATGTTTGACATTGAGTTGTGGTCCATCTTCTTCTTGGCATAAATGTCCAAGTCATCGTCATGCTCTTCTGGGGCATTAATCAGCTGAGCCCATTCAGCAACTGTAGACTGGTACCTCGTACCCTCTAACATCCATACAATCCTGCCATCTGGATAGAAATGGGCTATGGAGTAGAACTGCATGATGAGTTCCTCGTTCCACTTTGTGAGCTTCTGCCCAACAAAGTCCTCTACTCCACACGCCTTGAAGTTATCCTGCACTCCAAGGTAGTACTCTTCGTTGTCCTTGATGTATTGCCAATCAACCCATCTCATATCACATACAATTGGCTTCTTGTCTAGCAGCACTGTCTCATAAAAGTCTTGTTGCTCCTTGGTGTGAAACCTGTAGTCAACTGTAGTCCTTCTCCTTGAAGCATACGGGTCTGCTTCTCTCCACTTCCGGAGCCCTGAATCTCTCCTGAGTTTCATATCCTCAGCCACAGGATGAGCATCGTTGTGGTTTGGGATCTTGGGCTTGAGCTTTCTAAGAACATTCTCTTCTTCTTCTGCAGCTTCAGGCACTAGGGCCTTGTTCTTCTCAGTAGCTGGGATGCTTCTTGTGTTCCTCTTTGGCTTTGGCTTTGGAGCTGGCTTGGCCTTGGAAGTAGCTGCCCCTGTTCTTATGGCATCACCCATCAGCTTGGGTGCCTTAGGTGCTGGTGCAGCTACCTATTCTTCTTCCTCCTCATCTTCCATGATGGAAGCCTTGCTAAGCACTCTGGCTACAGTTTTCTTCACCCTTTCTTTCCTCTTCTTGCCTTCAGCAGCAACTAGCTCAATGGGAGTGGGCTTCTCAGTTGAAGCTCTGGCCTTTGACATAGGCTGCCTGCCTGCTGGCCTTTTGATCTTCATCCCTGGTTTTATGCCCTGTGCTGGCTCAACTCTCTTGGAAGTTTCTTCCTCTTCTGCCACATAATCCTCATCTTCTGAGTCTGAGGTTCTCTTCTTTCTCTGTCTTGTGGCAGCTTTAGGCAGATTGCTAGGGGTGCTCCTACTGCCATCATCTGAGGAACTTGAGGGACTAGTGCCCTCACTCATCTGCACTTGCTGCTCTGACAAGTTCTGGCTATCACTTTGGTCTGACATGATGCAAACTCTGACTGCTGACCCTGTGAATAGGTTATAGATGAGATAGAGTGGATGAGCATCACAAAATGCAGAGATTTTTGCAAAGGAATAATTCAAAAACTTAGTTTTAGTTTCCCACTGAAAGCATCTCGGATCTACCGATTTCTAAACTCGGTGATACCGAAGCAGTTTTGGCACCTAAACTAGTGAACTCGGTCAGACCGAGTCACAGTTTGGTGGCACCGAGACTTCTAGGGTTTCACAGAGTTCCAAAATCGGTCACACCGATAAGTAATTCTCGGTCAGACCGAGTCTCACTTGTGCAATGGCATAAGCCAAATCGGTGGGACCGAGTTTTTCAACTCGGTAGGTCCGATATGGTTTCAGCAGAAACCTAACCCTAAAATTTTCGAATTAAACCTAATCTACGAGTTCATTGACTGGATAGAAGTTTAACAAACGTGGCAAGAATCATGATGATCACAATGTGCTAAGAATCGGATTGGGGAATAGCACAAAGATCGAGTCCATACCCTAGTTCGGCGGAGACTCGCTACGGCGGCAACGGCGGGGTTGAATTTCCGTTGACGGCGACGGAGACCAGCGACTGGAGGCGGCTGGCGGCGAGGAGACGATCCGGAGACCAAGTTGGCAGAGCAGGCTATCGCGCGGGCGAAGGGGTTCGGAGAAATTTCCAAATTTTTGCCCGTGACTATATATAGCCCGACCCTGTCGGTGTGACCGAGTGGAACAACTCGGTGGCACCAAGATGCAAAACTGTATACAGTTGTTGCAACTCGGTGTGACCGAATGGTTCAAATCGGTTGCACCGAGATCGAAAACCTAGATCAACTTAATGATCTCGGTAGGACCGAAAGTAGGGTATCGGTCAGACCGAGAATCATAAAGAGGTTTTGGAAGTTTAAGTCTATGACGAATCGGGGACTCCGGGCGCTCCTCACACAGAGTGGTTCGAATCTGACTTGATGAAATTTTGTGATGTAGCATGAATAGAGTTTGAGACGAGAAAAGCATAGATAGCTAGAGGAGGTTCTTAGGCATTCTTGTCCATCCACTTGGCAAAAGGAAATAAAACCAAACAATCAAAACAACAAGTGGATGTCCTCGAATGAGTAGAATATGCAACCAGCATGCTCACACAATAAGATGGCAAATGAAATATGTGACAAGGCATGCACAACCAATTCTAGCATCTATCAAGCAATTTGCGATGACAAGGTCATCTATATATGAGTATATTGACTTAGGAGTCAAGTGAGAACACTTGATCATAGGTCATACTCATAGTTTAATCTCAAGTGGGGTTACCACTTTTACATAAAGCATTGTTGTGTTCACATCTTTAGAGTTGCTTTAGCTCAAGTCTTAGAGTAAAGCTCCCCCTAGATGTGATATCCCCCCTTAGAGGGATGAACTAACCTCGGGTTTTGTCGATGATGACTTCATGTAGATGTTGAAGATGTGGATGCTCAATGTTGATGTAGATCACTTGGAGCTATCCATTTGAGTGAATTGCACTTTCAATACCTACATGGGTTAGTCCCACAAGGAACAAACAAGGATATCCATAGACATAGAGTGATGCACACACAAGATGATGTCCATGAAAACTTTTAGGTTACCTTGTCCCTTGTCTTACCAACAAGAGGGTTTGTGACTCCTTGAACTAGTGCAAGATGTGGAAGTTGATTGCACTTGTTCTTGCCAAAATGATAAGAGTGAAGTATGTTGGCGGAGTCACCCTCAAGAACTCTCTAGTTCTTCTTCTTTTGGATCCACACCATCTTGATGGGAATCCTTGGAGTTATAGTCGTACTTGATGAAGTGGAACTTGAAGTAGTCTTGGGAATCCACTTGACTAAGGTCTTAGGAGCTTCTTCAAATGCATCAATTTCCTCTTGAAGCTTATCCTTGCCTTTTTGCTTGTAGTCTTGTGGTGGAAGATCATCTTGAGCTTGTGTCCCCTTGAAAGAAGTATCATACTTCTCTTGTTGAGGAACAAACTTTGTCTTGGGGTATTGATCTTCTTCCCACTCAACTCCATTTGCATTGAACTTTCGTTCAAAACCAACACCTTGATTCTTCCGGTGCATTCCTTGCTTGCGCACAATTTCCTCGAATTGCTTACTCCCGGCAAGGCTTTTGTACACTCCTTTCTCTATAATTCCCTTCAATAAGCTATTTTCTTGCTGAAGTGTAACTTGGCTAAGAGAATCATTAGTGGAATCAAGACAACTACTAGAAGCAACAATATTGGATTTAGCATGATCATTGTCACTGCTAGAGGAAGAATCTTTCTTGTTCTTGTTACTAGACTTGACTTGAGGCATGTAAGTGGATAAGAGTAAACGCTTGGCAATGTAAGAAGAACTTTTCTTGCGGAGATCATCATTGATTGCCTTTAAGAACTCATGCTCTTGCTCAAGATTGAGCTTTTCAAAGCGTAATTTCTCATGAGCTCTTAAAAGTTCTCGATGATCTTCGAAGATAGTTTCATGAGCTAACTTAAGAGTGTTTAGTTCTTTAGTTAGAGCCTCAATCTTCTCCTTATCATTGTCATTCGTTTTATCTTGATTAGCATGATTAATTGACGTTTCATCATAGTATTCATCACTAGAGTTGTCAACAAGCAAATCATCACCTAACAAATCATCTTCATCACTATTGAAATCAACATACTCGGGGTGTGTTACCTTAGGACCTTTGGCCATGAAGCATCTTCCAATTCCTTCATTTGGTGAGTCAAATATGTCGTAGGAGTTGGTTGACACAAGTGCTAGACCGGCAACACCTTCATCTTGAGTATCTTCGGAGTCGGAGTGATAATTTCTCTCGGAGTGGCTGTCGGAGTCGGAGCCGGATACCCATTCACCAGCATGAGCTTGATGTCTTCGTTTTGTGTAGCTGCTTGATGATTTTTCCTTCCTTTCCGAATCCTTGCTTCTCCGTGAGTATCTTCGTTCATAACGATCATCTCTACTCCTTCTCTCTCTTGGTGGTGATTCTTTGCTTCTTCTTTTTGGAGAATCTTCTCTTCTCTTGTAGGGAGCCGTACACTCATTGGAATAGTGTCCGGGTCTTCCACAACTGTAGCAGTTTCGCTCTCGACTAGAAGATCTTTTGTCATTGTAGGACCTTGACTTGAAGCTTCTATCTTTGCTTCTACTCTTGTAGAACTTGTTGAAGTTCTTCACCATTAAGCTCAATTCTTCATTGAAGTTTTGTTTCTCACTTGATGATGTAGGGGCTTCACATGAGGCTTTGTAGGCACCACTTGATTTGTTGTGAAGTTCCTCTTTATCCTTAAGTGACATCTCATGAGCAACAATTCTTCCAATCACCTCCGTTGGCTTGAGATCTTTGTAATTGGGCATCGTTTGGATCAATGTGCACACGGTATCATATTTTCCATCCAAGGCTCTTAGAATCTTCTTGATGATGAATCTATCGGTCATCTCTTCACTTCCTAAGCCGGCAATCTCATTTGTGATGAGAGCAAGCCTAGAGTACATTTCAGCGACACCTTCACCATCCTTCATTTTGAACTTTTCAAGTTGACTTTGAAGCACATCCAACTTGGATTCCTTGACGGAGTCGGTACCTTCGTGCATATCAATCAAAGTGTCCCAAATTTCCTTTGCATTCTCAAGACGGCTGATTTTGTTGAATTCTTCGGGGCACAATCCGTTGAAGAGAATATCACAAGCTTGAGCATTGTATTGCAACATCTTCAACTCATCCGTGGTAGCTTCACGGTTTGGTTCTTTCCCATCAAAGAAGTCACCTTGCAAACCAACACACACAATAGCCCAAACGGCGGGGTTATGTCCAAGAATATGCATTTTCATTTTACGCTTCCAACTAGCAAAATTAGTACCATCAAAGTAAGGACCTCTACGGTGATAATTTCCCTCGCTAGACGCCATACTCTCCTAGGTTGTGAAACCAAGGCTATGACCACCAAAAGCTATGGAGATCAAAGCAAATGGAGACCAAAGCTCTGATACCACTTGTAGGATCGAAAGTATGTCTAGAGGGGGGTGATTAGACTACTTGACCAAATAAAAACTTAACCTTTTCCCAATTTTAGTTCTTGGCAGATTTTAGCTATTGTAGGACAAGCCAAGCAATCATCACACAATTCAAGCAAGCATGCAAAGAGTATATTGGCAGCGGAAAGTAAAGCATGCAACTTGCAAGAATGTAAAGGGAAGGGTTTGGAGAATTCAAACGCAATTGGAGACACGGATGTTTTTCCCGTGGTTCGGATAGGTGGTGCTATCCTACATCCATGTTGATGGAGACTTCAACCCACGAAGGGTAACGGTCACGCGAGTCCACGAAGGGCTCCACCCATGAAGGGTAATGGTTGCGCGAGTCCACGGAAGGCTCCACCCATGAAGGGTCCACGAAGAAGCAACCACCCACGAAGGGTCCACGAAGAAGCAACCTTGTCTATCCCACCATGGCCATCGCCCACGAAGGACTTGCCTCACTAGCGGTAGATCTTCACGAAGTAGGCGATCTCCTTGCCCTTACAAACTCCTTGGTTCAACTTCACAATCTTGTCGGAGGCTCCCAAGTTACACCTAGCCAATCTAGGAGACACCACTCTCCAAGAAGTAACAAATGGTGTGTAGGTAATGAACTCCTTGCTCTTGTGCTTCAAATGATAGTCTCCCCAACACTCAACTCTCTCTCATAGGATTTGGATTTTGTGGAAAGAAGATTTGAGTGGAAAGCAACTTGGGGAAGGCTAGAGATCAAGATTCATATGGTAGGAATGGAATATCTTGGTCTCAACACATGAGTAGGTGGTTCTCTCTCAGAACATATGAGTTGGAATTGTGTATGTGTTCTGATGGCTCTCTCTACGAATGAAGAGGAGGTGGAGGGGTATATATAGCCTCCACACAAAATCCAACCGTTACACACAGTTTTCCAATCTCGATGGGACCGAATCAACAAACTCGGTCGGACCGAAAAGGTAAACCTAGTGACCGTTAGAGATTTTCGGTGGGACTGACATGCAACTCGGTAGAACCGATATGGTTAGGGTTTGGGCACAACGTAATCTCGGTGAGACCGATTACACAAACTCGGTGACACCGAGTTTGGTAATAAGCTAACCAGAGAGTTGGTCAGGTAAACTCGGTGGGACCGATTTGCTCTTTCGGTGAGACCGAAAAGTTACCAAAAGGAAACAGAGAGTTTACACTGCAATCTCGGTGGGACCGATTCGCTCTTTTGGTGAGACCGAAAAGTTACGAAAGGGAAACAGAGAGTTTGCAATCCCATCTCGGTGAGACCGAGATCCCTATCGGTAGAACCGAATTGCTAGGGTTTGGCAGTGGCTTATGACAAGTGAAACTCGGTGGCGCCGGATAGAAAGAATCGGTAGGACCGAGTTTGGCTTAGCGTTTAGGTCATATGTGGATATGGGAAAGTAGTTGAGGGTTTTGGAGCATATTACTAAGCACATGAAGCAAGAGGCTCATTAAGCAACACCTCATCCCTCCTTGATAGTATTGGCTTTTCCTAAATACTCAATGTGATCTTGGATCACTAAAATATAAAATGAAGAGTCTTGAACTTTTGAGCTTGAGCCAATCCTTTGTCCTTAGAATTTTGAGGGTTCCACTTTCACATCCATGCCATGCCAATCATTGAGCTTTCCTGAAATAGTCATCTTGGAATAGCATTAGCTCAATGAGCTATATGTTGTTATGAATTACCAAAACCACCTAGGGATAGTTGCACTTTCACCTATGCCCACACAAGCCCCGCCCCTTGCCGCCGCCCAGCCCCTCCCTCTACCTCTCCCGAGCACCGCCGCCCAGCCCCTCCCTCTCCCTCTCTACCTCTCCCGAGCCCGTCGCCATGGCAGAGCGTTTCCCCGAAGACGAGGCGGCGGCCAACGGCTTCGGCCACCGTTCGCTGCGCGAACAGGAGTCCTGGCTCCTGTTCCAAGCGAACATCCCGACGCCGACGGACATGCGCGCCGGGTCGACGGGGTGGAGGCACAGCGACGGGGGAGTGCCCGTTCCCCCGTTGCCCGACGCCGTGGCCAAGCCAAATTACTTCGCCGAGGAGATCGAGGTCGTCCGCGCCTCCGTCACCGACGCCCAGCTCTCCCTCTCCCAGTACGCCGCCGACAACCACGCGGCTTGGGCGGTGTACTTCGAGCGCCGCCAGCGGCAGCGGTTGGCATCCACCAACGACGCGCCGGTGGTTGGCGGCCAGAAAAACAGCGAGGGGCGCCACCTGTGGTGGGGCGTCCCCGGCCGCACACTCGAGGGCGTGCTGACGCACCTCGAGGGCGGCAACAACCCGCCGTATGCGTACCCGGCGAGGGCGGCCGCTCCGGCGCACCACCGACGCGCCGGGCCATGGGCGCCAAGGAGGTTCGGGTCCTCCTCCTCTTCTTTCTCCTCTCGATCTTCCTCGCACTCGTCCGGTGCCCCGGCCCTGCTCGGCGTCAAGGCCGAGCCCGCGGCGGAGACGCCGCTCGGTCGGCGCACTCGCAGCGCCGGCATCGTCATCAACGAGGGCGGCCTGCGCGCCTCCTCGTCGGCTCCTCCTCTGCGCTTCGTCAAGCCAAAGACGGAGCCGGGGCTCGCGCCGGTGAAGACGGAGCCGGGGCTCATGCCGGTGAAGAAGGAGCCGGCCGCGCCGGTGAAGATGGAGCTCGACAACGACGACGCGGCCTTGGAATGGGCGCGCAGGGACTCCATAGCAATGGACAAGGAGCGCCTGGAGAAGGCAAAGGAGCGCCAGTGCGCCGCCCTGCGCCGCTTCGCGGAGCGCCGACGCGGCCGCGACGAAGGCGGGGTCGTCGTCATCTGCGATAGCGACGATGACGACGCGCCACCGCCACCAGCCCGCGTCGGCGACACTGGTCAGGGGTCCACCAGGGACGGTCGCGTCAAGGAGGAGAAGTCCGACGACGGCGGCGACGATGGCGACTACTCGGCGTTCAGCCAGTTTCTCTTTTAGTTTATTAGTTATCTATTTTCCTATATAATGAAAACCGGCGAACATGTCTAATATATGCCTAAGTTTGCCGAAATTTATCGTGTTTCGCTGAACTTCGCCGAACTGTGCCGAACTTTGCTAAACAAATTTTATTTTCAAACGCGCCTGGGGGCGGCCCTGGGGCCGACGGCTGGGGACCAACTCGCCCCAGGCCCAATTTTTACACTGGCTCACCCCCAGGCGGCGATTTTAGACGCCCCCTGGGGGGTCAACGGCTGGAGATGCTCTTAGTCTGTGCAAGAGTGACCTTTTCCTCTACAAAGTTAGAGTGGCCTTGGTTTTGTTTCTGTTGTTTGCTCTGTATTTCGAGTACTCGCCCAAGTCTGAATTGCACTAAGAGCATACTGATAATGACACCAGAGGGGCGAAATTGTTGATAAAGTAACCTTTTTCTTTCATAAAACAGACGATCCCAGATTTGACTGCACGGCGTCAATTTCTGGAGTCTGAAGAGCAACCACACTTCACAACACATTGCTTACTAAAAATAAAAAACCAGGCACCGTATGTTGACAGCAACTACTTCTTCTGTTCAACATACAGCTTCTTTTAGCAACACGTGTTTCTTTTCATGCAGAATGCGTTTTTTCCACCTTTGTGAAAAGATACAGGTTTAGGTTGAGAAGATTCGTCAAGCAATCCGGAGAAAATTAGAACTAGCTTGACTGCAAATGTGCTTTGTGTTCTTTTCCTGGTTTCTTATCTGAAGCTCGGGAACTGAATATTAAGGATTCCATATTTGCTCGGGAACATGCATTTCAGAAAGTTCTCTCAGCGCGGCGCCCGCACGGTCTCCTCAGTACTACACTGAAGCAATCAGCTCCGATCTGGGCAAGTGGTGACTGGTGAGCAGAGCTTCTTCACTCTTTAGTACTTTTTTTTTGTTTTGAAATGGTCACTCTTCAGTACTTAACCATGCATGTAACTAGCCATGTCCAAATTATTTATTTACTGATTTTTTTATGCTTATACTACATTGTTGCAATAGTAGCATGTATAACCAGGTGCCATGTTCCATCTCTTCCTTCAAAACTCAATTGACAAATATGTATGGTGCAGTACTCCACGTAAAGATATTCAAGCATAAATAGATGACTGATTTGAGTGCGTGTGGTGTATGATTTCTGTCGCCTCAAGTTATTGGTGAGCACTGTGTCATGATCATGGATACCAAGACGAGGTCATCTCTAGCCGATCCTTTAAAAAGTTTTAGAGTAAAATTTTGGTTTTAAGAGGCTAAACCGGACCTAGCTGAGCCCTTATTAGCTTTATCGAAAAAGGCTTTCGCCCCGCTTTATATATAAAGCAAACCACCACATCCAAAAGTTCAACACTCACACACCCACACACAAGGTAGCACAACACGAAGTACGAGGTATGAAAGGGTACTGCTGAGGGTACAACTGAACAAGCCCTAAAATAAAAAAAAGGCAGACGCACCGCAAACAAAGATGTTAATCCGGCTCCGGTGGTGGTGGAGGAAGCGGCGGCGCCAAGCGGAGAGCCATCGAGCGAAGGTCGGCGATGATGATGTTGATGGCGTCCTGGTCCTGAGGACGGCTAAGCTGCCGCCAGAGCTGCAAATAGCCGCACATTTTGAACACCGCGTCAGTCGCACGTCGCAGAGGGATATGCTGGATCACAAGCTTATTTCGAACCATCCATAGCATCCAGGTAAGGACCCCAATAGCCAGCCACCTAATGTGGTGGCCCGTTGGAGGTAAGGTCTGAAGCTGAGCGAAGAGGTTCGGGAAGTTGGTGTTGCACCAACGACCACCAACCACCTCGCGGAAGCAACTCCACAAGAACTGGACGGACACACAAGAGAAGAAGATGTGGTTGGAGTCTTCCGCTGTCCCACATAGAGGACATATCACATCGCCCGGGCCATGTCGCTTGAGCACCTCCATGCCGCAAGGGATGCGGCCCCAGATCCATTGCCAAATCGTCGCCAAGGGGGCAGGTCTCGACGATGGTGCGATGGCCCGGTAAACCCCTTATCGGCTTTAGCGCCTTGTAAGTGTCATTACTTCTCGCGTCGATGGCCTCTTATATTTATTCGACCAGTGCCACTTCTTAGGAAAAATTCCCCTCCCTCGGCGACCGCCCCTCTCCAACGCTCGACCACATCCACTGCGGCGCGGCCGTCCTTGCCCCCGTCGGTCACCATGCACCACCACAGTTGCCCATAGCACCCACCACTCCTCCACCCACTTCGATTCGGTCGATGCTTTTCCCCGTGCCACCGGATTCAACACATCTACGCTCGTCACCACCGTGGACGGATTCAATGAACGTATGCCCTGCAAAACCGAGCCACACAACCAACCAGAGCTCACTGCGCCGCCTTGCTGTATGTCTTCCTTAGCTCGCCGTTCGAATTGTCGTCCGACCGCGGGAGGATCCTCGTCCGCCGGTTGGTCGGGTTCAGCCCTCGCCCAGCAATTCGTTAGTGTTCCTCTACCGATCATCAAGTGTGATGACTATTGGCAGCTGGTGCTGCGCCAGGTATCGAAGACGACAGAACATGATGGGTCTTCTTCAAGAGTTAAATGGACAAAGTGAGTGCATTTTTGTGCGGTAGTTCTTCGGTTCAACTAAAATATGTGCTTATTGTTATGTAGAATAGTTTTTTTAGAAAAGGAGGATCACCCCGGCCTCTGCATCTGGGAGATGCATGCGGCCAATTTATTGATTATTCTCGAGGACCTTAAAAAGTATTACAACAATATGCCTGAATCCGCCATCTTGGCAGCATATGCCACTACTCCTATCCATATGATGAAGGTGTGACGCCCCGAGACCGTTCGCCAGGTGTCTCCCAGTTATTCGCCGTCGTTGCCATGTCATTCGCTTGTGTGTTGCATCTTGTCATGTCATCATGTGCATTGCATCATCATGTTTTCAAAACTTGCATCCGTCCGGGTTCCCCTAGTTTCGTCAGTTGTCCGTTCTGAGCCCAAACACACTTGCACGCGCCCGCGGCATGTCCGAAATAGTATTTTATAAGTGGCCGAAAAATGTTCTCGGAATGAGTTGAAAGTTGGCATGCGGTGTTACTATAGTGTAGATAGGCCGCCTGCCAAGTTTCATTGCATTCAGAGTTCGTTTGACGCCCCAACGAATAACTATAGCGGCAATATAGCCGATCTTTTCGTCGGACGTTTTCGGTCTCTGGAAACCGTCGTCGGGCCGCACTCGTTCCCTCTCATCTCAAGCCAACTCCCCTTCACAGTCCACTTGACCTCGTTCGCCTAACCCCTCTTTGCATAGTGCATCGACCCCTCGCCCGCGTTCGAAAGCTGTCCCGAACCCGACCCGGACTATCGCTACCGTTGGGTCCAGATCATCCCCAAACGTCTATAAAACATCATCGTTTTATTTATTGGACTCCCTAGTCTATTTTTTCTCGACCATCCGATTTCGATCGGAGGGACTAGGTAGCCCCTAACCTAATCCCCTACCTATTTAAACAACCTAACCCGAGACCAACTCCTTTTTTTCCTCACCCCGCCGCCAAACCAGCTCCACCTTGGGATCGTCCCCACAGTCACCTGCGCAGTCACTTCTCTCCTCGTTTTCAGCCACCACCCAGTTCACCCCAGACTCCAGATCCATTCATCCGAACCGTTGGATCGTAATCCAACGTCCAATAGGTGCCCCATGCAGCTCCCGTAGCCACAGCCTCCTTGATCCGATCTGGATCGGGAGAGGAGCACCCGTCCTGCTCCTCTGCCGCCCTTGTTGCGAGTCGCCTAGATTCGTCGGACCCCTGCTTCGTCCCTGTCGTCATGTCGCCGGGATGCTCCGGTGATCCGTAGGCCTCGCCATGCCCTGCCTCTCCCTTCCTTCTCCTTTTCTTCTTCTCTCTCTCACTTGTGTCACATCGATGCCGTTTGTAGAGGCCAGCGCCGCCGCCTGGAGCTTCTGCGCCACAGGAGTCCTTCGCCTCGTCCGCATCACCGACTCGTCTCCGCGGTCGGTCCTCCCCAAGCCCTCATCGCCGACCTCCCTTGCTTCTGCGTGTGGGAACGACAACTACCAGCGACAAGTCCCCTCGCCCGTGCGTTGACCTCCAGCCCGCTCAATCCCCCTACTTCACGAAACGGGTCGCGGCCTCGATCTGGGGTTCTGGCGTCAACCGGCCCAGCTGCGAACTAGCCTGCCTCCCGCGCCAAGGCCCCTCAAGGCCCAGCCGAAGCCTGCCGGCCTCTCCCCTCTCCACCGACTTGGGCTTGGCCCAGTGGTGAGCAGTCGCCCGCCTTCCTCTGTGCAGTTGGGCCTGCCAGTTTTGGCCCATAATGTTTTTTCCTGTTGCTGCGATTTTCTCCTTTATTCCAGAGACTGCAGTTTTTCAGAAAACCCCTTTAGGTTCATGCATATAATAACTCCACAACTGTGCATCGGATTAAAATGATTTATATATGAAAATTGACTAGAATTTCATCTAGTTTCACAATATCCAATTTTCATCCATGTTTGAAATGTTTAAAATGATGTTTGCTTTAATTTGCTTAGATGCCATGCTAAAATGATTTAATTCATAACTAAATAACCGTAGCTCCAAACCCAATAAACTTTATATGTAAATGGGGTGGAATAATTCCTAGTTTAACATGGTGAAATTACTTTGCATGTTTAACAACTCTAAAATATGGTTTAGGGCAGAACAGTATCAAATCCATAATTTGCATATGGGGATTTTCCGGAATTGTTGTTTGTTATTTCCGGTCTCATTTATACTTGCCTAGATAGGTAGTTTTCATATGCCTCACCTCTTGCCATGCTAACCAACAATTAATATTGTCGAGTACCTAAACAAGAGAGAACTAAATAAGTCATGTGGTGTTTTCTTCAATATGCAACTCCGTTGCATATTGAGCTCCACTTAATGTGTAGTGTTGTTTGTTGCACTTTGCCATGCCATGCTTCATTAAACCGGACATGCATCATACTTGGTTGTGCATCATGCCATGAGTATGTGATGGTTGTTTACCATGTTGTTTGCTTCTTTCCGGTGATGCTTCTTCGGGTTAGTTCCGATAACATCGCATTTGTGAGGATCCGTTCGACTTCGTCTGTTTGTTTTCTTTCTGGACTCATTCTTCTTCCTTGTGGGATCTCAAGCAAGATGACCACACCCTCGAAATCACTTCTATCTTTGCTTGCTAGTTGTTCGCTCTACTGCTATGTCGTGCTACCTACCACTTGTTATATCATGCCTCCCATATTGCCATGTCAAGCCTCTAACCCACCTTTCCTAGCAAACCATTGTTTGGCTAAGTTACCGCTTTTTCTCAGCCCCTCTTATAGTGTTGCTAGTTGCAGGTGAAGATTAAGTTTGTTCCATGTTGGAACATGGTTATTGTTGGGATATCACAGTATCTCTTATTTAATTAATGCATCTATATACTTGGTAAAGGGTGGAAGGCTTGGCCTTATGCCTGGTATTTTGTTCCACTCTTGCCTCCCTAGTTTCCGTCATACCAGTGTTATGTTCCTTGATTTTGCGTTCCTTACATGGTTGGGTGTTATGGGGACCCCTTGACAATTTGCTTTGAATAAAACTCCTCCAGCAAGGCCCAACCTTGGTTTTACCATTTGCCTCACCTAGCCTTTTTCCCTTGGGTTTCCGGAGCCCGAGGGTGATCTTTATTTTAACCCCCCGGGCACGTGCTTCTCTAAGTGTTGGTCCAACCTGAGCGATGTCCGGCGCCCCCTGGGCAACCAGGGTCTATGCCAACCCGACGTCTGGCTCATCCGGTGTGCCCTGAGAACAAGATATGTGCAGATCCTATCGGGATTTGTGGCACATCCGGGCGGCTTTGCTGGTCTTGTTTTACCATTGTTGAAATGTATTGTAACTGAGATTTCGAGTCTAATCGGGTCTTCCGGGAGAAGGAATATCCTTCGTTGACCGTGAGTGCTTGTGATGGGCTAAGTTGGGACACCCCTGCAGGGTTTGAACTTTCAAAAGTCGTGCCCGCGGTTATGGGCAGATGGGAATTTGTTAATGTCCGGTTGTAGAAAACTTGACACTTAACTTAATTAAAATGAATCAACCGTGTGTGTAGCCGTGATGGTCTCTTTATGGCGGAGTCCGGGAAGTGAACATGGTTCTTCTGTTATGCTTGAACGTAAGTAGTTTCAGGATCACTTCTTGATCACTTCTAGTTCACGACCGCTGCGTTGCTTCTCTTCTCACTCTTATTTGCGTAAGTTAGCCACCATATATGCTTAGTGCTTGCTGCAGCTCCACCTCATTTCCCCTTTTCTACCCATAAGCTTAAATAGTCTTGATCTCGCGGGTGTGAGATTCCTTAGTCCTAGATACTTCCAAACAATTGCAGGTGCCGATGATACCAGTGCAGGTGACGCAACCAAGCTCAAGTGGGAGCTCGATGAAGATCTTGATCATTGTTTTGTTTCGTTTCCTGTTGATCAGTAGTGGAGCCTAGTTGGGGCGATCGGGGATCTAGCATTTGGGGTTGTCTTTCTTTATTTTGGTTCCGTAATCGCACCTTGATTGTATTTTGGATGATGTATGATATATTTATGTATTGTGTGCAGTGGCGATTGTAAGCTGACTCCGTATCCCTTCTTATTCAGTACATGGGATGTGTAAAGATTACCCTTCTTGCGACATGCCTACCATGCGGTTATGCCTCTAAGTCGTGCTCCGACACGTGGGAGATATAGCCGCATCATGGGTGTCGGTGTCAAAATCGGCGGATCTCGGGTAGGGGGTCCCGAACTGTGCATCTTGGCAGATGGTAACAGGAGGCGGGTGACACGATGTTTACCCAGGTTCGGTCCCTCTTGATGGAGGTAATACCCTACGTCCCACTTGATTGTTATTGATAATATGAGTAGTACAAGAGTTGATCTAGCACAAGATCAGGGAGGCTAAACCCTAGAAGCTAGCCTATGGTATGATTGTTGTTGTTGGTCCTACGGGCTAAACCCTCCGGTTTATATAGACACCGGAGGGGGCTAGGGTTACACAGAGTCGGTTACAAGGAAGGAGATCTACATATCCATATTGTCAAGCTTGCCTTCCATGCCAAGGAGAGTCCCATCCGGACACGGGACGAAGTCTTCAATCTTGTACCTTCATAGTCCAACAGTCCGGCCAAAGGATATAATCCGGTTGTTCGGATACCCCCTAATCCAGGACTCCCTCAGTAGCCCTTGAACCAGGCTTCAATGACGATGAGTCCGGCGCGCAGATTGTCTTCGGCATTGCAAGGCAGGTTCCTCCTCCGAATACTTCATAGAAGATTTTGAACACGAGGATCGTGTCTGGCTCTACAAAACAAGTTCCACATACAATCGTAGAGAGAATAATATTTTTACAAATCTAATCTGTCGACGCATTCCGCAGTGTGACATCACACCACAGCCAGGTCACCATTCGAATCTTTTTCACAACGAACCTCAGCGTGTTTCGCGAGGCTGTTTCCTTGGCACGTCTTGTCGAAGCAGAGATCGTGTCCCCTTATTACGGGATTCCCATCAATACGGACGTGGGTAACCCAACCGCGCCATCAATTACGGCGCTTGGGGGATAAGCGAGTTTTACCAGGCTGGTGGGGGCGCATAGTTTCGTCCTCCCTTATAAAGGGATAAGGCTTCACCTTTTTCTACCCACGCCTTCTTCCTCCTTGCTCATCCATTCTCGCACACTCGAGCTCCAGCGCCCAAGTCCACATCCTTCTCCTCAACCCTCTCCAAACATGTCCGGAGCGGGAGGCAAGTGGATGGTCTCCTCCATTACGGAGGGAGACATCAAAAAGCTGCGCGGGGCCGGATACTTAGCCGCGGATATTGCGCACCGGCTGCCAGCCACGGGGCAGATCGTCCCTACCCCAGAACCTTACGAAAGGGTGGTTTTCCTCACCCACTTCGTCCGCGGACTGGGGTTTCCCCTCCATCCATTCGTTCGTGGCCTTATGTTCTATTATGGGCTAGACTTCCATGATCTAGCTCCGAATTTCATCCTTAACATCTCGGTGTTCATCGTCGTGTGCGAGGCTTTCCTCTGTGTCTGACCCCACTTCGGCCTGTGGCTGAAGACCTTCAATGTCAAACCGAAGTAGTGGGCGGCCAACAAGCGGAATGCGGTGGAGCCATGGTGGGTAAAATGCCCAATGTTACATGGCTCGAGGGCTCCTTCATGGAGACCATAAAGGGGTGGCAGTCGGGGTGGTTCTACATCAGCGAGCCACGCGACACCAACTGGGTGGCGGCCCCCAAGTTTTGATCCGGAATCCCCACGCGGCTCACTTCCTAGAAGGAGAAGGGCCTGTCCTGGAGTTCATCGGTGGAGCTGGACGGACTCCAGAAGTGTATCGGGAACATGATAAGCAAGAAACTCAAGCTTGTCAACATAGTCCAGGTCATGCTCTTCCACCAAATCCTCCCGTGTCAACGACGGGCTTTCAACTTATGGGAGTTCGACCCGGCCCAGCACCAGACTCTACGCGAGCTCTTCGACATGATGCATAAGGATGTCTGGAAGGTGTTGTTCAAGGGAGCCGAGGTCCCCCCTCCCCTTATCGAAGACCGTAGGCTAAGCGCGACGTGCCCTGCGAATCCGGTAAGTTCTGTACACCTCGTAGGGTATTTATTTTCCATAGTTTAACCATGTGCGGGGCCTGAGCTCCCATGCCTTTGACAGGACTGGGTGGAGACATCGGAGCAGATTGACTGTCCGGCCCCTCTGCCCGAAGACCCTGCATACGCTCGCCTCACGGAGATGCGGACTCCGGCTCCTTATGAGGTGCCGGAGAAGAAGATCAAGAAGAAGGCCACGGGAACCCGAAAGAGTTCCCGCTGCCAGGTGGTATCGGACTCATCGTCCGATAACTCCGAGACGCACTCCTCCCGTGAAAATGAGGAGGAGGAAGATGACGGTTCTCCCCCTCCAGTTGGGGGAGACAGGAAAAGGAAGGCTGCCCCAACCGGGGAGGCTGGAGGGTCCAAGAAGGGAA
The DNA here is from genome assembly GCF_002162155.2 of Triticum dicoccoides. Taxonomy (NCBI): domain Eukaryota; kingdom Viridiplantae; phylum Streptophyta; class Magnoliopsida; order Poales; family Poaceae; genus Triticum; species Triticum dicoccoides. The sequence goes on from NC_041390.1 coordinate 506,069,545, forward strand.
GGACTCGCCTTTCGGACTGTTCCACCACCACCGCCGACTACGAAGATGAGTGGTTACTCAGGGCCAAGCCCCTGGCGAAGTCGTAAGTATTTGGATACCAGAGTAACTCATAGCATACTTTTATTGCACTGCTTCTCCTAACGTCGAATATGATCATGCAGTCCGCCCCGAGCCCGGATCGACGTATCCTCGTCGGACGGTTCCTTGGACTCGTCGGACATGAATAGTGAGTCACTTCCAACCGCCTCCTCTCCTCGCCCTACGGACAATGTCGAGGCATTGTCTCAAGGGCACCAAACCGAGGGGAGGTAGTCCTGGAGGCGCCTCAAGGCGACCTTCCGGACTCCAGGCGCAAAGGGAGCAAGACTCCCAAGGGCTCCAAGTTCGGCCCTCAGCCGAACACCGCGCCGGAATCTCCAGTGGTTCCGGACTCCGGCAAGTGGCCCCCTGCCAAGAGGGGCAAGCCGCACGTGCCGGTGACCTCTTTCTATCCAAAGGCACCAGACAACCTGCTGGGAGCGCTTCACGGCGCTTCCATCGACGAAGAGCACCGCACTATTATGAGTGCGGTGATCAAGAAGGTTCGGTCCGCCAAGAGCAGACTGACTGAAGCCTGTGCCAGCCTTCTAACAGGCTTTGAGGTAAGTATTTAAAATATAGGAAAATATTACCGCATAGACAGTAGCCCCTGATGCTCTGTTTGGTGTTCACAAAGAAAAGCAAAATAGAGGATCAAATAATATCTGCAGGAGTCTAATACAAGTATGTCGAGGCTTCGCTGCTGACCTCTGCCACACTGACTGCGGAGGCCGCCGCACTGAAGCAGAACCTCGAGCGGTCCGAGAAAGAACTCGGCCTTGCCAAGAGGCAGCTCGAGGAGAACAAAGGTAAGTAATACCTTGTCTATATATATATATAAAGATGTGGTTACAAAATGATAGGATCATCATGGATGTGCCAGGGGCCACGACCGAAGTGGCGACCCTGAAGCGAGCGCTGTCCGAGGCCGAAAACAAAGCGGCTGAGGAGCGCACCGAGCGGGAGAAGCAAGAGGCACGGGTGGGCGAGGTGCAGCAAGAGCTCCAGGCTCTCCTGAAGAAGCACGAGACTTTGGAGCTTGACTCGAAGACGCGAGAGTCCGAGCTTGCCACGGCCCTCGAGAGCACAAAGCATGCCAAGGCTGAAGCCCAAAAGGCCCTCCAGGAAATTGAGGCGATGAGGAAGATAGCGGCGGGTAAGGCATTCATTATGCAAAGCAAGCATATGAAAGTAAATTACTTGTTACTTACCCGAGTCCGGAACTCTCCAGGAGCATTCGCAGATTTGCCCCGCAGCGTGTCGGATGCCGCAAAGTACTACCAGGCCGAGGAGGGAAGCTCAATGAAGAAGTTGTTCTGGTCTCAATATACTGGGACCGAACACCCGATGCCTGTGAGCGACCAGCTGAAGCAACTGGTCGAGCTTCACAAGGCGGCCGAACAGGCCATGATGGGCCTTATAGTCCGGATGTAGCCTGGCGACTCCCTTCCCAACAGCTACTTCGTCCTGGTGAGGCGGCTTGTGGATGCCTACCCATGGCTGGAAGTCATAAAGCAGTCCGTCTGCATCGAAGGTGCACGCCGGGCTTTTGCCCGTACGAAGGTGCACTGGGCCAAGATGGACGCCGAGAGGCTGGTGAAGGAGGGGCCGCCACAGGGCAAGGAGCATCGCCACCCTGAAATGTATTATGAGGGTGTCCTGAAGGATTCCTGTCTTGTGGCAGACGAGTGTGCGAAGGATATAATTTTTGAATGAACTTGCTCATGTGATCCTGTATTATGAAAACTTGTTCATGTGCGCTATGCAACGCTTGTTTGAATTTAAAATATTACCTTCTATGCGGCTGTTTATCAAATCTGAGAGATGGCCAGTCGTCGGCTTCTGCCCCCATGCCACGAGTGCTGGGGTGTTCGGGATAAATCTGAGCACTCTTTTTCCCATTGTTCGGTCCTTCGAGGGAGGTGCTCAGCACAACGAACAAGGCAATCGGACTATAATGCTTTATCACTCTCACTTAGCCATAGAAGTCTACAATTTTAAATTTTGGTGAAGCCCCTAGTATTCGGAAGGCCGAATTCGGGGCGCTATACACACCTAAGCCGGACAAAGCTGACTCCTCGCCCTAAGCGGCATAAGTCTTTAGGGACTCGAGACCTCTCGAACAGCGACCAACTCTTGCCTTATCATGACAGTCAATTTTAGCTTTCTCTACTGAGGTGCTTGCCCAGATGAACCGGGGCACAATCGCAGTAGTTCTCCCAGTGCTACATTAGCCGATATAGCGGAATGTAAAGTACCAAAACATGGGAGCCAGGCAAACCCAACTATTGACCCAAGACATGATTCGGAGTTGATGCATATAATGCTATAAGTTCGGGGTGCCACACTGTCGAAAGTGTTCGGACTTCTCACACCGTATTATGGGGTACGCTTAGCCCCTGGCATATTGGCCGTACCAGAGTGTACGGGTGCTGAATGAATGAACATATATATAAAAAAGAATAGAGAATGCGGTAATAGTCTAGTGCTATGCATTGTCTATTGAAAAAGGTGCGTCGAAGCAGAATGATACAAGTAGTGTGATAAGCAAAAAGTAGGACTATTCGACATGTCCCCTCCAAGGGCAAGCTGAGGAATGGTATTTAAAGCAGGTATTTCACTCATTATCAGAGACCACCTGGGAGTTCCATGGTGCGACATAGCTTTCTGCCTCCTTGGTTGTTGTATTGTGTGTCTGGCAATCATACTGCCGGATGGGGTTTCCAGAGAGTAAAGTCCAGAAAGAGAGAAAAAATAACAAAGCGGGAAGCCCCTAGTGCGGTTGAGCCGTGTTTTGGGGCGTGCCGTAGTCGTGCCCCCACCTATGCCCATGGTATTTTCAATGCGTAACTATGTACGCGTGGCACGAATGTCGCCGTTTGGCCGGGACTGGGGTGGGGGCCGCATTGCTATGAAAGCTCGGAACATGCCAGGCGGTCTTGTTGCAGATTACTCCGGGCGCGCTTGACGGTGTCCGAGTGTTTAATCACCGAACTGGTGGATTGCCTAAAGAGGCTGCTTTGTGCTTCTACTGCGAGGGCCGCAGTGTGCTCCTCCGTGCGGAGAGAGCATTCTGTGGTTCCATTGACTGTGATGACCCCCTGAGGTCCTGGCATCTTGAGCTTGAGGTATGCATAATGCGGTACCGCATTGAATCTCGCAAATGTGGTTCGCCCGAGCAGTGCATGATAGCCACTGCGGAACAGGACTAAATCGAAGATTAACTCCTCGCTTCGGAAGTTATCCGGGGATCCGAAGACCACTTCCAGTGTGACTGAGCCTGTGCAATGGGCCTCTACACCTGGTATGACACCTTTGAAGGTCGTTTTTGTGGGTTTGATCCTTGATGGGTCTATACCCATTTTGCGCACTGTGTCCTGATAAAGCAGGTTCAGGCTGCCGCCGCCGTCCATAAGGACTCGAGTGAGGTGAAATCCGTTGATGATTGGGTCTAGGACCAGTGCGGCGAATCCGCGATGATGTATACTAGTGGGGTGGTCCCTGCAATCGAAGGTGATCGGACAGGAGGACCATGGGTTGAACTTTGGGGCGACTGGCTCCAACGCATATACGTCCCTTAGCGCATGCTTCCGCTCCCTCTTGGGGATGTGGGTTGCATATATCATGTTCACCGTCCGCACTTGTGAGGGGAACCTCTTCTGTCCTCCGGTGTTCGGCGGCCGGGGCTCCTCCTCGTCATCGCTATGTAACCCCTTATCTTTGTTTTCGGCATTTAACTTGCCGGCCTGCTTGAACACCCAACAATCTCTGTTGGTGTGGTTGGCTAGCTTGTCGGGGGTGCCGTGTATTTGACACGAGCGATCGAGTATACGGTCCAAACTAGACGGGCCCAGAGTGCTTCTTTTGAATGGCTTTTTCCGCTGACCGGGTTTAGAGCCTATGAATTCGGCATTGACTGTCGTATTCTCGGTATTGTCGCTGTTGATGCGGCGCTTGTGTTTGTTGCGACGTGACCTGCCATTGCTATCCTTGGTATCCGAAGTACCATGGTTCTTTGATATGTTATTGCTTCGAGCCAGCCAGCTGTCCTCTCCCGCGCAAAAGCGGGTCATGAGTGTCGTGAGGGCTGCCATAGATTTTGACTTTTCCTGGCCAAGGTGCCGGGCGAGCCACTCGTCACGGATGTTGTGCTTAAAAGTTGCTAGGGCCTCTGCATCCGGACAATCGACGATTTTATTTTTCTTTGTCAGGAACCGTGTCCAGAATTGCCTGGCCAATTCCTTTGGCTGCTGAATTATGTGGCTCAAGTCATCGGCATCTGGTGGTCGCACATAAGTGCCCTGGAAGTTGTCGAGGAATGCGGCTTCCAGATCTTCCCAACAGCCAATGGATTCTGCTGGCAGGCTGTTGAGCCAATGTCGAGCTGGTCCTTTGAGTTTGAGTGGGAGGTATTTGATGGCGTGTAGATCGTCACCGCGGGCCATGTGGATGTGCAGGAGGAAGTCCTCGATCCATACCGCAGGATGTGTTGTACCGTCGTATGATTCGATATTTACGGGTTTGAAACCCTCTGGGATTTGGTGATCCATTACTTCGTCTGTGAAGCATAGGGGGTGTGTGTGGCGCCTCTGTACTGGGCTATATCGTGACGCATCTCAAATGAGTCTTGTCCGCTGTGTTCGGCCCAGCCAGATTTACTTTTACTGTATCCGGCGTGACGGTTATTGTCTTGCATACTGGCGCGCCCTCGTGATCCGTAGATCGATCTTGCGTGTTTTGCTTTGTCCTCCAATACGTCTCGCAGGTCTAGCGTGTTTCCCCATGCCTTGACATTTTTATTTGAGTGGCTTCGGGGTGCGGGCTGAGCTTTTGGCTGAAATGCCTCTCTGTCGCGGCCACGAGGTGGCCGATCGGCCGCGTCATACGGGAGGGGCGTTCGAGTTCATATTCCTCGGCCGCAAGGACTTCAGTCCATCTGTCAGCTAGCAAATCTTGATCAGCTCGAAGCTGCTGTTGCTTTTTCTTAAGGCTATTTGCCGTGGCTATAAGCCGGCGCTTGAAGCGCTCTTGCTCGACGGGATCCTCAGGCACGACAAATTCGTCATTGTTGAGGCTTGCCTTGTCTTTGGAGGGAGGCATGTAATTATCATCCTCCGCCTCTCCATCTGCCGCTCTCTCGGGAGGGCTGGCTTTTCCATCCTCCAGCTCTAAATCTTGCTGGATTGTCGTCATCTTCGGCACTGTCCGGAGTGCTATTATCTCTTGTGCCGGTATCACCGCTTTTGCCTTGGCGAGACTTAGAGCGGCGCCGCAGACGTCGGTGCTTTGGTTGCTTCTTGGAGGGGTCATCCTCCGCTGTCCCGTCGCCATTGCCTTCTTTGGGTGTGTCCACCACATATATATATCATATGATGAGGTGGCTGTCCAGTGCCCTGTGGGCAGTGGTTCTTGTTCGTCTCCTGCATCGTCGTCCATACCGTCGATGTCCTCGGAGTCGAAGTCGAGCATGTCGGTCAAATTGTCGACAGTGGCTACTAAGTGGGTGGTGGGTGGGCAGCGAATTTCTTCGTCATCCGCATCCCAATCCTGCTGGACATAGTTCGGCCAGGACTCTCCTGACAAGGAGAGAGACCTTAATGAGTTCAGTATGTCGCCGAAGGGCGAGTGCTGAAAGATATCCGCGGAGGTGAACTCCATAATCGACGCCCAGTCGGATTCGATTGGCACGGGCGTAGGAGGTTCGGAGTCCGTGGCCGGGGAAGAATCCGGCAGTTTGGCGCCACGGCTCTCGTGAAGGGTAAGGTCGATACTTGGCTCGATCGCCACTGAGAATGTGGCCTTCGTGGCGGCGTCTATCTACCCATCCATGGATGGCGCAATCGGCTCCGCATTGAGGGTCGGAGCGGTTGCCGGTGCGGTCTCCTGAACACCGATGGTAGAGCTAAATCATGCTCATCGTGATCATGCGGCGCACTTGGCAGGGGCTCGAATCCGTCGAAGATCAAGTCTCCGTGGATGTTGGCCGTGTAGTTTAAGCTTCCAAACCTGACCTGGTGGCCAGTGGCGTAACTCTCGATCTGCTCCAGATGGCCAAGCGAGTTGGCCCACAGTGCGAAGCCGCCGAATACAAAGATCTGTCCGGGGAGAAAAGTCTCACCCTGGACTGCATTGCTATCGATTATCGAAGGAGCCATCAAGCCTGACGATGACGACACAGAGGAACTCTCAGTGAAAGCACCAATGTCGGTGTCAAAATCGGCGGATCTCGGGTAGGGGGTCCCGAACTGTGCATCTAGGCGGATGGTAATAGGAGGCGGGGGACACGATGTTTACCCAGGTTCGGGCCCTCTTGATGGAGGTAATACCTACGTCCTGCTTGATTGTTCTTGATAATATGAGTAGTACAAGAGTTGATCTACCACGAGATCAGAGAGGCTAAACCCTAGAAGCTAGCCTATGGTATGATTGTTGTTGTTGGTCCTACGGACTAAACCCTCCGATTTATATAGACACCGGAGGGGGCTAGGGTTACACAGAGTCGGTTACAAGGAAGGAGTCCGTATTGCCAAGCTTGCCTTCCACGCCAAGGAGAGTCCCATCCGGACACGGGACGAAGTCTTCAATCTTGTATCTTCATAGTCCAACAGTCCGACCAAAGGATATAATTCGGCTGTCCGGATACCCCCTAATCCAGGACTCCCTCAGTGGGTGTTACAAGTTGGTAATCAGAGCCATCCCCGACTTAGGAGCCCCCTGCTTGATCGAATCACTGACGTTGTTGAGTCTAGAACAAAATGTTTTGATTCTTAGGATTATATATATCGGAGAGTAGGATTCTCTTTACTCCTCAGTCCCTTAGTCGCTCTGGTGAGGCCTCCTGACGTAGAAGTTTTGACTTCCCTCTCCTCAAATTTCACAAAAAAAATTAGGATCACGCGGGTATCTTGGAATCGTTCTGATATTCTTGTGATGAGAACATTGTTCTTGGTGCCTCCTGTCATTTTGGGGTTGTGACAGTGTCCCGGGTAGTTGAGCTACGAGGTGTTGTCGTCACAATTTTATCGTTGCAGTTCTGGAATACCTGCGTTTTGCCGATATCGAAAATCTCTTTTATGCAATTGTTGGTGAGATAACCTCGGCGCCACCCAATACTGGGGCGGGAGTTCGGGAGTATTGCTATAACTCGTATAATGGATGCTTTTCGAAGGTTGAGGTAAATGATTTCCGATGGTTTCTTGGTTATGTGTTGAAGGATGGATACAGCTGGATGTAGGATTTGTTAGTTTGGGTGAGATATTATGCTTCCCCTGTATCCCCAACACCCGATTGCATAACCAGAAAGTTTCGGGAGTTTATAAGTGGGAATTCAAGTATCACGTAGGATATCTTTCCAACAGACACATGATACGATACGGGATCTATCATATGTTTGTTTCCGGCTTATTCTGCAAGCCAATCCTTTGTTTTGTTTTGAGCTGTGGTATTCGAGTTGCTTCGAAGTCAAGTGTGGAATCCATACCTTTTCCTATATGATGTTCTTATATTTCTATGGGAATGCTAATCTTTTTTATCATCGAGGTTGTCATGTTAATTCTTTTCAACCGGCGTGTTCCCTTCAAGTTAATCCGATCCCTTCAACATTTGCAAGAACAATGCTCAGTTATTCACAACGGTGTTTGTTTCATCCGTCCTAAGTTGTCTTTCTTTTTCCCACCCTCCCACCCTTTTACTTCAAGGAATTAGATTTCTTAATCAACTATCCATTTTATTCATGTGAAGTCTCTTCATACTTTTCTTTCAAGTTTCGATCCGGTGACCTATCATGAAGATGCTAAGGAAGCTACAAGTTCACCATTCTTCGTTCTATTTCTTCTCCGGTGGATTTAATTCAAGCTTGGTCGATCGTATCCTTTCCTCGGTTCAAATGTTTTCCGATACCGGTGCACCTTGTAATAGTTCACTTCTTGTTATTCATTTGTTCTGGAGTGCTGAAAATATCTCAGAAGACTCATGTTTTCATTCCTAATCCGTTCAAGCTATCTCGAGGGTGTTATCTCATTCAAGCCATTTTATTCAACCGGTGCAATCTCTCTTTCAAATCATTCAACGGTGTATCTTTTGAGTGGGCCCTAACCCACAGGTCTTTTCCTAGGATCTTACCTGACTCTTCTTATTTTCCCGGAGTTATTCTAAAATTCATTTCAAAGTTTAACATAAGAATGAGTTATCATCAGTCAAATGTCTTTCTTCAAGATCTTTCAAATTCTTTTCATCGTCGGTTCAACCTTTCTAATTTTCATCCCGGAGTATCTCAACAACTCATGGTGGTGTTTCTCATCATCATTCTCAACATTTGAAGACCGAAGAAGAGCTTTTCCTCCAAATCTTATCCGTTCTCTCAGAGATGCGTGGTTCAAGCTTGATGGCATCCTCTCATAATTGTTTTCGATTGTGAGAATGCTTTTCACCCATCCAGAGCAATTCAGGAGTTTTTTTCAGTTTCATTCTCCGGAGCCCATCATCTTAGAATTATTCATTCCAGCCTTCAGCTCTCGTTCTCCAAATCTTACCGGTGCATCGTTCAAATATCCTCTAATCAGTTCATGATCTCTTCGTTCTCATGTATCTAAATCCCAACAAGTATCTTCATTCGTTTCAAATTCTTCCCGGTGTTTTGTGCTTTTGCTACTTTCATTTTCAATTCTTACGGTGGTTTGCTCAAGATTCTCTTCCATGGTTATCATATTAATTCATTCGTTGTTTCAATCCTACCGGTGGTTCATTGAAGATTTTCCCAAGTTTGCGATATATCTCTCTTAATCCTTTCTACGAGAATAAGTAGTATGCCGAATCCGTTGCTTGTCATCAATTTAATTGGTGAAGGATAAGCATAATGTAATTCTTATTCTTGTTTCATCGAGTAAATTCAATTTCTGCTTTTCGGAGTGGTTCATCATATCACCATGGAGATTCATCTAAATCATTGCAAGGATTCACCTTGTGTTTTCAACTTTTCTCTCCTTTCGTTTGATCATTCTTATATTACCGGAGTTCTTCATGGAGGTTCTACATGATGGTTCATCAAGGATTTAATTCCTTCTTGAAGTGTTCATTGAGATTCTTTTCAGAGGAGCTCAAGTTTTCTTCATCTTGCAATTCGGAGTGCAATTGTTCTCCCTTATCTTTTGAGGTGGTAATATATCATTCTTCATTCACAAGAATGAGATATTTAAACCCATCACTTTCTTCCTTAGAGTTATCTTGCTATAGTTTTCACCTAAAGCCTTCCATTGGGAATGTTGCTCCTTGTGGTGATTACCTATGATCCAAGTTTTCTTATCACCTCAATGGAAGAAGCTTTTATCTTTTCTAGCTCCCAATCAAATCTTTTCGGTGAGTGGCAGGTTGTCACCTCATAATTTTGAGATGTCTTCTATAAGCCCACATCAAGCTTATCCTTTCGTTGTTGATAATCCAACAACTCCGTTCTAGCATTTGTTGTAAGCGTGCTCTCTCAAGATCTTATTTCCCTCCGTTCTTTTTAGTCCGTTCTTTCTTTCTTCCGGAGGCATTGTGATCTTGCTCTTTTCTCTCATCATCTCGAATGGTGAGGATCGTGTTCTTTTCATGCTTATCCATTTAACCAGAGTGTTGTGCCCTCTGCTCAAGTTCTTTTCACCTTATCAAGTCTTGCATCTTTTTTCAACCGGAGTGCTATCCGAATTTGTTCTTCCTTGTTCCTCTATCCTAACGGAATGTTTTCAACTTCGATCACCTCTGTGGTATTCTTTCTTTCAAGTTGTTCAACCTTTCAAGGTTCTTTGGTTTCACTCATTTGTCAAGGAAGTAACTTAGTTTTACATCTTCCCCTTCCTCTTCCGTTTTCTCTGGTGCCATCCCTAGGATCTCGGGTCAAGATCCTCTTGTAGTGGTGGAGTGTTGTGACACCCTGAGACCATTGAGCCAAGTGTCTCCTAGTTATTCACCGTCGTTGCCATGTCATTCGCTTGCGTGTTGCATCTTTTAATGTCATCATGTGCATTGCATCATCATGTTTCCAAAACTTGCATCCATCCGGGTTCCCCCAGTTTCGTCCGTTGTCCGTTCTGAGCCCAGACACACTTGCACGCGCCCGCGGCATGTCCGAAATAGTATTTTATAAGTGACCGAAAAATGTTCTCGGAATGGGTTGATAGTTGGCATGCGGTGTTGTTATAGTGTAGATAGGACACCTGCCAAGTTTCATCACATTCGGAGTTCGTTTGACGCCCCAACGGATAACTATAGCTGCAATATAGCCGGTCTTTTCGTCGGAAGTTTTTGGTCTCCGAAAACCGTCGTCGGGCCGCACTGCTTCCCTCTCATCTCAACCCAACTCCCCTTCACAGTCCATGGACCTCGTTTGCCTAACCCCTCTTTGCACAGTGCATCGACCCCTCACCCGCGTCTGAAAGCTGTCCCGAACCCGACCCGGACTATCGCTACCGTTGGGTCCGGATCATCCCCAAACGGCTATAAAGCATCATCGTTTTATTTATTGGACTCCCTAGTCTATTTTTTCTCGACCGTATGATTTTGATCTGAGGGACTAGGTAGCCCCTAACCTAATCCCCTACCTATTTAAACAACCTAACCCTAGACCAACTCCCTTTTTTTCCTCACCCCGCCGCCAAACCAGCTCCACCTTGGGATCGTCCCCGCAGTCACCTGCGTAGTCACTTCTCTCCTCGTTTTCAGCCACCACCCAGTTCACCCCGGACTCCAGATCCATTCATCCGAACTGTTGGATCGTAATCCAACGTCCAAGAGGTGCCCCATGCAGCTCCTGCAGCCACAGCCTCGTCGATCTGATCTGGATCGGGAGAGGAGCACCCATCCTGCTCCTCATCTCCTTGTTGCCCCTCGCCATGGCCTCCTGTGCCGCCCTTGTTGCGAGTCGCCCAGATTCGTCGGATCCCTGCTTCGTCCCCGTCGTCATGTCGTCGGCATGCTCCGGTGATCCGTAGGCCTGGCCATGCCCTCACTGCAAAAAAAGACACATCCGTGACATTTTGGGCCGAACGAAATTTTTTTCTGTCATACATATGACACTTCTATGACGATAATTGTGACAAAATCCGGTATCATCATAGATGTGGTGGGATCCTACTTCTATGAGAAAAAATCATGACAGAAAATGGGCTTTTCATCCTGGGCGGGCTGGAGACGCAGCTGCATGACATTCTTGGGCCGTCTGTGACAGAAAAAACCGTGGTAGAAGCGAGGGGGAGGAAAATTTCAAGGAGTTCCCGGTTACGGTGGGAGGTCGGGGGCCGAGCGATGCGCGTTTCTCTTGTACACGTACGCGCGTGTGTGCGAGGCGTTGGCTCTAAATGAACCCGAGCGAGCCGTTGGGCTCTAACTGAACCCGAGCGATTGCACTGCAGGCTACGCGTTACTGAACCCGAGGGATCGATTGATGGATGTTAACTGAACCCGATCAAGCGATTCCTTCACTACTGCTGCTAACTGAAGCCGATCGATGCTGCCTCTGGGATGAATACTGAGCGTTGCAGGGGGTTTGGATGAACAGTGAGCGGTGGCATTGCCTCTGGATGAACAGGACCCCGTGGTGTGGTGGAGGGCTGGATGAACAGTAGACGGTGGAGGGGTGCCCATGGAGGGGTGGTTGAACAGGACCCCGTGGTGTGGAGGGCTGGATGAACAGTAGACGGTGGAGGGGTGGTTGAACAGTAGCCGGTGGAGTAGCGCGCTGTGGAGGCTGGATGAACAGGAGCCCGTGGAGGCTGGAGGAGGTCGACGGTGGAGATGAACAGTATCTCGTGGAGTCCCGTTTTATGGTACGCCACACCCCTCCCGATGAACAGGACCCCCGTTTCGACCTTAGGATGTCCGTTTCGTCTGTTTTGCGGTACGGCACACCCCTCCCGGTCAACAGGACCCCCGTTTTGACCGTAGGAGGTCCGTTTCGTCCGTTTAGCGGTACGCCACACCCCTTCCGATCAACAGGACCCCCGTTTCGGCCGTAGGAGGTCCGTTTCCTCTGTTTTGCGATACGCTGGACCCCTCCCGGTCAACAGGACCCCGTTCAGGCCTCGTTTCCATCGCCTGTTCCGTCCAAGCCCTCCTGATGAACACGACCACGCATTCCGTTCCTACCTAGCCGGTTGGCTCCCACACGTTCCGTTGCCTCCCGATGATCACGACGCATTCCGTTGCCTCCCCATGAACACGACGCATTCCGTTGCCTCCCCATGAACAACACGACGACGCTGTCTCCCCATGAACACGACGATGATGTTGTTTCTCCGTTCCGACCCTACCGTGTACACGAGCCCTGGCCGTACATATGCGCGAGTAGGCGTTCGAGACCCTGCCCATATGTACGTACGTGGCCGTATTTTCTTTCTTGCACCCTGGCCGCTGTACATACGTGTACATGCTACATGCGCGCCTCTACTACGACACGTGCGCGCCTCTACTACGACACATGTGCGCCTCTACATCGACCAGTATATATGTACGTACACGTTCGCGACCATAATGACAACGCTACGTATGCTTCGACCAGGTGGGTCTCGACTGTCAGGCACTTCCTTGCGTGCGAAGATGTAGCTGGTGGGTCCCAACAGTCAGGGGGGCGAATCGTTTTATTTTTTTGCCCCGGCGCACTTCCTTGCATGCGAAGGTGTAGCTGGTGGGTCCCAGCAGTCAGGGGGAAATGTTTTTTTTGCAAAATACGGTGGCCCGTCCGGTGGGTCCCCGCTATCAGGTGGAGGAATAATTATTTTGCACGTAATAAGGAGGCACTTCCTTGTTGCGGTCGTGGACCCAGCTGTCAGCCTCTCCACGTACATTCCACGTCCGATGGAGGCCATTCCTTGACCACGTTGACCACGCCGCGCCGAGAGCATCAGGGCGGTGGACGATGGCGAGGCCTAGGAAGGGGACGACGCGGAGCCGGGGAAGACGCGGCAGTGGATGCCCATGAGTAGAGGAGTACGAGGGTTCACTGGTTCACTGCGATGTGAGGCTGCTGTTGCCGCAGAATAACAGGGGGTGTGGGTGAGTAGAGGGATGGCCTGGCCAGCGGTGGGAGTAGTAGGGGGCGGTGAGGCCTCCGCCGCATCGCATACGGCCATGGGAGGCAGGAGCACGAGGCACGACCGACGCTGTTTTGGGCGGCTGGAGCAAGAAGACCATAGGTTGAAGAAGCACTACGGCCGTTGGATGGACATCGTACAGTCACTTGAGCTAGAATCATGCATATATTGACTAACTTGACAAAGCCCTCCGTCCCCATCAACTTAGTAGGCCCACAAGTCAGCCTGCCACTATATTGGGTCCCAGCTAACAGGGGGAGTATTCATTCTTTTGTGCGTAATAAGGAGGCACTTCCTTGCGTGCGAAGATATAGCTGGTGAGTCCGAGCTGTCAGCGGCGGTAACGTTTTTTTGTGAAATACAGAGGCCCTTTCGGTGGGTCCCTGATGTCAGGTGGAGGAATCATTATTTTGCGCGTAATAAGGAGGCATTTCCTTGCCTGCGGCCGTGGACCCAGCTGTCAGCCTCTCCACGTATAGTCCACTTTAGATGCATGTCGGTTGTTGACCATGTTGACCAGGCCGCGCCGAGAGCACCAGGGCGGTGGATGACGGCGAGGCCTAGGAAGGGAACGACACGGAGGCAGGGAAGACTCGGCAGTTGTTTCCCACGTGGAGGGGAGTATGACTGTACGAGGGTTTACTGGTTTGTCTGCCGTCGACGGAGAATAACAGCAACTGTGCGTGAGTAGAGGGATGGCTAGGCCAGCGATGGGAGTATGGTGGGGCGATGAGGCCTGCGCGGCAGCATAGCCAGCCGCGGGGAGGAGGGAGCAGGTAGTCCTCCCACCGACGCTTGTTTGAGCGGCTGGAGCAGGAAGAGCAGAGATTGAAGAAGCACGACGGCCATTCGATGGACATCCAACAGTCACTGCTTGTGCGTCAACCTTTTTTAGGAAAGCCTCAAATCTGTGGAAAACAGCATATAGCTCATTTGCTAATTCTTAAAGTTTTTGTGGAGCCCATATTCTTTTTGTTAGCATTACAGCCCATATTGTGTCCACGGTTAAAAAATTATACGAATTTTTGCATATTTCGGTGCGGTTCGAACTGTTTTTAATCCTGAAATTTCGACTCGCATTCAAACTGATTTTAAAAATAAATGTATATCAATAGAAAATCCAACAAATTCTCCATGCATAAAAATTAATGTAATTTAAAATCTCAAAATAAAAAAAAGATATTTGAAACTAATTGTCGGTTTGATGTGTTTTAAAAATGTACAACCCATTTCTCATTACTGATGGGCCATTTTCTCGGCCAGCCGAATGAAAGCTCTCCTCGTCTTGAAAGATTTGCAGCCCAACAGGCCTAACAAAGCGACTTACTTGGCAAATCAAAAAAAAAAGTAGGCTGTGGCCGTGGACCAAGCTGTCAGTCCATTTGTTTTTTAGTCCATTTGGTGGGCTGGGTGAAACAATGATGTAGCATCTATGCAGCCCGTTTAAATCCAATTTGCATTTTTCTCAAAATCCGCGGACTTGCTAGGCTGGGTGAAAATATCATGTTGGGCTAGACGGAGAAATGTTATAAAAATATAAACACATGATTGCACGTCAGTAAAATCTTTGCAAGCTCATGTACGCAATCAGTAGGAGTTAACTTGCCAAGTTATATATAAACAATTATTATTACTATTTTGTAAGAACTTTCAACTTACAAAATAAAATATCATTTTAATTTGATGAGTTAATAGTACATGGGGTATTATTAGTTTCTAGGCTAGACGTGGGACAGTTGAGTTGGTTCTAGGGGAAAGTACTAGGAGAAAACTCAGTTTACACCGAAAAAGAAAGTGGGAGAAAATTCAGAGACCTGCTGGGTCCACCTGAGGAGGGTAATATGTTGGGAGGAAGGAGATTCAAAGCAAGGCAGCCGAGTGAACTAGTTTTTTTACGGACAAGTGAACTAGTTTAGATACATAAGCAAATAGCCACTAAAAAGAAATTAGGTTAATGGGTTCTTAAAAGAAATATTTCGGACAAAACAGATAATTACGACACATAGGCTAATGCATGAAACACTCAGATGATAAAGGTGCTTATAAACAGATAAAGTACAACATCTAGACCTTCCTGGCACGCTTGATCATGACACTGCGGCTGTCCGTGTACTCGTCGGTTACGGGAAGCAGACACGCCCTCATGTCCAAGATCTGCTTGTACACGTCATAGCATGCGTATGCGTCCTTGGCCGCGTAGGTTATGTAGGCTAGATTCAGAGGTACGTCCCACGTGTTCAGCTCGTCTTCTTTCATGTTGGCGTATCAGGGGTCGATGATGGTCTCAGCGAGGTCAACCACGGAGTCCTTCTCCTGCACGTTGCTGATGATCTTGTATTGCTTCTGGATGTCGACAAGCTTGTTGCACCAGATGGCCGAATCGTCGCGTTCTTCCTTCTCTCCACCGTAGAGAAGGTGCAGTCAGCGCTGCCGATGAAACGGGCGAATGCTCTAGAACCTGGTGCAGCCATAGGACTGAGGCGAGGCAGAGCCTCATCGAGTCCGTATCGTTGGTGTACATCACATTCAACTTGGTGCAGCCATAGGACTAAATGGCGAACTCAAAGGGGAACTCCTTGCTCAAGTCCATATCCAGCAGGCTCACCCCTCGGATCGCCATTGGAGTCTCTTCGAGTGAACGAGTGTGTAGGCGGCGAAATCAGTTCATTTTTCAGCTCTTGGGGAACTGGATTCAACAGTAAGTTGAGTGTGTATAGGCGACAACAGTTACTACCCCTCCCTCGTCCACTGCATACCCGACAGAAGATGCACCCTCGGCCACACATCGGTTCACGAGCGGGTCTATATTGGTACTGTAATAACAGGAATTAGTGGTCACTTTACTAAAATTTAATTAGCTTTAATAGAAATTTGTACTTAAAAGAAGCAATGCATTCACTCGTTCTATCAGTACCACAGGATCAGCATGCACAACAATTAGAATTATTATTCTCAGGACGCACACGATCAACACATTTGTCGCACTTCCACAAAGATAATACTACCAAGTTTGAACTGTTTGTTATGGTTGTTGTCCTCTGCATCATCATGCCGAGTTTCCCAGCTTGCAAGATTCAGAACCAACAAATAAAATCCAAATAATAAGTACAACAAAGATGCCTACACATCTCATTGATTCCCAGCTTGCAAGATTCAGAACCAACAAATAAGATCCAAATAATAAGTACAACAAAGATGCCTACACATCTCACTGATTCCCAGCTTGCAAGATTCAGAACCAACCCATTAGAGCCTTTTGATAAAGTGAATATCGGGATTAAATCCATCGTGGCTAGCCATGTCATACAATCGAAGAACTTGGCGAATGCTCTTGACTGTCACAACATCTGTAGTTGAGTATTCCTGTTTGCACAACATGTTTGCACAACACAAACAAGGAGACAGGAGAGCATGATTTCGCTTTAATAGCGGCCTCCTTGAACTCAACCTCCAGCTCTACTTGGATGAGGTCTGCCTCGAGTTCCATGATTCAATTCATGCGCCTTTTTCTGCGGTTCACCTGAAATGAAGCAAATATTGCATCATTCAGCTAGCAAGAAGTACTTGCTCTTGTGAGCTGGTAGGTTCTTCTTTAGTAGTTGCACTAAAATTGATGAACATTAAGGTTGGCTGTCTGGCTCATGTAAGGTGCAACTATAATTTTCTTATCCTTTTGTAAAGTGCCATTGTGGTGACAGTAACGGCTCCATCTTACAAAGGCTAATAAAATGTTGCACGAGATTACCAGCAGAACATGACGGAGATTTTGGAAACTCCATTCACCATTTTGTGCAGTTCCACCAAAATTGAGAGATGTTGCCCACGTGACATTTTAGTTGAACTGCACAAGACACTCATTCCAAAAAAAAGTGTTTTGTGCAGTTCACCAAAAGGTCACAATAGCAACAAGGTGAAATGGATATCCCTATCTGCACAAAAAGATAAAAAGTAAACAGTTGCTACTTAATAAGAATATACGAAACATATACAAAATGAAAAGAAGCATCTTAATTATGTTCATGGCAATCACGCAAGGACAGTAGAAATTTTAAAACGTCAGCAATGCTTCATGTTACCAGAAGCATTACTATCAACAATGAGATTTCTCAAATATGGGATTACTTTAATGGTGGCATTGCTTGTTAACCAGACACAGTAAATCAACAACAGCTAAAGAGTTGGTTTAAGGGCATGGGACCGTGGGGACACCAGGACACTCAGCACCGTAAAGGAGCAACTTACTTATCATACTGGGAAAACAGCAAAACTGCCATTGTACTATGTGAGGGAAGCAAGCTCATTTGCTAATTCTTAAGGTTTTTGTGGAGCCCATATTCTTTTTGTTAGCATTACAGCCCATATTGTGTCCACGGTTAAAAAATTATACGAATTTTTGCATATTTCGGTGCGGTTCGAACTGTTTTTAATCCTGAAATTTCGACTCGCATTCAAACTGATTTTAAAAATAAATGTATATCAATATAAAATCCAACAAATTCTCCACGCATAAAAATTAATGTAATTTAAAATCTCAAAATAAAAAAAGATATTTGAAACTAATTGTCGGTTTGATGTGTTTTAAAAATGTACAACCCATTTCTCATTACTCATGGGCCATTTTCTCGGCCAGCTGAATGAAAGCTCTCCTCGTCTTGAAAGATTTGCAGCCCAACAGGCCTAACAAAGCGACTTACTTGGCAAATCAAAAAAAAACTTGGCTGTGGCCGTGGACCAAGCTGTCAGTCCATTTGTTTTTTTAGTCCATTTGGTGGGCTGGGTGAAACAATGATGTAGCATCTATGCAGCCCGTTTAAATCCAATTTGCATTTTTCTCAAAATCCGCGGACTTGCTGGGCTGGGTGAAAATATCATGTTGGGCTAGACGGAGAAATGTTATAAAAAATATAAACACATGATTGCATGTCAGTAAAATCTTTGCAAGCTTATGTACGCAATCAGTAGGAGTTAACTTGCCAAGTTATATATAAACAATTATTATTATTATTTTGTAAGAACTTTCAACTTACGAAATAAAATATCATTTTAATTTGATGAGTTAATAGTACATGGGGTATTATTATTTTTTAGGCTAGACGTGGGACAGTTGAGTTGGTTCTAGGGGAAAGTACTAGGAGAAAACTCAGTTTACACCGAAAAAGAAAGTGGGAGAAAATTCAGAGACCTGCTGGGTCCACCTGAGGAGGGGAATATGTTGGGAGGAAGGAGATTCAAAGCACGGCAGCCGAGTGAACTAGTTTTTTTACGTACAAGTGAACTAGTTTAGATACATAAGCAAATAGCCACTAAAAAGAAATCAGGTTAATGGGTTCTTAAAAGAAATATTTCGGACAAAACAGATAATTACGACACATAGGCTAATGCATGAAACACTCAGATGATAAAGGTGCTTATAAATAGATAAAGTACAACATCTAGACCTTCCTGGCACGCTTGATCATGACGCTGCGGCTGTCCGTGTACTCGTCGGTTACGGGCAGCAGACACGCCCTCATGTCCAAGATCTGCCTGTACATGTCATAGCATGCGTATGCGTCCTTGGCCGTGTAGGTTATGTAGGCTAGATTCAGAGGTACGTCCCACGTGTTCAGCTCGTCTTCTTTCATGTTGGCGTATCAGGGGTCGATGATGGTCTCAGCGAGGTCAACCACGGAGTCCTTCTCCTGCACGTTGCTGATGATCTTGTATTGCTTCTGGATGTCGACAAGCTTGTTGCACCAGATGGCCGAATCATCGCGTTCTTCCTTCTCTCCACCATAGCGAAGGTGCAGTCAGCGCTGCCGATGAAACGGGCGAATGCTCCAGAACCTGGTGCAGCCATAGGACTGAGGCGAGGCAGAGCCTCATCGAGTCCGTATCGTTGGTGTACATCACATTCAACTTGGTGCATCCATAGGACTAAATGGCGAACTCAAAGGGGAACTCCTTGCTCAAGTCCATATCCAGCAGGCTCACCCCTCGGATCGCCATTGGAGTCACTTCGAGTGAACGAGTGTGTAGGCGGCGGCAACAGTTCGTTTTTCAGCTCTTGGCGAACTGGATTCAACAGTAAGTTGAGTGTGTACAGGCGACAACAGTTACTACCCCTCCCTCGTCCACTGCATGCCCGGCAGAAGATGCACCCTCGGCCACACATCAGTTCACGAGCGGGTCTATATTGGTACTGTAATAACATGAATTAGTGGTCACTTTACTAAAATTTAATTAGCTTTAATAGAAATTTGTACTTAAAAGAAGCAATGCATTCACTCGTTCTATCAGTACCACAGGATCAACATGCACAACAATTAGAATTATTATTCTCAGGACGCACACGATCAACACATTTGTCGCACTTTCACAAAGATAATACTACCAAGTTTGAACTGTTTGTTATGGTTGTTGTCCTCTGCATCATCATGCCGAGTTTCCCAGCTTGCAAGATTCAGAACCAACAAATAAAATCCAAATAATAATTACAACAAAGATGCCTACACATCTCATTGATTCCCAGCTTGCAAGATTCAGAACCAACAAATAAGATCCAAATAATAAGTACAACAAAGATGCCTACACATCTCACTGATTCCCAGCTTGCAAGATTCAGAACCAACCCATTAGAGCCTTTTGATAAAGTGAATATCGGGATTAAATCCATCTTGGCTAGCCATGTCATACAATCGAAGAACTTGGCGAATGCTCTTGACTGTCACAACATCTGTAGTTGAGTATTCCTGTTTGCACAACATGTTTGCACAACACAAACAAGGAGACAGGAGAGCATGATTTCGCTTTAATAGCGGCCTCCTTGAACTCAACCTCTAGCTCTACTTGGATGAGGTCTGCCTCGAGTTCCATGATTCAATTCATGCGCCTTTTTCTGCAGTTCACCTGAAATGAAGCAAATATTGCATCATTCAGCTAGCAAGAAGTACTTGCTCTTGTGAGCTGGTAGGTTCTTCTTTAGTAGTTGCACTAAAATTGAGGAACATTAAGGTTGGCTGTCTGGCTCATGTAAGGTGCAACTATAATTTTCTTATCCTTTTGTAAAGTGCCATTGTGGTGACAGTGACGGATCCATCTTACAAAGGCTAATAAAATGTTGCACGAGATTACCAGCAGAACTTGACGGAGATTTTGGAAACTCCAATCACCATTTTGTGCAGTTCCACCAAAATTGAGAGATGTTTCCCACGTGACATTTTAGTTGAACTGCACAATACACTCATTCCAAAAAAAGTGTTTTGTGCAGTTCACCAAAAGGTCACAATAGCAACAAGGTGAAATGGATATCCCTATCTGCACAAAAAGATCGAAAGTAAACAGTTGCTACTTAATAAGAATATACGAAACATATACAAAATGAAAAGAAGCATCTTAATTATGTTCATGGCAATCACGCAAGGACAGTAGAAATTTTAAAACGTCAGCAATGCTTCATGTTACTAGAAGCATTACTATCACCAATGAGATTTCTCAAATATGGGATTACTTTAATGGTGGCATTGCTTGTTTACCAGACACAGTAAATCAACAACAGCTAAAGAGTTGGTTTAAGGGCATGGGACCGTGGGGACACCAGGACACTCAGCAGCGTAAAGGAGCAACTTACTTATCATACTGGGGAAAATAGCAGAAGTGCCATTGTACTATGTGAGGGAAGCAAATCTAATCTTGGAGACCTTTTACTATGTGAGGGCAGCAAATCTAATCCCGGAGACCTTTTACTATGTGAGGGCAGCGAATCTAATCCTGGAGACCTTTTACTATGTGAGGGCAGCAAATATAATCCTGAGACCTTTTACTATGTGAGGGCAGCAAATCTAATCCTGGAGACCTTTTACTATGTGATGGAAGCAAATCTAATCCTAGACATACTCTGTTGACTTGTCCACCAGCCGCCACTTTCTATCCTTTTTCAACCAATAATAGATATGTTCCTTATCCAGTTTGTACTGCATTTTCCCATTATTTCCCTTTTCAACCAAGAGACCGGTTGGGTATCCGGTCTCTACTACTTTCACCATATTATTTCTTCTTTGAATCAAGTCCTAGATTCATGCTACAACTTTCCCCCCTTTCTTCGTTGTTTGAACAAAGACCTTGATTTGAATGCATGAAGTAGCTTTACCTCTAATAATACTAAAAATTTAGGTGGCTTTGGAAGAGCTAATGGGAGTAGAAAAATATGCACATGCAGACACGTGGGGAGCTAAGGCAGTAGAGCAAGGCCGCTTTTGAAGAACTTATACCTGAGGGTCATCGGGATGTCAGCGGAGGCAGGTCGGATCCGCGGATAATACGACAGGGAGGAAGAAGGGTCGGAGGACCTCCCGAGCCGGCCATGTGTTGGAGAGAATGGCACGGGCAGAGGATCGGGCCCCTCCGGCAGCTGTGGGTTTCCTCCCTCGGCGGCGATGACCGCATGAATGATGCACCTTTTAGTCCTCTACACACACCGGCCGAAGGGATCTGGCCGGATCTGTGACCAGCGGTGAGCAGAGAGAAAATGTCGCTACCGCTGTCTTGTTTATATCTGGAGAGGATGAGAGAATGAAGAGAGAAACCCTAGTAAAGCAAGCGCTCAGGCCCCTGCGTCCATATATAGTGGAGTGATTATCTTTTTCTCTCCACAACAAGCGTTTCAATTTGTGTACGTGGTATTAAAGAAAAGTAACTCTCTATTTAAGGTGACTACTATACGACTCCTACTTACTACTAGTAGTACTACAGTATTGTTCACTTGTGCTCGCCCCTCCATTCATTGAACAACCCCACAGGTGAATAAACATACAGTTAGTACTGTATTTATATAGAACGAACAAGCTTGAACTATTTCCGCGTAGTTAAAAATTGAGGGCGGGGCTTTTCCCGGGCAGTACGCGCGGCAGTTTTCAGGTAGGGCTAGAAGACTATTTTAAATTTTTAAAAAAACTTCGAGACAGCCACATAGCATGGAGCCGACCCCAACGATTTTAAGCTTACAGGCACGATACACGCTATCCTTGACTACTATACAGATGAAACTGCCACACGAGTGTCCGGGCTGCGCTTGGCTCTTCGCCTCTTCGGGAAGTCGAACAATGATGGAATACTACTGCACTGGAGGAGTGCTATAGTACGCTTCTGGCCATCTGACACCGATTGAACTGCTGCATGTCCACCGCGTGCAGGAGGGAGAGCGTGTAGCGAAAGCTTCTCCTAGTCTTGCCAGCCACCACGCTCATGGGCGAGGGAGGGACGCTCCTGCCTTTGCGTGTATGACAGGTGGGCCTTACAGGTGTGTGGCCAACCTGTCATACAACCAAAGGCAGGTGCAGTTAAGTCCACGAGGGAGAGGATAATCAAACTTCTCATTGATGTACGAGTTGACGCGACACATCAAAGCACCGCACTTTATATATTTCAATAATTTGCGTGTGTGACTCCCAGATGCAGAGGTCGGGGGTCATCATCCTCCTTTTCGAGAA
The DNA here is from genome assembly GCF_002162155.2 of Triticum dicoccoides. Taxonomy (NCBI): domain Eukaryota; kingdom Viridiplantae; phylum Streptophyta; class Magnoliopsida; order Poales; family Poaceae; genus Triticum; species Triticum dicoccoides. Next base: position 506,092,154 of record NC_041390.1, read on the forward strand.
AAAACAGATGCGTGTGTGAGAGGACGAGTGCGTGCATGCACCTCTTCTCTTCCTGTATAACGTACTACTAAAATCAGAGTACACGTTTTTGTGGGTGGCACGATGGTGCGTGTGAGAAGTCCCGAGAGATAGGTTTACTGCATTAATTGCAATGCATGTATGCATAAAGTACATGCATTGGTCAATTTTCTCTTAATACTTGCATGCAATGATTTAATGCACCTTGGAATCTGAACATGTGTTGGGGACAACCAAATTGAGCCTTATAAAATGGAAAAACTAAAATTTTGAGATAAGCCCTATAAAACCGGAAAGGAGGGAGTAGAAAAAGAAGTACTCCATCCGAGAATAGTGCCGCACTTTGAAACTAGAACCGTCAATAAATTTTGAGCTTGCGTCTCGTCACATTCCAAATTACTCCATGCTATATTGAATTGCAAACCTGTTCACACCTATCACAACTAAACGGTTTCCCACTTAGGAGCATATTAGTACTCGGTTATAAATACTAGTATGCCAAGATGACTGCACATTCCTCCTCAACTCCTCATCCACAAAAACAAACAAGTCATTCAGCATCCTTCCCTTCCATCTGCCATGGCCAGCGTGAGTTCTGGGTTGAGAGATTACCACCAGGGAGAGGCGAGCATGGAAGCGAAAGCACGAGAGATGTCCCGCCTCGCTGCGAGAGCAGCCGACATGTCCCGCCGCGCGGAAGTAGCAGCACAGAGGTCCCGCCGCGCCGCTGAAGCAGCATAGAGGTCCCGCCGCGCCGTTGATGCAGCAGACTGGTCCGGAAGCAGCAGAGATGTCCCGCCACGCCGCGGCGGCCTGGGAAAATTTCTCGCGGGCAGGCGACGACTGTTGCAGGCGCATGCATGCGATCGTCCATAGCCAGATGGATCAGATCTCCGGCTTGGCGAGTTTGCAGGACGACATGATAGCCTTGTTTGAACAGGCTACCGGCATTATTCGGCAACTAAGGGAGGGCAATGAGAGGCTCCGGGCCGAGCGCGACCTGCTGAGGGAGAAGATCGTCCGAAGTGCGGACTTGCAGGAGGAGACCAGTGCCTTGTTGAAGAAACTTATGGACGATAATGACATGCTCCGCAACGAGCGCCAAAGGCTGGTGGAAGAATCTGTGGATGTTCTCAAGCAGCGTCTTGAGGACACGAAAGAGCTCATCGCCGCTCACCACGGAGACTAGTTTCCTGGTTTCTTTTGATGTAATAATCGGTTTAGTATGTGGATTGTGTCGTCGGTTGTGAAATGTTGGGTTCTAGCATGGATGTTTGGCCTTTGTTGGCCTCTTGGGATGTTGCGATTTCAATCTGGTAGCTTTTAGTCCTTCGTGTTAGGCTGGAGTTGTGCTGAACTTCTTGTGAATTGTGGTGGTTTTCAGTAATGAAAATCGAAAGGGGCAAGCCCTTCTTTGATCAAATTTTTTTAATCGTCCTTATATATTCACCAGTCTTGCTATAAGTCGCAGTAGATGCTATATAGGTCCGTTGGATCTTACATCAAGATCCGTGCTTTCAGATTTTCTTTTTTCTCTCTTATATCTCAGTCGAGTGAGACATAGCCACGCCACTAAACAGAGGCTCGGGTGCCATTAATGGAGACCTTGGGAGAGAGGTGGACGGCAGATGGAGGTCAAAGGGCTCTCCTCCTGATAAGCACGCACAGGGGTCTGATCGCACGCCTCTCGTACTCAAATAGCTACCCTGCATGGCGCCTCCTAGCTAATAAAAAATGGGGACGTGTGGTGGCACGTAAATGGTACTACTAAGTAGAACGCCCACGGTTTCAATAATACTTGTGTTTCCGATTGTAATGTGACATCACTTGTTCCAAAATGACTTTGTTGATTGTTAATGTGTGCGCGTTCTCAAATTGGACTGCAAATTTACCACAGCATGTCAGTGCCATGTCATGGCACCAAGCCAAGTTTCATTATTTTCATGCGTGTTTTGGATTTACAGGAATTAAAAAACTAAGTTTCTCAATGTTTCCAACCCAGCCACGATGCCCAGAATTTTGAATTTCATTCCCATTTCTTGCATGGAACCTAGAAATTTACCCGAGGACACACATGTGATTTTTCAACCAACTTTGGTGCACTGGAACATGTGCTTGTATTTCAAATTTGAATTATGCACACAAAGGTGACATGTTCCCTCCCAGAACCACGAGCCTTCTTGAGAGAAGCTCCGATTTACAAGAAGCTTATACCAAAATTTGTTCCTATTCGGCCAATTTTTTTACCACGGCATGGTACTACCATGACATGACACCATGCCAAGTTTCATGATTTTAAAACCAAGTTTATCAATGTTCTCGACCGAGCCACGATGCCCAGATGTTTGAAGTTTATTCTCATTTTATTCCCAGATGCCAAGTTTCATGATTTTAAAACCAATTTATCAATGTTCTCGACCTACTCCCTCCTTCCATCTATATAGGGCCTAATGTGTTTTTCAAGACAGCCTTTGACTATTGACAAGATTAATACCACATGATATGTATACTATGAAAATTATATTATTGGAAGCTCCTTTGAGATACAAAATTGAAGGTATGCTTTGTGTAAGTTGCATGTCATATATTATTGCTCTAACGTTTGGTCAAAGTTAGCCTCGAAAAACGCATTAGGACCTATATAGATGGAAGGAGGCAGTAGAAATTCACCCAAGGACACAAATGTGATTTTTCAACCAACTTTGGTGCACGGGAGCATGTGCTTGTAGTTCAAATTTGAATTATGCACATTAAATGACCAAAAACTCAATTAATGTGTAAATAAGGCCAAACGAAGCCAGAATAATTCCAAAATTTAACAGGGCACTCATGTAGTTCTATGTTGCCTTTGTAAATAAGCTCAAAGGGGACAATGTATATCGTTTCGCACTCAAAGGTGGCACGTTCCCTCTCAAAACCACGAGCCTTCTTGAGAGAAGCTTCGGTTTGCAAAAGCTTATACCAAAATCTGTTCCTATTCGGCCAATTTTTTTAGCACAACATGGTAGTACCATGACATGACATCCATGCCAAGTTTCATGATTTTAAGACTTTTTTGGATTAACAAGAATTTTAAAACCAAGTTTCTCAATGTTCTCGGCCGAGCCATGATGCCCAGATGTTTTAATTTTATTCTCATTTCTTGCATGGGACCTAGAAATTCACCCGAGGACACAAATGTGATTTTCAACCAACTTTGGTGCACGAGAGCATGTGCTTGTAGTTCAAATTTGACTTATGCACATTAAATGACCAGAAACTCAATTAATGTATAAAAAACGACAAACGAACCCGAAATAATTCCAAAATTTAGCAGGGCACTAATGTAGTTCTATGTTGCCTTTGTTAAGAAACTCAGGGGGGGCAGCGTATATCGTTTCACACTCAAAGGTGGCACGTTCCCTCTTAGAACCACGAGCTTCAAAATCGGCATAATTTTTTACCACAACATGTTAGTGCCATGACATGACACCATGCCAAGTTTCATGATTTCCAGGTGAGTTTGATTTACATGAATTTAAAATCAAAGTTTATCGATGTTCTCGGCCGAGTCATGACGCCCAGATGTTTGAATTTCATTCTCATTTCTTCCATGGGACCTAGAAATTCAACCAGGGACACACATGTGATTTTTCAACCCACTTTGGTGCACCGGAGCATGTGCATGCAATTCATATTTAGATTATGCACATTAAAAGTCCAGAAACTCAATTAATGTATAAAAAGGCCAAATGAACCCAAAATCATTCCAAAATTTAACAGGGCACTCATATAGTTCTATGTTGCCTCTGTAAATAAAATTAGGGGGGAGGCAGCGTATATCGTTTCGCACACAAAGGTGACACGTTCCCTCTCAGAACCACGAGGCTTGTTGAGAGAATCTCTGGTTTTGCAAGAGGCTTATACCAAAACTTGTCCCAATTCAGCCAAAAATTATATGTACGAAAACAGGGTTTAGATTATCCCAAACATCTCGCTACCTAGACCAATAATGTACTATGATTTCAATTCAACATAAAATGGATACAAATATTTGAATTGGAGAGCGTATGGTACATGTAGTTCATAGTGAAATATGATTACTGCTCTATGTATGTTTTTTGTTATCAAGATAATATTTAAATTATTGTATAACTTGACAACAATCGTATTCAAGTAAGGAAAATTAATTCAAATTTAGTCCATATGGTAGACGACAATATATATGTTCACATGGTGGAGTAAAATCTTCATATATGATGGAAGATCAAAATGTACGACTACATCAATTATAAACCGCAAGGTCACCTAACGATATATTCGAATTCAACATAACGTGGATTCAAAAATTGAAATTCAAGATCATGGCATATGTAATCATATAAAAAGGGACATTAATCTTTGTTTGGTGGGCATTGATTTGTTTTTTGTTGTTGTTGAGGGAAGTGCGAATCGATTTGCTACTGTGCAGGGTAATCTTGTTCTCCCGTTTTTTTACATTTTTCTTGTAGTTTTTTCAACGGCATCTATAGCAATATAGTAAAAGGGGACATGACTCTCTTGTGTCTCATATGAATTGTTTTTTTGCACGTTAAGTTTGTTCTGCCAAACAAGGAATCCACACCTTGTTATCCCAAAATTTTCAAGCTCGAGTATCTTTTGTCTCACCTGCTTTGAAACTCCTGCTTCTTCAACCGCGCCGCGCCTTGTTATCCCAAAATTTGGATGCGTGCGAGAACTCCCTCCTCATCCGAAATCGCTCCCGCAGCCCAGACATGCGATATCCCCCTTCTACCCCTCAACCAGAAATGAAGTTCCATGTCACGGTGTCAAAACCGGTGGGGGTATGCTGGTAACTTACCCTACATTTCGGACAAGCGCGTCCCTAAGCTTGACTCACCCCTCCCCCTTCTCCCCCATTCGTACACCGAGGCTGCCAAAACCCGCGAAACCCCATGCTCCTCCGTCGGCCTCCCGACCGCTGCCCAGCCGGAGACTCTTCCCCGACTACGTCGTCCACCGCAACAGCTCGCCGTCCCTGATCCACCGCACTGGATGAGGATCCGTTGTCGATCTCGTCGTCCCGCCGGATCAGCCACCCCGTCCTCCACCTCCAAGGAGCTGCCCCGACGTTCGCCTCGTCTATCGCGCCACCTCAATCCCCACAACACCGTCTTGACCTACCCCGCCGGAACCGCAACACCCTCACCAATTCCTCCGATGAAGCCGAGGCCAACTCGGCGCCACCAAGGAGGTTCTGCACTCACCGCTGCATTTTATCTTTTATTCTATCTCACGGGGCTGCCGGTGCTCGATACCGAGCAGACATGGCATGTCTCCATCAACGGCGCCATCGCCGGCCACATCATCCACGACGTTGCTTCCTCGGTGGCGACTTCCACAATGGCACTAGCTGCAGCTGCTCCGGCTCTCGCTCGCGCTGCGGCTCTGTTCTTGTTGTCGGTCGCGCTACTGCATTGCTCCTGCTTTCGTTCGTGCTGCTGCTCTGCTCTTGCTCTTGCTTGCGCTGCTGCTGCTCGACCTCCGGCAGCTACAGGAGTTGCTGCTTTAGCACTCGCTCGCGGTGCTACTGCATGACTTGCTCTCTGCTAGTGCGTTCCCTGCTCGAGCGTCTGCTGATTTAGATCACTGCTTCTCTGCTACTAGTGCTCAAACACCCTAAACATCTATTGCAATGCTCTGTTACTAGTTCAATCAGTTTCGATAGTAAAATTCAGTTTCGACTGTGAAGTTCATTTTCTTCAGTTAAGTTCAGAGTGAACAGTACTAGTAGCATCTGTAAGAGCAGCCGTGGCATGGCTGATGCATTTTACATCTAGCACTTTTTGGTGATGTATTTTACATCATCTATTGCAGATGATATTAGGGTCCCACTTCAGATTAACGTTGTCTGTCTTGTCATGCTTCAGCCTCGTCGCCTTATACCTTAGCGGAGCTGCTCCAACGACGGAACCGTCCATCACAGCGGAGCAGTACCCTCGGCGCCATTTCCAGATGCCTCGGATCTTCTTCCCCGCCTCTGACAGTCACACCGGCATCATCACCATCCTCCACGTCCAACCCAATGATGCTGAGGTCCACAAGGCTATGCCAAAGAGGTTGTACACTCATCGCATCACTTTGTTTCTCCATTCCTCTATTCTTCCAATTCATGTGAGCTAAACACCCAGGTTGACTGAAATCCCATGTTTCCAAATGCTCTGTTTTGCACGTGCATTCCTATCCTATTCCTGTGTTTTTCCTGTCCCTGCATTTATAGAATCCTCCAATTCTAAGGAGCCCTTACAGATTTACTTCATTTTCAGATAGGCGTCAAAGAAAACTCTGTGTGTTATGTCCTACTCCTGTCGTGCCGTCATCTACCCCACCTGAGGTGCACCATCGACAGAAGCGTTCACTGCAGCAGAGATCCCCCCTGCAGAATTCCTTTCGCCGCCTTAGATCATCTTCCCCATTGCCGGCAGCCACACCAACTGCATTACCATCATCGACTTGAGCAGATGAACCTGATGACTACACAGTTCCGGAAGAGAGGTCGCAGTCTTTCGTGTTTGCTTACGTTATACACTACTAGGAAAAGGGCTATAGATGATATGGCCACTAATGGCGCACCAGACATGTGGTGCACCATTAGTATACTAATGGTGCACCATGTGTAGGTGCGCCATTAGTGTCCAAATATTAATGGCGCACCACATCCATGGTGCGCCATTAGTAACATTTTTTTTCATTTTTTTCAAAACTAGTAATGGCGCACCAGTGGATAGTGCGCCATTACTAGTTAAACTAGTAATGGCGCACCACATCCACGGTGCGCCAGTAGTAAATTTTTTTCAAATTTTTTATTTATTTTTTCAAAACTAGTAATGGCGCACCAGTGGACAGTGCGCCATTACTAGTTTTTGCGCCATTACTAGTTAAAACTAGTAATGGCGCACTGTCAACTGGTGCGGCATTACTAAGTTTTTTTCAAAAAAATTTAGAATTTGTTTTTTTCAAAACTAGTAATGGCGCACCGTGGGTGTGGTGCGCCATTACTAGTTTTACTAGTAAT
>NC_041390.1:506099572-506149554 GCF_002162155.2 Triticum dicoccoides
GTTGTTGGGTAAATTTACAAATATGAATTTCGACTTTATTTGCAAAATCTCTCTGGAATTTGTAAAATGGGCATAACTTTTGCATACGAACTCGGATTAAAAAGTTTTCTATATGAAAAATCATCTACTCGGAAAGTTACATCCAAATTTAATCGGGGGAACCCCGTTAAACATTTTGAAAATCCACAAAAACCTAACAAAAAAAAAGTTACGGGGCTTTTAAGATCCGGAGGCAAAAAATTCAAAAAATTTCAAACTTACTAGTGGCGCACCGTATGCTAGGTGCGCCACTAGTAATAGAAAAAAATTGGTTTCGAAAAAAAATTGAATTATTTTTCAAAATATGATACATAATATGACCGGGAAGTTTGAAATATTTTTTCAAAATTTCATCATACTCATGAACTAAGTCCTAGACATCAGCAAGGTTTAATAGGATTGATATGATAGATATATCAACAAGTGCCTGTGAAGTGAGGTGGTGCTGGGGTTGGATAGAACTACGAAGTTAAGCGTGCTTAGCCTGGAGTAGTGTGAGGATGGGTGACCTTCCGGGAAGTTTGACCATAGAGTGTGATTTGACCTGAGATTAAGCCATAGTGACCCGCGATTAAGAAAAAAATTGAATTGTTTTTGAAATAAATTTGAAAAAAAAAATTAAAAAAATTTGAAAAAAATTGCTACTACATCTCGCTACAACTCCCTTGGCAACCCTAGCACCATAGCACTAACTTCCTTCGACCGATCACCACCACTGGCTTGTACTTAAGAATGGGTCTTGGCTGAAGGTATCGATATCCAGTGCGAATCAACTTGACACCATTCTTCGGCACACATGGAGATATACCTCCCGTAGCTGACCCCTGAATTCAAGTTACTGTGACTGGTAAACACCAGTCCTTTCTTGTGCAACAGCAAGCACTAGAGGATTTAAGCGCCAAGCAAGAGAAAGTTAATAAGCTTGCTAAGCATCTTGCCAGCATTATGGGTACCCAGGATATTGTTTCTTGAACTCTTCTGAAGTGGTTTTAGTTCTGGACTTGTTTTGCTGCGGCGTTTATATGCTGCTTTGTTCCCTATATTTGCACTGGTGGCGAACTTTGATGCCCAGTGGATGTAATATGTGTGATAGATGTGATAGCCTAGCATAAGTTGCTTGCTTATTTATTTCCTTGTTGTCTTGTTTATTTGTTTGCTTGTAGTCAGTGCAGTTCTTTATCCGTGGTTTGCTAGTGGCTGCAATAACCTATTTTTTCAAACTAGGCCACAATAACCATGGTCTAATATTTACTGTAGTGACACTGGGCCTCCTACGGGCCGTAGAAACAGTGGGCCTTCTACGGGCCATAGAAATAGTAGGCCTTCTACGGGCTGTAGAAACAATGGGCCTTCTACGGGCCGTATCATCAATGGATCTTATACGGGACGTATGATCGATTGGCTAAACTGTTGGGTTTCATAGTAATTTCAAAAAATTTCCTATGCACACGCAAGATCATGGTGATGCATAGCAACGAGAGGGGAGAGTGTTGTCCACGTACCCACGCAGACCGATTGCGGAAGCGTTGACACAACATAGAGGAAGTAGTCGTACGTCTTCGCGATCCAACCGATCAAGCACCGAAACTACGGCACCTCCGAGTTCGAGCACATGTTCAGCTCGATGACGATTCCCGGACTCCGATCCAGCAAAGTGTCGGGGAAGAATTCCGTCAGCACAACGGCGTGGTGACGATCTTGATGCACTATAGCAGCAGGGCTTCGCCTAAAATCCGCTACAGTATTATCGAGGAATATGGTGGCTGGGGGCACCGCACACGGCTAAGGAATAGATCACGTGGATCAACTTGTGTGTTTCTGGGGTGCCTTTGCCTCAGTATATAAAGGAGCCAAAGGGAGGAGGGGCGCCGGCCAGGAGGAGGGCGCAGGAGGAGTCCTTCTCCTTCCGGGAGTAGGACTCCCCCCCCAATCCTAGTTGGACTAGGATTCCCCGAGGGGGAAAGAGAGAGAAGGGGGGCCGGCCACCTCTCCTAGTCCTAATAGGACTAGGGGGAGGGGGGAGGCGCGCGGCCACCTTGGGCTGTCCCTTTCTCCTTTCCACTAAAGCCCATCTAGGCCCATATGGTTCCCGGGGGGTTCCGGTAACCTCCCGGTACTCCGGTAAAATCCCGATTTCACCCGGAACACTTCCGATATCCAAACATAGGCTTCCAATATATCAATATTTACGTCTCGACCATTTCGAGACTCCTCGTCATGTCTGTGATCACATCCGGGACCCCGAACAACCTTCGGTACATCAAAATGCATAATTTCATAATATAAATGTCATCGTAACCTTAAGTGTGCGGACCCTACGGGTTCGAGAACAATGTAGACATGACCGAGACACGTCTCCGGTCAATAACCAATAGCAGGACCGGGATGCCCATATTGGCTCCTACATATTCTACGAAGATCTTTATCGGTCAGACCGCATAACATCATACGTTGTTCCCTTTGTCATCGGTATGTTACTTGCCCGAGATTCGATCGTCGGTATCCAATACCTAGTTCAATCTCGTTACCGGCAAGTCTCTTTACTCGTTCTGTAATACATCATCTCGCAACTAACTCATTAGTTGCAATGCTTGCAAGGCTTTATGTGATGTGCATTACCGAGAGGGCCCAGATATACCTCTCCAACAATCGGAGTGACAAATCCTAATCTCGAAATACGCCAACCCAACATCTACCTTTGGAGACACCTGTAATGCTCCTTTATAATCACCCATTTATGTTGTGACGTTTGGTAGCACCCAAAGTGTTCCTCCGGCAAACGGGAGATGCATAATCTCATAGTTATAGGAACATGTATAAGTCATGAAGAAAGCAATAGCAACATACTAAACGATCGGGTGCTAAGCTAATGGAATGGGTCATGTCAATCAGATCATTCAACTAATGATGTGACCTCGTTAATCAAATAACAACTCATTGTTCATGGTTAGGAAACATAACCATCTTTGATTAATGAGCTAGTCAAGTAGAGGCATACTAGTGACACTTTGTTTGTCTATGTATTCACACATGTATTATGTTTCCGGTTAATACAATTCTAGCATGAATAATAAACATTTATCATGATTATAAGGAAATAAATAATAACTTTATTATTGCCTCTAGGGCATATTTCCTTCAGTCTCCCACTTGCACTAGAGTCAATAATCTAGATTACACTGTAATGATTCTAACACCCATGGAGCCTTGGTGCTGATCATGTTTTGCTCGTGGAAGAGGCTTAGTCAACGGGTCTGCAACATTCAGATCCGTATGTATCTTGCAAATCTCTATGTCTCCCACCTGGACTAGATCCCGGATGGAATTGAAGCTTCTCTTGATGTGCTTGGTTCTCTTGTGAAATCTGGATTCCTTTGCCAAGGCATTTGCACCAGTATTGTCACAAAAGATTTTCATTGGACCCGATGCACTAGGTATGACACCTAGATCGGATATGAACTCCTTCATCCAGACTCCTTCGTTTGCTGCTTCCGAAGCAGCTATGTACTCTGCTTCACATGTAGATCCCGCTACGATGCTTTGTTTAGAACTGCACCAACTGACAGCTCCACCGTTTAATGTAAACACGTATCCGGTTTGCGATTTAGAATCGTCCGGATCAGTGTCAAAGCTTGCATCAACGTAACCATTTACGACGAGCTCTTTGTCACCTCCATATACGAGAAACATATCCTCCTTTTCAGGTATTTCAGGATGTTCTTGACCGCTGTCCAGTGATCCACTCCTGGATTACTTTGGTACCTCCCTGCTAGACTTATAGCAAGGCACACATCAGGTCTGGTACATAGCATTGCATACATGATAGATCCTATCGCTGATGCATAGGGAACATCTTTCATATTCTCTCTATCTTCTGCAGTGGTCGGGCATTGAGTCTTACTCAATTTCACACCTTGTAACACAGGCAAGAATCCTTTCTTTGCTTGATCCATTTTGAACTTCTTCAAAATTTTGTCAAGGTATGTTGTTTGTGAAAGTCCAATTAAGCGTTTTGATCTATCTCTATAGATCTTTATGCCTAATATGTAAGCAGCTTCACCGAGGTCTTTCATTGAAAAACTCTTATTCAAGTATCCCTTTATGCTATCCAGAAATTCTATATCATTTCCAATCAGTAATATGTCATCCACATATAATATCAGAAATGCTACAGAGCTCCCACTCACTTTCTTGTAAATACAGGCTTCTCCGAAAGTCTGTATAAAACCAAATGCTTTGATCACACTATCAAAGCGTTTATTCCAACTCCGAGAGGCTTGCACCAGTCCATAAATGGATCGCTGGAGCTTGCACACTTTGCTAGCTCCCTTTGGATCGACAAAACCTTCTGGTTGCATCATATATAACTCTTCTTCCAGAAATCCATTCAGGAATGCAGTTTTGACATCCATCTGCCAAATTTCATAATCATAAAATGCGGCAATTGCTAACATGATTTGGACAGACTTAAGCATCGCTACGGGTGAGAAGGTCTCATCGTAGTCAATCCCTTGATCTTGTTGGAAACCTTTTGCGACAAGTCGAGCTTTGTAGACAGTAACATTACCGTCAGCGTCAGTCTTCTTCTTGAAGATCCATTTATTCTCAATTGCTTGCCGATCATCGAGCAAGTCAACCAAAGTCCATACTTTGTTCTCATACATGGATCCCATCTCAGATTTCATGGCTTCAAGCCATTTTTGCGGAATCTGGGCCCACCATCGCTTCTTCATAGTTCGTAGGTTCATCATGATCTAGTAGCATGACTTCCAGAACAGGATTACCGTACCACTCTGGTGCGGATCTCACTCTGGTTGATCTACGAGGTTCAGTAGTATCTTGATCTGAAGTTTCATGATCATTATCATTAGCTTCCTCACTAACTGGTGCAGGTGTCCCTGAAACAGTTTTCTGTGATGTACTACTTTCCAATAAGGGAGCAGGTACAGTTACCTCGTCAAGTTCTACTTTCCTCCCACTCACTTCTTTCGAGAGAAACTCCTTCTCTAGAAAGTTTCCGAATTTAGCAACAAAAGTCTTGCCTTCGGATCTGTGATAGAAGGTGTATCCAATAGTTTCCTTTGGATATCCTATGAAGACACATTTCTCCGATTTGGGTTCGAGCTTATCAGGTTGAAGCTTTTTCACATAAGCATCGCAGCCCCAAACTTTCAGAAACGACAACTTTGGTTTCTTGCCAAACCACAGTTCATAAGGCGTCGTCTCAACGGATTTTGATGGTGCCCTATTTAACGTGAATGCGGCCGTCTCTAGAGCGTATCCCCAAAACGATAGCGGTAAATCAGTAAGAGACATCATAGATCACACCATATCTAGTAAAGTACGATTACGACGTTCAGACACACCATTACGCTGTGGTGTTCCGGGTGGCGTGAGTTGCGAAAATATTCCACAATTTTTCAAATGTACACCAAACTCGTAACTAAAATATTCTCCTCCACGATCAGATCGTAGAAACTTTATTTTCTTGTTACGATGATTTTCAACTTCACTCTGAAATTCCTTGAACCTTTCAAATGTTTCAGACTTATGTTTCATTAAGTAGATATACCCATATCTGCTTAAATCATCTGTGAAGGTGAGAAAATAACGATATCCGCCACGAGCCTCAATATTCATCGGACCACATACATCTGTATGTATGATTTCCAACAAATCTGTTGCTCTCTCCATAGTATCGGAGAACAGTGTTTTGGTCATCTTGCCCATAAGGCACGGTTCGCAAGTACCAAGTGATTCATAATCAAGTGGTTCCAAAAGTCCATCGGAATGGAGTTTCTTCATGCGCTTTACACCGATATGACCTAAACGGCAGTGCCACAAATAAGTTGCACTCTCATTATCAACTCTGCATCTTTTGGCTTCAACATTATGAATATGTGTGTTACTACTATCGAGATTCAACAAGAATAGACCACTCTTCAAGGGTGCATGACCATAAAAGATATTACTCATATAAATAGAACAACCATTATTCTCTGATTTAAATGAATAACCGTCTCGCATCAAACAAGATCCAGATATAATGTTCATGCTTAATGCTGGCACCAAATAACAATTATTTAGGTCTAATACTAATCTCGAAGGTAGATGTAGAGGTAGTGTGCCGACTGCGATCACATCGACTTTGGAACCATTTCCCACGCGCATCGTCACCTCGTCCTTAACCAATCTTCGCTTGATGACTAGTCCCTGTTTCGAGTTGCAGATATTAGCAACAGAACCAGTATCAAATACCCAGGTGCTACTGCGAGCATTAGTAAGGTACACATCAATAACATGTATATTACATATACCTTTGTTCACCTTGCCATCCTTCTTATCCGCCAAATACTTGGGGCAGTTCCGCTTCCAGTGACCAGTCTGCTTGCAATAGAAGCACTCAGTTTCAGGCTTAGGTCCAGGTTTGGGTTTCTTCTCTTGAGTAGCAACTTGCTTGCCGTTCTTTTTGAAGTTCCCCTTCTTCTTCCCTTTGCCCTTTTTCTTGAAACTAGTGGTCTTGTTGACCATCAACACTTGATGCTCCTTCTTGATTTCTACCTCCGCAGCTTTCAGCATTGCGAAGAGCTCGGGAATAGTCTTGTTCATCCCTTGCATATTATAGTTCATCACGAAGCTCTTGTAGCTTGGTGGCAGTGATTGAAGAATTCTGTCAATGACACAATCATCTGGAAGATTAACTCCCAATTGAATCAAGTGATTATTATACCCAGACATTTTGAGTATATGCTCACTGACAGAACTGTTCTCCTCCATCTTGCAGCTATAGCACTTATTGGAGACTTCATATCTCTCAATTCGGGCATTTGCTTGAAATATTAACTTCAACTCTTGGAACATCTCATATGCTCCATGACGTTCAAAACGTCGTTGAAGTCCCGATTCTAAGCCGTAAAGCATGGCACACTGAACTATCGAGTAGTCATCAGCTTTGCTCTGCCAGACGTTCATAACATCCGGCGTTGCTCCTGCAGCAGGCCTGGCACCCAGTGGTGCTTCCAGGACGTAATTCTTCTATGCAGCAATGAGGATAATCCTCAAGTTACGGACCCAGTCCGTGTAATTGCTACCATCATCTTTCAACTTTGCTTTCTCAAGGAACGCATTAAAATTCAACGGAACAACAGCACGAGCCATCTATCTACAATCAAACATAAACAAGCAAGATACTAATTAGGTACTAAGTTTCATCATAAATTTAAGTTCAGTTAATCAAATTAATTAAAGAACTCCCACTTAGATAGACATCCCTCTAATCCTCTAAGTGATTACGTGATCCAAATCAACTAAACCATAACCAATCATCACGTGAGATGGAGTAGTTTTCAATGGTGAACATCGTTATGTTGATCATATCTTCTATATGATTCACGCTCGACCTTTCGGTCTCCATGTTCCGAGGCCATATCTGTATATGCTTGGCTCGTCAAGTATAACCTGAGTATTCCGCGTGTGCAACTGTTTTGCACCCGTTGTATTTGAACGTAGAACCTATCACACCCGATCATCACATGGTGTCTCAGCACGAAGAACTTTCGCAACAGTGCATACTCAGGGAGAACACTTCTTGATAATTTAGTGAGAGATCATCTTATAATGCTACCGTCAATGAAAGCAAGATAAGATGCATAAAAGGATAAACATCACATGCAATCAATATAAGTGATATGATATGGCCATCATCATCTTGTGCTTGTGATCTCCATCTCCGAAGCACCGTCGTGATCACCATCCTCACCAGCGTGACACCTTGATCTCCATCGTAGCATCGTTGTCGTCTCGCCAAGTTTATGCTTCCACGACTATCACTACCGCTTAGTAATAAAGTAAAGCATTACATCGCGATTTCATTGCATACAATAAAACGACAACCATAAGGCTCCTTCCAGTTGCCGATAACTCGGTTACAAAACATGATCATCTCATACAATAAAATTCAGCATCATGTCTTGACCATATCACATCACAACATGCCCTGCAAAAACAAGTTAGACGTCCTCTACTTTGTTGTTGCAAGTTTTACGTGGCTGCTACGGGCTTAAGCAAGAACCAATCTCACCTACGCATCAAAACCACTATGATAGTTTGTCAAATAGACTCCGTTTTAACCTTCGCAAGGACCGGGCGTAGCCATACTTGGTTCAACTAAAGTTGGAGAGACAGTCGCCCGCAAGCCACCTGTGTGCAAAGCACGTCGGGGGAACCGGTCTCGCATAAGCGTACGCGTAAGGTTGGTCCGGGTCGTCTCGTCCAACAATGCCGCCGAACCAAAGTATGACATGCTGGTAGGCAGTATGACTTATATCGCCCACAACTCACTTGTGTTCTACTCGTGCATATAACATCAACATAAATAACCTAGGCTCGGATGCCACTGTTGGGTTTCGTAGTAATTTAAAAAAAATTCCTACGCACACGCAAGATCATGGTGATGCATAGCAACGAGAGGGGAGAGTGCTGTCTACGTACCCACGCAGTCCGACTGCGGAAGCATTGACACAACGTAGAGGAAGTAGTCGTACGTCTTCGCGATCCAACCAATCAAGCACCGAAACTACGGCACCTCCGAGTTCGAGCACACGTTCAGCTCGATGACGATCCCCGGACTCCGATCCAGCAAAGTGTCAGGGAAGAATTCCGTCAGCACGACGGCGTGGTGACGATCTTGATGCACTACAGCAGCAGGGCTTCGCCTAAACTCCACTATAGTATTATCGAGGAATATGGTGGCTGGGGGCACCGCACACGGCTAAGGAATAGATCACGTGGATCAACTTGTGTGTTTCTGGGGTGCCTCTGCCTCAGTATATAAAGGACCCAAAGGGGGGAGGGGGGCGCCGGCCAGGAGGAGGGCGCAGGAGGAGTCCTTCTCCTTCCGGGAGTAGGACTCCCCCCCAATCCTAGTTGGACTAGGATTCTTGAGGGGGAAAGAGAGAGAAGGGGGGCCGACCACCTCTCCTAGTCCTAATAGGACTAGGGGGAGGGGGGAGGAGCGCGGCCACCTTGGGCTGTCCCTTTCTCCTTTCCACTAAAGCCCATCTAGGCCCATATGGTTCCCGGGGGGTTCCGGTAACCTCTCGGTACTCCGGTAAAATCCCGATTTCACCCGGAACACTTCCGATATCCAAACGTAGGCTTCCAATATATCAATCTTTATGTCTTGACCATTTCGAGACTCCTCGTCATGTCCGTGATCACATCCGGGACCCCGAACAACCTTCGGTACATCAAAATGCATAATTTCATAATATAACTGTCATCGTAACCTTAAGCATGCGGACCCTACGGGTTCAAGAACAATGTAGACATGACCGAGACACGTCTCCGGTCAATAACCAATAGCGGGACCTGGATGCCCATATTGGCTCCTACATATTCTACGAAGATCTTTATCGGTCAGACCGCATAACAACATACGTTGTTCCCTTTGTCATCAGTATGTTACTTGCCCGAGATTCGATCGTCGGTATCCAATACCTAGTTCAATCTCGTTACCGGCAAGTCTCTTTACTCGTTCTGTAATACATCATCTCGCAACTAACTCATTAGTTGCAATGCTTGCAAGGCTTTATGTGATGTGCATTACCGAGAGGGCCCAGAGATATCTCTCCGACAATCGGAGTGACAAATCCTAATCTCGAAATACGCCAACCCAACATCTACCTCTGGAGACACCTGTAATGCTCCTTTATAATCACCCATTTACCTTGTGATGTTTGGTAGCACCCAAAGTGTTCCTCCGACAAACGGGAGTTGCATAATCTCATAGTTATAGGAACATGTATAAGTCATGAAGAAAGCAATAGCAACATACTAAATGATCGGGTGCTAAGCTAATGGAATGGGTCATGTCAATCAGATCATTCAACTAATGATGTGACCTCATTAATCAAATAACAACTCATTGTTCATGGTTAGGAAACATAACCATCTTTGATTAACGAGCTAGTCAAGTAGAGGCATACTAGTGACACTTTGTTTGTCTATGTATTCACACATGTATTATGTTTCCGGTTAATACAATTCTAGCATGAATAATAAACATTTATCATGATTATAAGGAAATAAATAATAACTTTATTATTGCCTCTAGGGCATATTTCCTTCACAAACATGGGCCAATAACAGGCCGCATTATGGCCGTAAACGGGCCATCATTAATAGGCCGTATTTGATGACGCTATGAAAATGGCCCAACGTATTAACGGACCACAAATGGGCCGACTGTAACGACGGGCTGAATTTGGCCCACAAGCAGAAAATGACAGTAACGGGCCGTAAGTAAACGAATGCTGGAAATGTCACAGCCCTAGAATTGGTTGTAACTAGTTGCACAAGCATTCATGCATCATGTATATATTTTCTGAAAGTTGAATTGGGGAAAGTGGAAAGCCTCAGAAATCTTTTCTAAAAATAATCAACATTAAAATCTTTTCAAAGAAGTCCAAGAAAATGTTCCTCTTAGTCTTTGAAAATATTGGCAAGAGGTAAAACTTAAAACAATATTTTTGGAATCTCAGAGATATTTATTTTGGGCCTTTGAATTAAATCAATAACTATTTGCATTGGATATATATTTATTAATTAATTAAATTATGTCCAATAATTCTGATCTTTGGTGAAGGGCTTTGGAATAATCCAACTAGTCCCTACAAGAATTATCAGAAGCAACAAAAATGATTTAGTGTCTAAAACTAAATCAAAACAAATAACAGAAAATGCCAAACAGAAAGAATTAGAAAAGAGAGAGAGAGAGAAGAGCTCACCTGGAGCTCACCTGACACGGCCCAGCACGGCCCAGCCCACCAGAGCCAGGCGCCAGTCGTCTCCTTCCTTTGCCAGGAGGACGACGGCGTGGCCCACGCACAGGAGGAAAAGCCACCTCCTGCTTCCACCTCCTACTTCCTCCCCACTCCGATCTGTCGCGCTTGGAAACGCCCGAGCCCCCTGGTCCTTCCCCTCTCTCGCAGCTCACTCTCCCCTCCCGTCCCTCGCTCTCTCCCACGACGGCCGACGCGGCCATGGAAGCGCCGTCGTGAACCACCGCGCTCCCCGACCCCCTCTCGCCTTCCCGTGTTGCGTGGAAGCTCCGCCACTGTCGCCTACGCCTTCTGCACCGAGCCAAGTGAGCCGGGAAGCCCTGCTTCGTCCTCGGCGTCGTCTTCTTCAACCTCGGCCACCGGAGATCGCCACCGTCGTTCGCCACCGTCCGCGCTTCCCCAAGGCCGCCGACCAACTCTCTGGATCCGCCGTGAGCTCCTCTACCTAGCCCCCTACTTCCCGTGCTTGATTACGCCTCGTAGCCACCGCCCCCTTCGAGCTCGAGCGCTCCTCGCCGCCGTCCATGTCGCCGTCGTGGCTACGGTCGTGCAAGCACGCGTCCGAGCGCACCACCGCATTCAGTGCGTCCCCAGGAGCCTAATACACGCACTTCCTCGCCCTGCCGTGCACCGTAGCCCTCTTTCCCTCTCCGCCTGAACTCCAGCGCCGCTGCGAGCTCAGTTCCGGCGAGCTCCGGCCACCCTGTGACCGCTGTTGCCTCTGCTCGATGCAGCCGAGCGAGGGCTCCCCTCTGGTGCCCTTAGCACACCCAGCCACCGCCCCTAGCGTCATTCTGGCGAACTTCTGCCGCATCCCTGGTCGCTGCCGACGTAACTCCGGTGAGCTGATGTGGCTTCATTAGTTTAGCGCTAACCCCTACCAATTAGGCCTCAACAGACGCTGACAGTAGGCCCCACAGTGGGTCAAAGCCCAGTTAGCGTCGGGTTTGACCCGAGGTTGACCTCTGTTTGACCCTTGAGTCACTGACATGCGGGCCTCGCCCGGCTAACCCAGTTAGTTAGAGCTAAACTTAATTAAGTTAGTTTAGTTAGTCACTGACCAGTGGGCCCAGTGTTGTTTAGTTAGTCTAGTTAACCCAAATAGTTAACTGTGAGACTGACTAGTGGGGCCCAGCCGTCAGGTTTGACCTGGTCGACGCCTTTGACCTGCTGACATCACCCTAACGTCATGCTGACGCAGTAATACATTTTCTGGATTTAGTTTAAATTATAATAATTCAGAAAATTCCAGAAAATGCCCAAAACTTCTAAAATTCATAGAAATTCAACCGTAACTCCAAATGAAATAAATTATATATGAAAAATGATCAGAAAAATTCAAGGAATCCATCTGTACCATTTTCATGCATGTTTGAACAATGTTTGTCCTCTGTTTTGGATAAAACAATTAAATGGCATTTAATAAAGCACATATGGAGTTTGAATTTGAACCTAGTGTTCAAACCAACTCCATTTAACTTGTTGCTAGTTGCATTAGGCCAGTCAACAGCATATTGCCATGTCACATTCATGCATCATATTGTTGCATGGCATTGATTGTGTCCTTCCCTGTTTGCTGGTAACCGTCCCCTCTCAGACGATGATGTTTCTGACGATGTGATCAATGACACTGATGAAGAGATATACTATCTTCAGAAGTGCCAGGCAAGCACAACCCCCTTGTTCATTTCGATACAAGCCCACTCTCTCGCTCCTGCTCTTTTTTTTACTGCATTAGGACAACAACGATTCATCTGTTACTTGTTGCGGTAGTTGAACCCCTTTATCCTCTGCATGACCTGTCATTGCCACAGTAAATAGATGAAACCCACTAGCATGAGTAGGAGTTGTTTGAGCCCTGATGTGCCTACTCATTCATGCTTGTTTGTCATGCCTGCTACTGCTTAGAGTTGAGTCAGGTCTGATTCATCGGGGATGAATCGGAGGTGTGTAAACATGTCCTACTGTTGAGAGCTAAGTGTGTGAATATGATTTGGTAAAGGTAGCGGTGAGAGGCCATGTAGGAGTACATGGTGGGTTGTCTCATTGAAGCCGTCCTCAGGAACTGAGTTCTGTATTTGTGATCCATGAAACAGTTACTACCACGCATTGGGCCCGAAACCAATGGACCCTCTCGGCTTCTTGATCACCCTTGTCCTCTGTCCAGGAGTTGCAACTAGTTTCTGGTGTTTATAGGATATGTGTTGGCGGCCGTGCGTAGCGCTGACCCTAGGGGTGGGCTATGTTGCGGTAGATACACTGTGGCCGGGCATGCCGGGCGCCCGTTTGGTGTCTCGGAACCCTGTACACATCGTTCGGGGCCGTATGTGGAAACCTCGGCTGGACTCCCTGCGGATGGAACCTGGATAGGCGATAAACCTGGACTAGAGACTTGAGTGTTTAGGTAGGCCGTGGCCGACACCCACGTTGGGCTTCCGCTTGAAGGTTGCCGATTACATGTCGTGTAAACGGCGGTAAGTGGTGAGAGCGTGTGTAAAGAAGTACACCTCTGCAGGGTTAACATCATCTATTCGAATAGCTGTGTCCGCGGTAATGGACTTCTGGGTTGCCTATGACAGTTCATAGACAAGTGAAAGTGGATACTCTAAAACTCGCAAGATAAGTGTTAGTGCTATGGATGGCCTTCTCGTAGGGAGACGGGAGCGGATCCATAGTGGTGTATTGAATGGTGAATATGTGGACTCGTGTGCGCCACCTCAAAAGAGTTGCTAGCAATCGTAGTTCAGGTTAGCCACTGAGTCAAAGCTGGCTTGCTGCAGTTAAACTACACCACCCCCCCTTGTTGATACCGATGCATATGTAGCTAGTTCTGATGTAAGTCTTGCTGAGTACCTTTGTACTCACGTTTTCTTAATTTATGTTTTGCAGAGAGAGAGACTTCAGTCTCGCTAGTAGTTCCGCGTGGACTTCGATGTTTAGCTTGATACCTCAGCTACGATCTTGTGCCTCGGCAGGATCTGGTAGATAGTCAGGCTTCTTAGCCTTTTCCATTTGTAGATGTCTGTACTCAGACATGTTAAGCTTCCGCTTGTGCCTTGATTTGTATGCTATGATTGTTGGGTCATGAGACCCATGTTTGTAACATCTCGCTCCTCGGAGCCTAATGAATAAATACTTGAGTTGTAGAGTTATGTTGTGATGCCATGTTGTATTTACACATATCGAGCATATTGTGTGTATGATTGAAATGCTTGGTATGTGTGGGATCCGACAATCTAGTTGTTTAGCCTTGGCAGCCTCTCTTATGGGGAAATGTAGTCTAAGTGCTTCCATGAGCCATAGTAGTCCGCTACAGCCCGATTCACCGGAGTCCTGTTAGCCCAGCACTACTGCTCAGGACACTTGACTGGCCGGCATGTGTTTCACTTCGTTCCTGTGTCTGTTCCTTCGGGGAAATGTCACGCGATGACATCTGGAGTCCTGCCTAGCCTGCTACAGCCCGGGTTCCCGGAGTCCTGTTAGCCCAGTGCTACAGCCCGGATTCACACGCTGCTGACCGACACACTCGATGTGAATCATGTATGCCTGTCCCCATAGGTTAGTGCCGCTTTGGGTTCACGACTAGCCATGTCGGCCCGGGTTCTCTGTCATATGGATGCTAGCTACACTATCATATACGTGAGCCAAATGGCGCAAACGGTCCCGGGCCATAGTAAGGCGACACCCGTGGGATACCGTGCGTGAGGCCGCAAAGTGATATGAGGTGTTACCGGCTAGATCGATGTGACTTGGAATCGGGGTCCTGACAGGAAATGAGCCCAAGAATAAATGGGCTCTGAGAAGGCCGAAAGATAACATGGGCTGGAAAGGGCCCAACGGAATAACGGGCCGTTAATGGGTATAAAGTGATACATTGTTCATTACGGGCCAGTTTCACCAAGGGCCGTTAATGGGTGTAAAGTGATACACTATTCATTACGGGCCAGTTTCACCACGGGCCATTAATAGGCCAAGAGTTACATAGGGCCTCATATGGGCCGAAAGACGTCATGGGCCATATATGTGTAACGCCCTCGATGCGGCTATATCTCCCACATGTCGAAGCACAACTTAGAGGCATAACCGCATTGAAAGCAATGTCGCAAGTGAGGTAATCTTCGCAAACAACCCATGTAATACAATAAAGGGAAAGGTACATAGTTGGCTTACAATCGCCACTTCACACAATACATGAATAAAGCATTACATCATCCAGATATAATCAAGGTCTGACTATGGAACCAAAATAAAAGAAGACTACCCCAAATGCTACACCGATCCCCGATCGTCCCAAATGGGCTCCACTACTGATCAACTAGAAACGGAACAACATAACGAACACGATCTTCATCGAGCTCCTCCTTGAGATTGGTTGCGTCATCTGTATCGTCTCATCGGCACCTGCAAGCTGGTTTTGGAAGTATCTATGAGTCACGAGGACTCAGCAATCTCACACCCTCGCGATCAAGACTATTTAAGCTTATAGGTAAGGTAAAGGTATGATGTGGAGCTGCAGCAAGTGACTAGCATATATGGTGGCTAACATATTCGCGAAAGAGAGCGAGAAGAGAAGCCAAAAGCACGGTAGAACAACTATGATCAAGAAGTGATCCTAGAACAACCTACGTCAAGCATTACTCCAACACCGTGTTCAGTTCCCAGACTCCGCCAAGAAGAGACCATCACGGTTACACACGCGGTTGATGCATTTTAATTAAGATAAGTTTCAGGTTATCTACAACCGGACATTAACAAATTCCCATATGCCCATAACCACGGGCACGGCTTTCGAAAGTTCAAATCCCTGCGAGGGTGTCCCAACTTAGCCCATCACAAGCTATCACAATCAACGAAGGATATTCCTTCTCCCAAGACAACCCGATCAGACTCGGAATCCCGGTTACAAGACATTTCGACAATGGTAAAACAAGACCAGCAAAGCCACCCGAATGTGTCGACAAATACTGATAGGAGCTGCACATATCTCGTTCTCAGGGCACACTGGATTGTCCAAACTTCCGGTAGGCCAGCCCAGAGTTGCCCCTGGTGGCCACCGGCGGCTGACAAGTTGGACCAACACTCAGAGGAGCACTGGCCTGGGCGTTTAAATAAAGATGACCCTTGGGCTGGCCGACCCAAGGGAAAAAAGGCTAGGTGGCAAATGGTAAAACCAAGGTTGGGCCTTGCTGGAGGAGTTTTATTCAAGGCGAACTGTCAAGGGGCGGCAAGAGTGGAACAAAACACCAGGCATAAGGCCGAGCCTTCCACCCTTTACCAAGTATATAGATGCATTAAGTAAATAAGATATATTGTGATATCCCAACAAAATAACCATGTTCCAAACATGGAACAAGCTCCAATCTTCACCTGCAACTAACAACGCTATAAGAGGGGCTGAGCAAAGCGGTAACATAGCCAAACAACGGTTTGCTAGGATAAGGTGGGTTAGAGGCTTGGCTTAGCAATGTGGGAGGCATGATAAAGCAAGTGGTAGGTATCGTAGCATAGGCATAGCAAAAAGAGCGAGCAACTAGCAAGCAAAGATAGAAGTGATTTCGAGGGTATGGTCATCTTGCCTGAGATCCCGCAGGGAAGAAGAACGAGTCCATGAAGAAGACAAACAGACGTAGTCGAACGGATCCTCACACACACGACGTTATCGGAACTAACCCAAAGAAGAAACACCGGAAAGAAGCAAACAACATAGTAAACAACCATCACATAAGCATGACATGATGCACAACCAAGTATGATGGATGTCCGGTTTAAATGTGCATGGCATGGCAAAGTGCACAAGCAATCCTACAAATTAAGTGGAGCTCAATATGCAACGAGTTGCATATTGACGAAACACCACATGACTTATTTAGTTCTCTCTCGGTTATGTACCCAACAATATTAAATGTTGTTAAACATGGCAAGAGGTGAAGCATATGAAAACTACCTATCTAGGAAAGTTTAAATGAGGCCGGAACAACGAACAACAATTCCGGTAAATCCCCATATGCAATTAGCAATTTGGTGCAACAACAATTATACATTTTAAATGTCGTTATCATGATGCGAATGACATGCGCAAGTTTATGCAAGTTTTTAAGTAAAAGTTGACATGATAAGATATGAGGCACTTGTCTCCATGGCGGAAGGAAAAGGGGTGCCACGGCGGCGAAACAGAAATGTTACCATGGCAACATTCCGATGATCCGGCAACTCAAATGAGATGCTAGTGCAAAGGAACAAGTGTGGGTGCGCGAAACGTTCAAGAGTGACGGGGAGTGATCCCGGATACCGGGTGTCCCACATGTCGGTGGAAAGGCAAAAGAGGGGCAACGTGCACTGATAGTTCGGGCTCGAGGCGAACAAGGGTGCATCTCATACAACATGCATTTATTCATTCATGGGCGTCGTCTCGGGGTTATACCTCTCGACGCGTGCATTGTCGGAACGGATCAATTTCGTAGAGGGAAGTAGGCGTTCTCGTGATGCCGGTAGTGGACGTAGTCGTTCTCGCTTTGCAGATGTTCACACTCCATAGGTGTTCGGGGTCAAAACAAGGAACTTGACGTCCACGGGTCTTCGAGGGTCGACGGTACATGTTCTGTAGACGTTCGAGTGGCGGTAGTGGTACACGTTCACAGAGTAGTCGTACACGTCATCAGTAGTTTGTTCACTCAACGACCTTCATCAGCGGTACTGGAAGTAGTTGTACATGGTTGCGACCGTAACCGAACTTGGCGATCCGACGGGTTACACTGGTCGTCGTGGGAACTTGGTGAATCCGAGGTCTTCGGGGTCGATGGTAGTTGTACATCTCATAGTGGAACTTGACGGATCCGATGCCTCTGGACGTAGTGGTACATGTTCGTTTTTTGGAGAGGTACTTGGCGTTCTTCGGTCATAGGTACTTGACGTTTTTGCTACCCGGGTCTTCGGCGACGGTAGTCGTACACTCTCCGAAGATGTTCCGCGTCGTCACCGATCATAGTCGATGTAGTTGAACTTGAAGGTCGTCGACGTCGTGGTACTTGGTATCTTGGCGCCCTCTTGGGCTTGACATCGACAAAACGGACGTGACGATGGACACTCCGTGTCCAGCGACAACAACAGGATGGTACACGGGGCAGGGTCTTCACCGGTCATTGTTGCACTTCGGTACCACTTACTGAAGGTGACCCCTGAGGATTCGACGAAGGCACTAACCACGGAGATGCATAGATGGTGCTTGGAGGCAGCAGTGGGTGGCAACCAAACGAGCAAGGCGGGCGACATAGGAGCTGAGGGAGAAAGTCTACAACTGGGGGCAGCCCCATCCATGGCGAGGTGGAGATCAAACGGGGGTGGAGCTCGATGCAAGGCGTGCATAGAGACAAAGCAGGCGCGGTGGTGGCCTCCTGCAAGGGCACATGGATGACGACAGGGTTGGGGTGGTCCGGCGAGGTGGAGATGGAGCTGGCGACAAGGTGCAGAAGGACGGCGAGGTGGAGCTCAGGGAAGGGGCACGGCGCGGCAGAGGAGTGTCCACGCGTGTGGGGTAGCTGCCTGGAGCTCGACGGAGTAGCTGTAGGGGAGGCATGGCGGCACTCAGAGGAGGTTGAGGAAGGCAGGGGCGCGCTGGTCGACGACGAGGGAGACAGGGAGGTCCGGTGGCACGGCACCAAGGGCAGCAAGGAGGAGGTCGGGCGCGAGGGTCTCGCGGTGGAGGCGGCGATGCGGAGTGGAGGTGCGCACAGGCTGCGAGGGAGGGAGAGGGGATCGAGTGGTTCTGGGGCTGCGGGGTTGGAGGGAAGGAGACGAAGGAGATGGGATCGAATGAACGCCAGGGGTGCGAGGCGATGGTCTCCTGGCGGCGGAGGGAGAAGAGGGAGTGAGATGGGATCGGGCTATGGTTAGTATTAGGTGGGGGCGCAGTTGGGCCAAGGGGCAAATGGGCCTAGGTGCAGGCAGGAGGCCTAGCTGGCTGAGGGGAAGGTTGGGCCGGTTAGAGGCCCAGCTGGGCTGCACTCTCTTCTCCCTCTCCCCTATTTCCTTTTTTAAAACAGAGAAATTAAGAGAAAGGAAAAGATAGAAGGGAAAGTTAGAGAAGAATTTGGGCATGAGGTTAAATTTCCCGGACTCATAAAAATGAGTTCGTTCCGAGAAAATGCATTTGGCACCGCTTGAAAGGATTGCATTCAAACACATTTGAATGTGATTCAAATAATTTTGAATTAGAAAAACATTTTTGGAGAGTCCAAAAATGTTTGGAATTTTTGTGGAGATCGGGAAAGCGATGAAAGAAGATATGGGCAAAGTTTGAGGACCAAACTTGAAGCAGAAAAGTCATGGGGAATATTTGCAAGTGTGTTATGTTTAATTCCAAAAGAATGGAATATTTATTATAGCTCCCTAATATTGAGAGGATATGTTATAAAGAGAATCACCATGTGAATTCCCTCGGTTTAAATGGACCAAAGATCCATGCAATTTATTTAGTGAGTTTTAAAATGGGTTGCATGATGACATGATGCAATGCACATGATGCAAAGATGAAATGCAACGGACCAAACAAATCACACGACGAAACCCGGAAATCATGGAAGGCACCTGAAGCTCCGGTCTTGGGGCATCACAACATGGGCCAGAAGTGAAAACGGGCTGGAATCATATTGGATGGCCCAGATGACGCTACTGGGCCTAATTCGGATAGGGCGTAACGGGCCTTCGGTTAGCGGGCTGTAAATGGGCTATATGCGAACAGGTCGTTAACAGGCTTTCCTTGGGTCGGCCTGCCACCTTTTGACCAAGTCAAACGGGACGGCCTTCTCATAGGAATGGGCCTCTGTTGGGTCATGCCATGTGTTGACGTATCATAGGCTCCTTCTGTCCAATGAGTGGATGACATCCGTCCCAACGATGAGCCGACACGTGTTTCCTCCAGCCAACGATGATTTTACACGTGGAAAATCCCCATTGGTCGGGGCTGTTAATGGGTTATCGGATCCAAAACCCGACCTGATAGCTTAACAGCGTTCCGTTAAGGTGGATGCCACGTGTCGGTCACCCTTGATGAAAGCACTTCTGTGACGCGCGATTTATCGTCATGGAAGTGGACACTTCCGTGATGATAATTTTGGTAATGTCATGGAACACTTCTACAACAGCACAAGTGTGACTATCTTGATTCTGTCATAAATTTTTGATGGATGTACATGCATGACAAAAAAGCGACCTACTGTGACAAACACGTATCATCACGAAAGTGTATTTTTTTTGTAGTGCCTGCCTCTCCTTTCCTTCTCCTTTTCTTCTTCTCTCTCACTTGTGTCACGTCACCGCCGTATGTAGAGGCCAGCGCCGCCGCCTGTAGCTTCGCCGCCGCAGGAGTCCTTCGCCTCGTCCGCATCACCGGCTCGTCTCCGCGGTCGGTCCTCCCCAAGCCCTCATCGCCGGCCTCCCTTGCTTCTGCGTGTGGGAACGACAACGACCAGCCACAAGTCCCCTCGCCCGTGCGTTGACCTCCAGCCCGCTCGATCCCCCTACTTCACGAAACGGGTCGCGGCCTCGATCTGGGGTTCTGGCGTCAACCGGCCCAGCTGCGAACTAGTCTGCCTCCCGCGCCAAGGCCCCTCAAGGCCCAGCCGAAGCCTGCCGGCCTCTCCCCTCTCCACCGACTTGGGCTTGGCCCAGTGGTGAGCAGTCGCTCGCCTTCCCCTGTGCAGTTGGGCCTGCCAGTTTCGGCCCATAATGTTTTTTCCTGCTGCTGCGATTTTCTCATTTATTCCAGAGACTGCAGTTTTTCAGAAAACCCCTTTAGGTTCATGCATATAATAACTCCACAACCGTGCATCGGATTAAAATGATTTATATATGAAAATTGACTAGAATTTCATCTAGTTTCACAATATCCAATTTTCATCCATGTTTGAAATGTTTAAAATGATGTTTGCTTTAATTTGCTTAGATGCCATGCTAAAATGATTGAATTCATAACTAAATAACCGTAGCTCCAAACCTAATAAACTTTATATGTAAATGGGTGGAATAATGCCTAGTTTAACATGGTGACATTACTTTGCATGTTTAACAACTCTAAAATATGGTTTAGGGAAGAACAGAACCAAATCCATAATTTGCATATGGGGATTTTCCGGAATTGTTGTTTGTTATTTCCGGTCTCATTTGTACTTGCCTAGATAGGTAGTTTTCATATGCTTCACCTCTTGCCATGCTAACCACCATTTAATATTGTCGAGTACCTAAACGAGAGAGAACTAAATAAGTCATGTGGTGTTTTCTTCAATATGCAACTCCACTTAATTTGTAGTGTTGTTTGTTGCACTTTTCCATGCCATGCTTCATTAAACCGGACATGCATCATACTTGGTTGTGCATCATGCCATGATTATGTGATGGTTGTTTACCATGTTGTTTGCTTCTTTTCGGTGATGCTTCTTCGGGTTAGTTCCGATAACGTCGCGTTTGTGAGGATCCGTTCAACTTCGTCCGTTTGTTTTCTTCCTAGACTCGTTCTTCTTCCTTGCGGGATCTTAGGCAAGATGACCATACCCTCGAAATCACTTCTATATTTGCATGCTAGTTGTTCGCTCTACCGCTATGTCGCGCTACCTACCACTTGTTATATCATGCCACCTATATTGCCATTTCAAGCCTCTAACCCACCTTTCCTAACAAACCGTTGTTTGGCTAAGTTACCGCTTTTGCTCAGCCCCTCTTATAGCGTTGCTAGTTGTAGGTGAAAATTAAGTTTGTTCCGTGTTGGAACATGGTTATTGTTGGGATATCACAATATCTCTTATTTAATTAATCCATCTATATACTTGGTAAAGGGTGGAAGGCTCGGCCTTATGCCTGGTGTTTTCTTCCACTCTTGCCGCCCTAGTTTCCGTCATACTGGTGTTATGTTCCTTAATTTTGCGTTCCTTACATGGTTGGGTGTTATGAGGACCCCTTGACAGTTCGCTTTGCATAAAACTCCTCCAGCAAGGCCCAACCTTGGTTTTACCATTTGCCTCACCTAGCCTTTTTCCCTTGGGTTTCCGGAGCCCGAGGGTCATCTTTATTTTAACCCTCCCGGGCCCGTGCTTCTCTAAGTGTTGGTCCAACCTGAGCGATGTCCGGCGCCCCCTGGGCAACCAGGGTCTATGCCAACCCGACGTCTGGCTCATCCAGTGTGCCCTGAGACGTGATATGTGCGGCTCCTATCGGGATTTGTCGGCACATCCGCGCGGCTTTGCTAGTCTTGATTTACCATTGTTGAAATGTCTTGTAACTGGGATTCCGAATCTGATCGGGTCTTCCCGGGAGAAGGAACATCCTTCGTTGACCGTGAGAGCTTGTGATGGGCTAAGTTTGGACACCCCTACGGGGTTTGAACTTTCTAAAGTCGTGCCCGCGGTTATGGGCAGATGGGAATTTGTTAATGTCCGGTTCTAGAAAACTTGACACTTAACTTAATTAAAATGAATCAACCGCGTGTGTAGCCGTGATGGTCTCTTTACGGCGGAGTCCGGGAAGTGAACACGGTTCTTGTGTTATGCTTGAACGTAAGTAGTTTCAGGATCACTTCTTGATCACTTCTAGTTCACGACCGCTGCGTTGCTTCTCTTCTCGCTCTTATTTGCGTAAGTTAGGCACCATATATGCTTAGTGCTTGCTGCAGCTCCACCTCATTACCCCTTTTCTACCCATAAGCTTAAATAGTCTTGATCTCGCGGGTGTGATATTGCCGAGTCCTCGTGACTCACAGATACTTCCAAACAATTGTAGGTGCCGATGATACCAGTGCAGGTGACGCAACCAAGCTCAAGTGGGATCTCGATGAAGATCTTGATCGTTGTTTTGTTTTATTTCCTGTTGATCAGTAGTGGAGCCCACTTGGGGCGATCGGGGATCTAGCATTTGGGGTTGTCTTTCTTTATTTTTGTTCTGTAGTTGCACCTTGATTGTATTTTGGATGATATATGATATATTTCTGTATTGTGTGAAGTGGCGATTGTAAGCCGACTCCTTATCCCTTCTTATTCAGCACATGGTATGTGTAAAGATTACCCCTCTTGCGACATGCCTACCATGCGGTTATGCCTCTAAGTCGTGATCCGACACGTGGGAGATATAGCCGCATCGTGGGTGTTACAAGTTGGTAATCAGAGCCATCTCTGATTTAGGAGCCCCCTGCTTGATCGAATCGCTGACGTTGTTGAGTCTAGAACAAAATGTTTTGAGTCTTAGGATTATATATATCGGAGAGTAGGATTCTTTTTACTCCTCAGTCCCTTAGTCGCTCTAGTGAGGCCTCCTGACGTAGAAGTATTGACTTTCCTCTCCTCAAATTTCACAAAAAAAATTTAGGATCACGTGGGTATCTTGGAATCGTTCTGATATTCTTGTGATGAGAACATTGTTCTTGGTGCCTCCTGTCATTTAGGGGTTGTGGCAGTGTCCCGGGTAGTTGAGCTCCGAGGTGTTGTCGTCACAATTTTATCGTTGCAGTTATGGAATACCTGAGTTTTGCCGACATCAAAAATCTCTTTTATGTAGTTGTTGGTGAGATAACCTCAACGCCACCCAGTACTGGGGCGAGAGTTCGGGAGTATTGCCATAACTCATATAACAGATGCTTTTCGAAGGTTGAGTTAAATGATTTCCGAAGGTTTCTTGGTTATGTGTTGAAGGATGGATACAGCTGGATGTAGGATTTGTTAGTTTGGGTGTGATATTATGCTTTCCCTGTATCCCAACACCTGATTGC
This sequence comes from Triticum dicoccoides, assembly GCF_002162155.2. Taxonomy (NCBI): domain Eukaryota; kingdom Viridiplantae; phylum Streptophyta; class Magnoliopsida; order Poales; family Poaceae; genus Triticum; species Triticum dicoccoides. Next base: position 506,123,201 of record NC_041390.1, read on the forward strand.
ATAACCAGAAAGTTTCGGGATTTTATAAGTGGGAATTCAAGTCTCACGTAGGATATCTTTCCAACAGACACATGATACGATATGGGATCTATCATATGTTTGTTTCTGGCTTATTCTGCAAGCCAATCCTTTGTTTTGTTTTGAGCTGTGGTATTCGAGTTGCTTCGAAGTCAAGTGTGGAATCCATACCTTTTCCTGTATGGTGTTCTTATATTTATATGGGAATGCTAATATTTTTTTATCATCAATGTTTTCATGTTAATTCTTTTCAATCGGCGTGTTCCCTTCAAGTTAATCCGATCCCTTCAACATTTGCAAGAACAATGCTCAGTTATTCACAACGGTGTTTGTTTCATCCGTCCTAAGGTGTCTTTGTTTTTCCCGCCCTCCCACCCTTTTAGTTCAAGGAATCATATTTCTTAATCAACTATCCATTTTATTCATGTGAAGTCTCTTCATCCTTTTCTTTCAAGTTTCGATCTGATGACCTATCATGAAGATGCTAAGGAAGCTACAAGTTCACCATTCTTTGTTCCATTTCTTCTCCGGTGGATTTAATTCAAGCTTTGTCAATCATATCCTTTCCTCGGTTCAAATATTTTCCCATACCGGTGCACCTCGTAATAGTTCACTTCTTGTTATTCATTTGTTCTGGAGTGCCGAAAATATCTCAGAAGATTCATGTTTTCATTCCTAATCCGTTCAAGCTATCTTGAGGGTGTTATCTCATTCAAGCCATTTTATTCAACCGGTGCAATCTCTCTTTCAAATCGTTCAACGGTGTATCTTTTGGGTCAGCCCTAACCCACGGGTCTTTTCCCAGGATCTTACCTGACTCTTCTTATTTTCCTAGAGTTATTCTAAAATTCATTTCATAGTTTAACGTAAGAATGAGTTATCATCAGTCAAATGTCTTTCTTCAATTTCTTTCAAATACTTTTCATCGTCGGTTCAACCTTTCTAATTTTCATCCCGGAGTATCTCAACAATTCATGGTGGTGTTTCTCATCATCATTCTCAACAGTTGAAGACCGAAGAAGAGCTTTTCCTCCAAATCTTATCCGTTCTCTCAGAGATGCGTGGTTCAAGCTTGATGGCATCCTCTCATAATTGTTTTCTATTGTGAGAATGCTTTTCACCCATCCGGAGCAATTCAGGAGTTTTTTCAGTTTGATTCTCCGGAGCCCATCATCTTAGAATTATTCATTCCAGCCTTCAGCTCTCGTTCTCCAAATCTTACCCTTGCATCGTTCAAATATCCTCTAATCAGTTCATGATCTCTTCGTTTTCATGTATCTAAATCCCAACAAGTATCTTCATTCGTTTTCAAATTCTTCCCGGTGTTTTGTGCTTTTGCTACTTTCATTTTCAACTCTTACGGTGCTTTTCTCAAGATTCTCTTCCATGGTTATCATATTAGTTCATTCGTTGTTTCAATCCTACCGGTGGTTCGTTGAAGATTTTCCCAAGTTTGCGATATATCTCTCTTAATCCTTTCTACGAGAATAAGTAGAATGCCAAATCCGTTGTTTGTCATCAATTTAATTGGTGAAGGATAAGCATAATGTAATTCTTATTCTTGTTTCATTGAGTAAATTCAATTTCTGCTTTCCGGAGTGGTTCATCATATCACATTCTCGGTTCGAGATGTTTTATCTTTTCTTTTCCAAGAGTTCTAAGCTCTCGCAATTATATCACCATGGAGATTCATCTAAATCATTGCAAGGATTCACCTTGTGTTTTCAACCTCTCTCTCCTTTTGTTTGATCATTCTTTTATTACCAGAGTTCTTCATGGAGGCTACATGATGGTTCATCAAGGATTTAATTCCTTCTCGAAGTGTTCATTGAGATTCTTTTCAGAGGAGCTCAAGTTTTCTTCATCTTGCAATCCGGAGTGAAATTGTTCTCCCTTATCTTTTGAGGTGGTAATATATCATTCTTCATTCACAAGAATGAGATATTTAAACCCATCACTTCCTTCCTTAGAGTTATCTTGGTATAGTTTTCACCTAAAGCCTTCCATTGGGAATGTTGCTCCTTGTGGTGATTACCTATGATCCAAGTTTTCTTATCACCTCGATGGAAGAAGCTTTTATCTTTTCTAGCTCCCAATCACATCTTTTCGGTGAGTGGCAGGTTGTCACCTCATAATTTTGAGATGTCTACTATAAGCCCACATCAAGCCTATCCTTTCGTTGTTGATAATCCAACAACTCCGTTCTAGCATTTATTGTAAGCATGCTCTCTCAAGATCTTATTTCCCTCCGTTCTTTTTAGTCCATTCTTTCTTTCTTCCGGAGGCATTGTGATCTTGCTCTTTTCTCTCATCATCTCAAATGGTGAGGATCGTGTTCTTTTCATGCTTATCCATTTAACCAGAGTGTTGTGCCCTCTGCTCAAGTTCTTTTCGCCTTATCAAGTCTTGCATCTCTTTTCAACCGGAGTGTTGTCCGAATTTGTTCTTCCTTGTTCCTCTGTCCTTACGGAGTGTTTTCAACTTCGATTACCTCCGTGGTATTCTTTCTTTCAAGTTGATCAACCTTTCAAGGTTCTTTGGTTTCACTCATTTGTCAAGGAAGCAACTTAGTTTTACCTCTTCCCCTTCCTCTTCCGTTTTCTCTGGTGCCATCCCTAGGATCTCGGGTCGAGATCCTCTTGTAGTGGTGGAGTGTTGTGACGCCCCGAGACCGTTGCGCCAGGTGTCTCCCAGTTATTCACCGTCGTTGTCATGTCATTAGCTTGCGTGTTGCATCTTGTCATGTCATCATGTTTTCAAAACTAGCATCCGTCCGGGTTCCCCCAGTTTCGTCCGTTGTCCATTCTGAGCCCAGACACACTTGCACGCGCCCGCGGCATGTCCGAAATAGTATTTTATAAGTGGCTGAAAAATGTTCTCGGAATGGGTTGAAAGTTGGCATGCGGTGTTGTTATAGTGTAGATAGGCAGCCTGCCAAGCTTCATCACATTCGAAGTTCGTTTGATGCCCCAATGGATAACTATAGTGGCACTATAGCTGGTCTTTTCGTCGGACGTTTTTGGTCTCCGGAAACCGTCGTCGGGCCGCACTCCTTCCCTCTCATCTCAACCCAACTCCCCTTCACAGTCCACTTGACCTCGTTCCCCTAACCCCTCTTTGCATAGTGCATCGACCCCTCGCCCGCGTCCGAGAGCTGTCCCGAACCCGACCCGGACTATCACTACCGTTGGGTCTGGATCATCCCAAACGTCTATAAAACATCATCATTTTATTTATTGGACTCCCTAGTCTATTTTTTCTCGAGCGTCTGCTTTCGATCTTAGGGACTAGGTAGCCCCTAACCTAATCCCCTACCTATTTAAACAACCTAACCCTAGACCAACTCCTTTTTTTCCTCACCCTGCCGCCAAACCAGCTCCACCTTGTGATCGTGCCCGCAGTCACCTGCGCAGTCACTTCTCTCCTTGTTTTCAGCCACCACCCAGTTCACCCCAGACTCCAGATCCATCCATCTGAACCGTTGGATTGTAATCCAACGTCCAAGAGGTGCCCCATGAAGTTCCGCAGCCACAGCCTCCTCGATCCAATCTGGATCGGGAGTGGAGCACCCGTCCTGCTCCTCGTCGCCTTGTTGCCCCTCGCCATGGCCTCCTCTGCCGCCCTTGTTGCGAGTCGCCCGGATTCATCGGACCCCTGCTTCGTCCCCGTCGTCATGTCGCCGACATGCTCCAGTGATCAGTAGGCCTCGCCATGCCCTGCCTCTCCTTTCCTTCTCATTTTCTTCTTCTCTCTCTCACTTGTGTCACATCGCCGCCCTTTGTAGAGGCCAGCGCCGCTGCCTGGAGCTTCTCCGCTGCAGGAGTCCTTCGCCTCGTTCACATCACCGGCTCGTCTCCGCGGTCGGTCCTCCCCAAGCCCTCATCATCGGCCTCCCTTGCTTCTGCCTGTGGGAACGACAATGACCAGCGACAAGTCCCCTCGCCCGTGCGTTGACCTCCAGCCTTCTCGATCCCCTTGCTTCACGAAACAGGTCACGGCCTCGATCTGGGGTTCTGGTGTCAACCGGCCCAGCTGCGAACTAGCCTGCCTCCCGCGCCAGGGCCCCTCAAGGCTCAGCCGAAGTCTGCCGGCTTCTCCCCTCTCCACCGACTTGGGTTTGGCCCAGTGGTGAGCAGTCACCCACCTTCCCCTGTGCAGTTGGGCCTGCCAGTTTCGGCCCATAGTGTTTTTTTCCTGCTGCTGCGATTTTCTCATTTATTCCAGAGACTGCAGTTTTTCAGAAAACCCCTTTAGGCTCATGCATATAATAACTCCACAACCGTGCATCGGATTAAAATGATTTATATATGAAAATTGACTAGAATTTAATCTAGTTTCACAATATCCAATTTTTATCCATGTTTGAAATGTTTAGAATGATGTTTGCTTTAATTTGCTTAGATGCCATGCTAAAATGATTTAATTCATACTAAATAACCGTAGCTCCAAACCTAATAAACTTTATATGTAAATGGGGTGGAATAATGCCTAGTTTAACATGGTGACATTACTTTGCATGTTTAACAACTCTAAAATATGGTTTAGGGAAGAACATTACCAAATCCATAATTTGCATATGGGGATTTTCTGGCAATTTTGCTTGTTATTTCCGGCATTTTTGTTTGTTATTTCCGGCCTCATTTATACTTGCCTAGATTGGTAGTTTTCATATGCTTCACCTCTTGCCATGCTAACCAACATTTAATATTGTTGAGTACCTAAACGAGAGAGAAATAAATAAGTCATGTGGTGTTTTCTTCAATATGCAACTCCGTTGCATATTGAGCTCCACTTAATTTGTAGTGTTGTTTGTTGCACTTTGCCATGCCATGCTTCATTAAACCGGACATGCATCATACTTGGTTGTGCATCATGCCATGACTATGTGATGGTTGTTTACCATGTTGTTTGCTTCTTTCCGGTGATGCTTCTTCGGGTTAGTTCTAACAACGTCGCGTTTGTGAGGATCTGTTCGACTTCGTCCATTTGTTTTCTTCCTGGACTTGTTCTTCTTCCTTGCGGGATCTCAGACAAGATGACCATACCCTAGAAATCACTTCTATCTTTGCTTGCTAGTTCTTCGCTCTACCGCTATGTCGCGCTACCTACCACTTGTTATATCATGCCTCTTATATTGCCATGTCAAGCCTCTAACCCACCTTTCCTAGCAAACCGTTGTTTGGCTAAGTTACCGCTTTTGCTCAGCCCCTCTTATAGCATTGCTAGTTGTAGGTGAAGATTAAGTTTGTTCCGTGTTGGAACATGGTTATTGTTGGGATATCACAATATCTCTTATTTAATTAATGCATCTATATACTTGGTAAAGGGTGGAAGGCTCGGCCTCATGCCTGGTGTTTTGTTCCACTCTTGCCACCCTAGTTTCCATCATACCGGTGTTATGTTCCTTGATTTTGCGTTCCTTACATGGTTGGGTGTTATGAGGACCCCTTGACAGTTCACTTTGAATAAAACTCCACCAGCAAGGCCCGACCTTGGTTTTACCATTTGCCTCACCTAGCCTTTTTCCCTTGGGTTTCCGGAGCCCGAGGGTCATCTTTATTTTAACCCTCCCGTGCCCGTGCTTCTCTAAGTGTTGGTCCAACCTGAGCGATGTCCGGCGCCCCCTGGGCAACCAGGGTCTATGCCAACCCGACGTCTGGCTCATCCAGTGTGCCCTGAGACGTGATATGTGCAGCTCCTATCGGGATTTGTCGGCACATCCGCGCGGCTTTGCTGGTCTTGATTTACCATTGTTGAAATGTCTTGTAACTGGGATTCCGAATCTGATCGGGTCTTCCCGGAAGAAGGAACATCCTTCGTTGACCGTGAGAGCTTGTGATGGGCTAAGTTTGGACACTCCTATGGGGTTTGAACTTTCGAAAGTCGTGCCCGCGGTTATGGGCAGATGGGAATTTGTTAATGTCCGGTTGTAGAAAACTTGACACTTAACTTAATTAAAATGAATCAACCGCGTGTGTAGCCGTGATGGTCTCTTTACGGCGGAATCCGGGAAGTGAACACGGTTCTTGTGTTATGCTTGAACGTAAGTAGTTTCAGGATCACTTCTTGATCACTTCTAGTTCACGACCGCTGCGTTGCTTCTCTTCTCGCTCTTATTTGCGTAAGTTAGGCACAATATATGCTTAGTGCTTGCTGCAGCTCCACCTCATTACCCCTTTTCTACCCATAAGCTTAAATAGTCTTGATCTCGCGGGTGTGAGATTGCCGAGTCCTCGTGACTCACAGATACTTCCAAACAATTGCAGGTGCCGATGATACCAGTGCAGGTGACGCAACCAAGCTCAAGTGGGAGCTCGATGAAGATCTTGATCGTTGTTTTGTTTCATTTCCTGTTGATTAGTAGTGGAGCCCAGTTGGGGCGATCGGGGATCTAGCATTTGGGGTTGTCTTTCTTTATTTTGGTTCCGTAGTCGCACCTTGATTGTATTCTGGATGATGTATGATATATTTATATATTGTGTGAAGTGGCGATTGTAAGCCGACTCTTTATCTTCTTATTCAGTACATGGGATGTGTAAAGATTACCCCTCTTGCGACATGCCTACCATGCGGTTATGCCTCTAAGACGTGCTCCGACACATGGGAGATATAGCCGCATCGTGGGCGTTACAGAAGGGGTGCTAGCTGGGCCAAATACCCAGACTACTCACTTAAGCCTATCATCAAAAGCCAGAAGCCCCAACCGAGCCACATACCGGGTCTGGGGCATAAACTGGTCTGACGCACTCACATGTGTCGTCGCTGCCATCTTCCACAGGTCAGTCTTCAGAGCAAATATTGAGGCTTCTACCTTGTCAGGCCACTCTGCCATCGACGCCACCATGACGCCAGACAACTACCTCCTTCTACGCGAGTCCATCACCGCGCATCGGGCGCCGAGTCTCCACTGCGCCACGCCGCCGAGATCCGCCATCATCAAATTGTAGCATGAAGCATCGCTCCACCAAAAAAGCCGCCCACTGGTCCCTCGATCCCGTGTACGCCTCTAAGAATGACGCCCCAAGGAGGAAACGACACCAACGCGCCATCGTCATCCGATCTACTGATCTAGGGTTTCCCTCGGAGGTAGCAGATAGAGGTCTGAAGCTTCTCCAAGATGATGCCTTTCAAGAAGGTAATGACACAAAAGAGTGCCGCCAATGCCGGTCTTGGCATCAAGCCGAGAACAAGGTTTTCACCCAGATCCGCTCGAAGAACCTCCATCAAGCATCATGTGCATGGGTCGTCGCTGATCTGAGCCGCCACACATAGAGCAGGCCGCACCGGCCAGATCAGATCTGCCCGGAGGGCAAACCATGTTGGGTTACATAGTATTTCAAAAGAAGTCCTATGGCCACACAAGATCTATCTAGGAGAAGCATAGAAACGAGCGGGGAGAGTGTGTCCATGTACCCTCATAGACCGAAAGCGGAAGCGTTAAGTAACATGGTTGATGTAGTCGAACGTCTTCAAGATCCAACCGATCAAGTACCGAATGCATGGCACCTCCGCGATCTGCACACGTTCAGCTCGATGACGTCCCTCGAACTCTAGATCCATCTGAGGCCAAGGGAGAGTTTCGTCAGCACGACGGCATGTTGACGGTGATGATGAAGTTACCAACGCAGGGCTTCGCCTAAGCACTAAAACAATATGATCGAGGTGGAAATCTATGGAGGGGGGCACCACACACGGCTAAGATCAACTTCTGTGTCTATGGGGTGCCCCTCCCCCGTATATAAAGGAGTGGAGGAGGAGGTGCTGGGGAACGCAGTAATTTCAAAAAAAAATCCTACGCACACGCAAGATCGTGGTGATGCATAGCAACGAGAGGGAAGAGTGTTGTCCATGTACCCTCGTAGACCGTAAGCGGAAGTGTTATGACAAAGCGGTTGATGTAGTCGTATGTCTTCACGATCGACTGATCCTAGTACTGAAGATACGACACCTCCAAGATCTACACACGTTCGGCTCGGTGACGTCCCACGAACTCATGATCCAGTAGAGTGTAGAGGGAGAGCTTCGTCTGCACGACGGCATGATGACGGTGATGATGATGCTACCGGAACATCGCTTCACCTAAGCACCGCTACAATATGACCGAGGTGGATTATGGTGGAGGGGGGCACCACACACGGCTAAAAGATCAATGATCAACTTGTGTGTCCATGGGGTGCCCCCCTCCCCCGTATATAAAGGAGTGGAGGAGGGGGAGGGCCGGCCCTCCAATGGCGTGCCCCATGGGGAGTCCTACTCCCACCGGGAGTAGGATTCCCCCCTTCCCTAGTTGGACTAGGAGTGGAAGGAAGGGGGAGAGAGGGGGAAGGAAAGGGGGCCGGCCCCCCACCCAATTCGGATTGGGCTTGAGGGGGGAGCGCCCCCTTATAGGCCTCCCTCTCTTCTCTCCCACTATGGCTCAATAAGGCCCATGTACCCCCCGAGGGGTTCCAGTAACCTCCCGGTGCTCCGGTATATGCCCGAACTCACTCGGAACCATTCCGACGTCCAAATATAGCCATCCAATATATCAATCTTTATGTCTCGACCATTTCGAGACTCCTCATCATGTCCGTGTACCGTCGGTTCATCAAAACACATAAACTCATAATACTGACCATCACCAAACGTTAAGCGTGCGGACCCTACGGGTTCGAGAACTATGTAGACATGACCGAGACACATCTCCGGTCAATAACCAATAACGGAACCTAGATGCGCATATTGGTTGCTACATATTCTATGAAGATCTTTATCGGTCAAACCACATAACAGCATATGTTGTTCCCTTTTTCATCGGTATGTTACTTGTCTGAGATTCGATCGTTGGTATCTCTATACATAGTTCAATCTCGTTACCGGAAAGTCTCTTTACTCGTTCTATAATGCTACATCCATAACTAACTCATTAGCTACATTGCTTGCAAGGCTTATATTGATGTGCATTACCGAGAGGGCCCAGAGATACCTCTCCGACAATCGGAGTGATAAATCCTAATATCGATCCATGCCAACTCAACAAACACCATTGGATACACCTGTAGAGCACTTTTATAATCACCCAATTACGTTGTCACATTTGGTAGCACACAAAGTGTTCCTCCGGTATTCGGGAGTTGCATGATCTCATAGTCATATGAACATGTATAAGTTATGGAGAAAGCAATAGCAAAAAACTAAACGATCATCGTGCTAAGCTAACGGATGGGTCAAGTCAATCACATCATTCTCTAATGATGTGATCCCGTTAATCTAATGAGAACTCATGTCTATGGTTAAGAAACATAACCATCATTGATTCAACGAGCTAGTCAAGTAGAAGCAAACTAGTGACACTCTGTTTGTCTATGTATTCACACATGTACTAAGTTTCTGGTTAATACAATTCTAGCATGAATAATAAACATTTGTCATGATATAAGGAAATATAAATAAAAACTTTATTATTGCCTCTAGGGCATATTTCCTTCAGTCTCCCGCTTGAACTAGAGTCAATAATCTAGATTACATTGTAATGATTCTAACACCCATGGTGTCTTGGTGATGATCATGTTTTGCTCGTGAGAGAGGCTTAGTCAATGGGTCTGCTACATTCAGATCCGTATGTATCTTGCAAATCTCTATCTCTCCCTCCTTGACTTGATCGCAGATGGAATTGAAGCGTCTCTTGATGTGCTCGGTTCTCTTGTGAAATCTGGATTCCTTTGCCAAGGCAATTGCACCAGTATTGTCACAAAAGATTTGCATTAGACTCGATGCACTAGGTATGACACCTAGATCGAATATGAACTCCTTCATCCAGAATCCTTCATTTGCTGCTTCCGAAGCAACTATGTATTCCGCTTCACACGTAGATCCTGCCACGACGCTCTGCTTGGAACTGCACCAACTGACAGCTCCACCATTTAATAAAAATATGTATCCGGTTTGTGACTTAGAGTCATCCGGATCAGTGTCAAAGCTTGCATCGACGTAACCGTTTATGATGAGCCCTTTGCCACCTCCATATACAGGAAACATATCCTTAGTCATTTTCAGGTATTTCAGGATGTTCTTGACTGTTGTCCAGTGATCCACTCTTGGATTACTTTGGTACCTCCCTACTAAACTGATAGCAAGGCACACATTAGGTCTGGTACACAACATTGCATACATGATAAAGCCTATGGCTGAAACATAGGGAACACCTTTCATTTTCTCTATTTTCTGTAGTGGTCGGGCATTGAGTCTGACTCAACTTCACACCTTGTAATACAGGCAAGAACCCTTTCTTTGCCTGATTCATTTTGAACTTCTTCAAAACTTTATCATGGTATGTGCTTTGTGAAAGTCCAATTAAGCGTCTTGATCTATCTCTATAGATCTTGATGCCCAATATATAAGCAGCTTCGCCAAGGTCTTTCATTGAAAAATTCTTATTCAAGTATCCTTTTATGCTATTCAGAAATTCAGTATCATTTCTGATCAACAATATATCATCTACATATAATATCAGAAATGCTATTGAGATCCCACTCACTTTCTTGTAAATACAGGCTTCTCCAAAAGTCTGTATAAAACCATATGCTTTGATCACACTATCAAAGAATATATTCCAACTCCGAGAGGCTTGCACCAGTCCATAAATGGATCGATGGAGCTTGCACACTTTGTTAGCACCTTTTGGCTTGACAAAACCTTCTGGTTGCATCATTTATAACTCTTCTTTAAGATATCCATTAAGGAATGCAGTTTTGAAATCCATTTGCCAAATTTCAAAATCATAAAATGTGGCAATTGCTAACATGATTTGGACGGACTTAAGCATCGCTACGAGTGAGAAGGTCTCATTGTAGTCAACTCCTTGAACTTGTCGAAAACCTTTTGCAACAAGTCGAGCTTTGTAGATAGTAATATTACCGTCAGCGTCAGTCTTCTTCTTGAAGATCCATTTATTCTCTATGGCCTGCCGATCATCGGGCAAGTCAACCAAAGTCCACACTTTGTTCTCATACATGGATCCCATCTCAGATTTCATGGCCTCAAGCCATTTTGCGGAATCTGGGCTCATCATCGCTTCCTCATAGTTCATAGGTTCATCATGGTCAAGTAACATGACTTCCAGAACAGGATTACCGTACCACTCTGGTGCGGATCTTACTCTGGTTGACCTGCGAGGATCAGTAGTAACTTGATCAGAAGTTTCATGATCATCATCATTAGCTTCCTCACTTACTGGTGTAGGAATCACTGGAACTGATTTTAGTGATTTACTACTTTCCAATAAGGGAGAAGGTACAATTACCTCGTCAAGTTCTACTTTCCTCGCACTCACTTCTTTCGAGAGAAACTCCTTCTCCAGAAAGGATCCATTCTTAGCAACGAATATTTTGCCTTCGGATCTATGATAGAAGGTGTACCCAATAGTCTCCTTTGGGTATCCTATGAAGACACATTTCTCCGATTTGGGTTCGAGCTTATCAGGTTGAAGCTTTTTCACATAAGCATCGCAGCCCCAAACTTTAAGAAACGACAACTTCGGTTTCTTGCCAAACCATAGTTCATAAGGTGTCGTCTCAATGGATTTAGATGGTACCCTATTTAACATGAATGCAGCTTTCTCTAAAGCATAACCCCTAAACAATCGCGGTAAATTAGTGAGAGACATCATAGATCGCACCATATCTAATAAAGTGTGGTCACGACATTCGGACACACCATTACGTTGTGGTGTTCCAGGTGGCGTGAGTTGCAAAACTATTCCACATTGTTTCAAATGTAGTCCAAACTCATAACTCAAATATTCACCTCCATGCTCAGATCGCAGGAATTTGATTTTCTTGTTATGATGCTTTTCCACTTCACTATGAGATTCTTTGAACTTTTCAAATGCTTCAGACTTATGTTTCATTAAGTAGATATACCCATATTTGCTCAAATCATCTGTGAAGGTGAGCAAATATTGATATCCGCCGTGAGCTTCAATGTTCAGTGGACCACATACATTAGTATGTATGATTTCAAATAACTCTGTTGCTTGCTCCATTGTTCTGGAGAACGGAGTTTTAGTCATCTTGCCCATGAGGCACGGTTCGCAAGTACCAAGTGATTCATAATCAAGTGATTCCAGAAGTCCATCAGAATGGAGTTTCTTCATGTGCTTTACACCAATATGACCTAAATGATAGTGCGACAAATAAGTTGCACTATCATTATCAACTCTGCATCTTTTGGCTTCAGTACTATGAACATGTGTATCACTACTATCAAGATTTAGTAAAAATAGACCACTCATCAAGGGTGCATGACCATAAAAGATACTACTTATATAAATAGAACAACCATTATTCTCTGATTTAAATGAATAACCGTCTCGCATCAAACAAGATCCAGACACAATTTTCATGCTCAACGCTAGCACCAAATAACAATTATTTAGGTCTAAAACTAATCCCGAAGGATGATGTAGAGGTAGCGTGCCGACGGCGATCACATCGACTTTGAAACCATTTCCCATGCGCATCGTCACCTCATCCTTAGCCAATCTTCGCTTAATCCGTAGCCCCTGTTTCGAGTTGCAAATGATAGCAAATGAACCAGTATCAAATACCCAGGCACTACTGCGAGCATTAGTAAGGTACACATCAATAACATGTATATAAAATATACCTTTCACTTTGCCATCCTTCTTCTCCACCAAATACTTGGGGCAGTTCCGCTTCCAGTGACCAGTTCCTTTGCAGTAGAAGCACTCAGTCTCAGGCTTAGGTCTAGAGTTGGGTTTCTTCACTTGAGCAACAACTGGCTTGCTGTTCTTCTTGAAGTTCCCCTTCTTCCCTTTACCCTTTTTCTTGAAACTTGTGGTCTTGTTGACCATCAACACTTTATGCTCCTTCTTGATTTCTACCTCCGCAGCCTTTAGCATTGCGAAGAGCTCAGGAATCGTCTAATCCATCGCTTGCATATTATAGTTCATCATGAAGCTCTTGTAGCTTGGTGGCAGTGATTGAAGAACTCTGTCAATGACACTATCATCAGGAAGATTAACTCCCAGCTGAGTCAAGTGGTTGTGACACCCAGACATTCTGAGTATATGTTCACTGACAGAACTATTCTCCTCCATCTTGCAGCTATAGAACTTACTGGAGACTTCATATCTCTCGATTTGGGAATTTGCTTGAAATATTAACTTCAACTCCTGGAACATCTCATATGCTCCATGATGTTCAAAACGTTGTTGAAGTACCAGTTCTAAGCCGTAAAGCATGGCACACTAAACTATCGAGTACTCATCAGCTTTGCTCTGCCAGGTGTTCACAACATCTAGCGTTGCTCCTGCAGCAGGTTTGTCACCTAGCAGTGCTTCCAGGACGTAATTCTTCTGTGCAGCAATGAGGATAATCCTCAAGTTACGGACCCAGTCCGTGTAGTGGCTACCATCATCTTTCAACTTAGCTTTCTCTAGGAACACATTAAAATTCAATGGAACAATAGCACGGGCCATCTATCTACAACAACATAGACATGCAAAATATTATCAGGTACTAAGTTCATGATAAATTAAAGTTCAATTAATCAAATTACTTAAGAACTCCCACTTAGATAGACATCTCTCTAATCATCTAAGTGATCACGTGATCCATATCAACTAAACCATGTCCGGTCATCACGTGAGATGGAGTAGTTTTCAATGGTGAACATCGCTATGTTGATCATATATACTATATGATTCACGCTCGACCTTTTGGTCTCAGTGTTCCGAGGCCATATCTGCATATGCTAGGCTCGCCAAGTTTAACCCGAGCATTATGCGTGTGCAAAACTAGCTTGCACCCTTTGTATGTGAACGTAGAGCTTATCACACCCGATCATCACGTGGTGTCTCGGCATGACGAACTGTAGCAACGGTGCATACTCAGGGAGAACAATTATACCTTGAACTTTAGTGAGAGATCATCTTATAATGCTACCGTCCAACTAAGCAAAATAATATGCATAAAGGATAAACATCACATGCAATCAATATAAGTGATATGATATGGCCATCATCATCTTGTGCCGTTGATCTCCATCTCCAAAGCACCGTCATGATCACCATCGTCACTGGCTTGACACCTTGATCTCCACCAAACATCCTTGTCGTCTCGCCTACTATTGCTTCTAGGACTATCGCTACTGCTTAGTGATAAAGTAAAGCAATTACATGGCGATTGCATTTCATACAATAAAGCGACAACCATATGGCTCCTGCAAGTTGCCGATAACTGTGTTACAAAACATGATCATCTCATACAATAAAATATTGCATCATCTCTTGACCATATCACATCACAACATGCCCTGCAAAAACAAGTTAGACGCCCTCTACTTTGTTGTTGCAAGTTTTACGTGGCTGCTACGGGTTGAGCAAGAACCGTTCTTACCTATGCATCAAAAACCACAACACGGTATAGTGATTGCTTTTTGATCTTCAGAAAGAACTCTATTCCTTGAATCTGATTCAACTAAAGCTGGAGAAACAGACACCCACTAGCCACCTGTGTGAGAAGCACGTCGGTAGAACCAGTCTCGCCTAAGCGTACGCGTAATGTCGGTCTGGGCCGCTTCATCCAACAATGCCGCTGAATCAAGAATCAACTAGTGACAGGAAGCAATATGTATATACCCACGCCCACAACTCCTTTGTGTTCTACTCGTACATATAACATCTACGCATAAACCTGGCTCGTATGCCACTGTTGGGGAACACAATAATTTCAAAAAAAATTCCTACGCACACGCAAGATCATGGTGATGCATAGTAACGAGAGGGGAGATTATTGTCCATGTACCCTCGTAGACCGTAAGCAGAAGCGTTATGACAATGTGGTTGATGTAGTCGTACGTCTCCACGATCGACCGATCCTAGTACCAAAGATACGGCACCTCCACGATCTGCACACGTTCGGCTCGGTGAGGTCCCACGAACTCACGATCTAGAAGAGTGTCGAGGGAGAGCTTCGTCAGCACGACGGAGTGATGATGGTGATGATGATGCTACCGGAACAGGGCTTCGCCTAAGCACCGCTACGATATGACCGAGGTGGATTATGGTGGAGGGGGGCACCGCACACGGCTAAAAGATCAATGATCAACTTGTGTGTCCATGGGGTGCCCCCCTCCCCCGTATAAAACGAGTGGAGGAGAGGGAGGGCCGACCCTCCTATGGCACGCCCCATGCGGAGTCCTACTCCCATCGGGAGTAGGATCCCCCCCCCCTTCCCTAGTTGGAGTAGGAGTGGAAGGAAGGAGGGGAGAAGGGGAAGGAAAGGGGGGTCGGCCCCCACCCAATTCGGATTGGGCTTGAGGGGGGCGCACCCCCTTCTAGGCATCCCTCTCTTCTCTTCCACTATGGCCCAATAAGGCCCATATACCTCCCGGGGGGTTCCGGTAACCTCCCGGTGCTCCAGTATATGCCCAAACTCACCCGGAACCATTCTGACGTCCAAATATAGTTATCCAATATATCGATCTTTATGTTTCGACCATTTCGATACTCCTCATCATGTTCGTGATCATATCCGGGACTCTGAACTACCTTTGGTTCATCAAAACACATAAACTCATAACACCGATCTTCACCGAATGTTAAGCGTGCGGACCCTACGGGTTCGAGAACTATGTAGACATGACCGAGACACGTCTCCGGTTAATAACCAATAGCGGAACATGGATGCTCATATTGGTTCCTACATATTCTACAAAGATCTTTATCGGTCAAACCGCATAACAACATATGTTGTTCCCTTTGTCATCGGTATGTTACTTGTCCGAGATTCGATCGTTGGTATCTCAATACCTAGTTCAATCTCGTTACCGACAAGTCTCTTTACTTGTTTTGTAATGCTACATCCCCTAACTAACTCATTAGCTACATTGCTTGCAAGGCTTATATTGATGTGCATTACCGAGAAGGCCCAGAGATACCTCTCCGACAATCGGAGTGACAAATCCTAATCTCGATCCATACCAACTCAACAAACACCATCGGAGACACCTGTAGAGCACCTTTATAATCACCCAGTTACATTGTGACGTTTGGTAGCACACAAAGTGTTCCTCCGGTATTCGGGAGTTGCATGATCTCATAGTCATAGGAATATGTATAAGTTATGGAGAAAGCAATAACAACAAACTAAACGATCATCATGCTAAGCTAACGGATGGGTCAAGTCAATCACATCATTCTCTAATGATGTGATCCCGGTAATCAAATGACAACTCATGTCTATGGTTAGGAAACACAACCATCATTGATTCAATGAGCTAGTCAAGTAGAGCCAAACTAGTGACACTCTGTTTGTCTATGTATTCACACATGTACTAAGTTTTCGGTTAATACAATTCTAGCATGAATAAGAAACATTTATCATGATATAAGGAAATATAAATAACAACTTTATTATAGCCTCTAGGGCATATTTCCTTCAGGGGGAGGGCAGGCCTCCTAGGGTGCGCCCCAAGGGGGGATTCATACTCCTACTAGGAGTAGGTTTCCCCCCTTTCCTGGTCCAACTAGGAGGGGAGGAAGGGAAGAGGGAGAGAAGGAAAGGGGGGCACCCCCCAAACCCTACCCAATTCGGATTGGGCCTAGGGGGCGTGCGCCACACCTGGCCGCCTCCTCCTCTCTTCCACTATGTCCCATCAAGGCCCATTAACTCCACGGGGGGTTCCGGTACCCCCCTGGTACTCCAGTAAATACCCGATATACCTCGGAACCATTCCGGTGTCCGAATATAGTCATCCAATATATCAATCTTTATGTCTCGACCATTTCGAGACTCCTCGTCATGTCCGTGATCTCATCCGGGACTCTGAATTACCTTTGGTACATCAAAACACATAAACTCATAATTTCGATCGTCATCGAACGTTAAGCATGCGGACCCTACGAGTTCGAGAACTATGTAGACATGACCAAGACTCATATCTGGTCAATAACCAATAGCGGAACCTGGATGCTCATATTGGTTCCTACATATTCTACGAATATCTTTATCGGTCAAACCGCATAACAACATACGTTGTTCCCTTTGTCATCGGTATGTTAGTTGCCAGAGATTCGATCGTCGGTCTCATCATACCTAGTTCAATCTCGTTACCGGCAAGTCTCTTTACTAGTTTCATAATGGAACATCCCACAACTAACTCATTAGTCACATTGCTTGCAAGGCTTATAGTGATGTGCATTACCGAGAGGGCCCATAGATACCTCTCCGACAATCGGAGCGACAAATCCTAATCTCGGTCTATGCCAACTCAACAAACACTATTGGAGACACCTGTAGAGCATCTTTATAATCAACCAGTTACGTTGTGACGTTTTATAGCACACTAAGTGTTCCTCCGGTATTCGGGAGTTGCATAATCTCATAGTCATAGGAACATGTATAAGTTATGGAGAAAGCAATAGCAATAAACTAAATGATCATAGTGTTAAGCTAACGGATGGGTCATGTAAATCACATCATTCTCTAATGATGTGATCCCGTTTATCAAATGACAACTCATGTCTATGGTTAGGAAACTTAACCATCTTTCATTAACGAGCTAGTCAAGTAGAGGCATCCTAGTGACACATTGTTTGTCTATGTATTCACACATGTACTAAGTTTTCGGTTAATACAATTCTAGCATGAATAATAAACATTCATCATTATATAAGGAAATATAAATAACGACTTTATTATTGTTTCTAGGGAATATTTCCTTCAGTCTCCCACTTGCACTAGAGTCAATAATCTAGATTACATTGTAATGATTCTAACACCCATGGAGTCTTGGTGTTGATAATGTTTTGCTCATGAGAGAGGCTTAGTCAATGGGTCTGCAACATTCAGATCCGTATGTATCTTGCAAATCTCTATGTCTCCCTCCTTGACTTGACCGTGGATGAAATTAAAGCTTATCTTGATGTGCTTAGTTCTCTTGTGAAATCTGGATTCCTTTGCCAAGGCAATTGCACCAGTAATGTCACAAAAGATTTTCATTGGACCCGATGCACTAGGTATGACACCTAGATCGGATATGAACTCCTTCATCCAGACTCCTTCATTTACTGCTTCTGAAGCAGCTATGTGTTCTGCTTCACATGTAGATCTTGCCACGACGCTCTCCTAAGAACTGCACCAACTAAAAGGTCCACCATTCAATATAAACATGTATCTGGTTTGTGACTTGGAGTCATCCGGATCAGTGTCAAAGCTTGCACTGACGTAACTGTTTACGACGAGCTCTTTGTCACCTCCATAAACGAGAAACATATCCTTAGTCATTTTCAGGTATTTCAGGATGTTCTTGACCGTTGTCCAGTGATCCACTCCTGGATTACTTTGGTACCTCACTGCTAAGCTAATAGCAAGGCACACATCAGGTCTAGTACATAGCATTGCATACATGATAGATCCTATGGTTGAAGCATAGGGAATGACTTTCATTTTCTCTCTATCTTCTGCAGTGGTCGGGCATTGAGTCTGACTCTACTTCAGACCTTGTAACACAGGCAAGAACCCTTTATTTGCTTGATCCATTTTGACCTTCTTCAAAACTTTATCAAGGTATGTGCTTTGTGAAAGTCCAGTTAAGCGTCTTGATCTATCTCTATAGATCTTGATGCCCAATACATAAGTAGCTTCACCGAGGTCTTTCATTGAAAAATTCTTATTCAAGTATCCTTTTATGCTATTCAGAAATTCAGTATCATTTCCGATCAACAATATGTCGTCCACATATAATATCAGAAATTCTACAGAGCTCCCACTCACTTTCTCGTAAATACAGGCTTCTCCAAAAGTCTGTATAAAACCATATGCTTTGATCATACTATCAAAGCGTATATTCGAACTCTGAGATGCTTGCACCAGTCCATAAATGGATCGCAGGAGCTTACACACTTTGTTAGCACCTTTTGGATCGATAAAACCTTCTGGTTGCATCATATACAACTCTTCTTTAAGATATCTATTAAGGAATGAAGTTTTGACATCCATTTGCCAAATTTCATAATCATAAAATGCGGCAATTGCTAACATGATTCAGACGGACTTAAGCATCGCTACGGGTGAGAAGGTCTCATTGTAGTCAACTCCTTGAACTTATCGAAAACCTTCTGCAACAAGTTGAGCTTTGTAGAAAGTAATATTACCGTTAGCATCAGTCTTCTTCTTGAAGATCCATTTATTCTCTATGGCTTGCCGATCATCGGGCAAGTCAACCAAAGTCCACACTTTGTTCTCATACATGGATCCCATCTCAGATTTCATGGCCTCAAGCCATTTTGTGGAATCTGGGCTCATCGTCACTTCCTCATAGTTCGTAGGTTCGTCATGGTCAAGTAACATGACCTCTAGAACAGGATTACCGTACCACTCTGGTGCGGATCTTATTCTGGTTGACCTACGAGGTTCGGTAGTAACTTGATTGGAAGTTTCATGATCATCATCATTAGCTTCCTCACTAATTGGTATAGGAATTACTGGGTTTGTTGCCAAACCATGGTTCATATGGTGTCGTCTCAACGGGTTTCGGTGGTGCCCTATTTAACGTGAATGCAACTGTCTCTACAGCATAACCCCAAAACGATAGCGGAAAATTAGTAAGAGACATCATAGATCGCACCATATCTAATAAAGTGCGGTTACGACGTTCGGACACACCATTATGATGTGGTGTTCCAGGTGGTGTGAGTTGCGAAACTATTGCGCATTGTTTCAAATGAAGACCAAACTCGTAAGTTGCGAAACGGTCGTGTGATACGTCTCCAACGTATCTATAATTTTTGATTGTTCCATGCTATTATATTATCAACCTTGGATGTTTTATATGCATTTATATGCTATTTTATATGATTTTTGGGACTAACCTATTAACCTAGAGCCCAGTGCTAGTTTCTGTTTTTTCCTTGTTTTAGGGTTTCGAAGAAAAGTAATATCAAATGGAGTCCAAATGGAATGAAACCTTCGGAAAAGTTATTTTTGGAAAGAAAGCATTACAGGAGACTTGGAGTGCACATCAGGGGATCAACGAGGAAGCCACGAGGCAGGGGGCGCCCTCCACCCTCGTGGGCCCCTCGTGGCTCCCCTAACGTATTTCTTCCGCCTATATATATCCATATACCCTTAAACGATCGGGGAGCACAATAGATCGGGAGTTCCGCCGCCAGAAGCCTCTGTAGCCACCGAAAACCAATCTAGACCCGTTCCGGCACCCTGCCGGAGGGGGGAATCCCTCTCTGATGGCCATCTTCGTCATGTCGGCGCTCTCCACGACAAGGAGGGAGTAGTTTTCCCTCGGGGCTGAGGGTATGTACCAGTAGCTATGTGTTTGATCTCTCTCTCTCTCTCTCGTGTTCTTGAGGTGGTACGATCTTGATGTATCACGAGCTTTGCTATTATATTTGGATCTTATGATGTTTCTCCCCCTCTACTCTCTTGTAATGGATTGAGTTTTCCCTTTGAAGTTATCTTATCGGATTGAGTCTTTAAGGATTTGAGAACACTTGATGTATGTCTTGCCTGGGATACCCGTGGTGACAATGGGGTATTCTATTGATCCACTTGATGTATGTTTTGGTGATCAACTTGCAGGTTCCGCCCATGAACCTATGCATAGGGGTTGGCACACATTTTCGTCTTGACTCTCCGGTAGAAACTTTGGGGCACTCTTTGAGGTTTTATGTGTTGGTTGAATAGATGAATCTGAGATTGTGTGATGCATATCGTATAATCATACCCACGGATACTTGAGGTGACATTGGAGTACCTAGGTGACATTAGGGTTTTGGTTGATTTGTGTCTTCAGGTGTTATTTTAGTACGAACTCTAGGGCTGTTTGTGACACTTATAGGAATAGCCCAACGGATTGATTGGAAAGAATAACTTTGAGGTGGTTTCATACCCTACCATAATCTCTTCGTTTGTTCTCCGCTATTAGTGACTTTGGAGTGACTCTTTGTTGCATGTTGAGGGATAGTTATATGATCCAATTATGTTATTATTGTTGAGAGGACTTGCACTAGTGAAAGTATGAACCCTAGGCCTTGTTTCAACACATTGCAATACCGTTTGTGCTCACTTTTATCATTAGTTACCTTTCTGTTTTTATATTTTCATATTACAAAAACCTTTATCTACCATCCATATTGCACTTTTATCACCATCTCTTTGCCGAACTAGTGCACCTATACAATTTACCATCTTATTGGGTGTGTTGGGGACACAAGAGACTCTTTGTTATTTGGTTGCAGGGTTGCTTGAGAGAGACCATCTTCATCCTACGCCTCCCACGGATTGATAAACCTTAGGTCATCCACTTGAGGGAAGTTTGCTACTGTCCTACAAACTCTGCACTTGGAGGCCCAACAATGTCTACAAGAAGAAGGTTTTGTAGTAGACATCAAGCTCTTTTCTTGCGTCGTTGCCGGGGAGGTTAGTGCTTGAAGGTATATCTTTAGATCTTGCAATTGAATCTTTTTGTTTCTTGTTTTAGCACTAGTTTGGTTTTAAAAAGAAAACTACAAAAAATATGGAATTGAGTCTACCTCATACGCTTCATCTTTTTAATATCTTTCGTGAGTATGATGGAAAGGAAAATTGTTCCAAAGTGTTAGAAGAAGAATGCATTAAAATGTTTGGCACTAAATCTTTGAATGATGAGCATGATTGTAATGTTGTTAGTATGAACTCCTTGAATATCCATGGTACTAATGATGATTGCACTAGTTATGATGAAAATGTCTCCTATAAACATGTCAATTTTTGTGGAGTGCATTGGGTTTGTAAGTACACACCAAATATGGAAGATAGATATTGCAAGAGGCATAAGTACTTAGAAACTAAATTGTTGCAAGAAAGTCTAGATGATTGTGCTGAAAATTTAAATTTTCTTGGCCGTACTTGTGGACTTTGCAATGAACAGGGTCATTTAGCTATCCGATGCAAATTGTTTCATGATTTTATCGTGTCCAAAAATTGTGATGACTTGATTTCCCTTGCACATTATAATGAACTCAGTTTGCTTATGGGTTACGAAGAAATGAAACGTATAACTAAACATCTTCCAGAATTTGCCCGTTATAAACTTCTTGGTTTTGATTTAGAGGAAATTTATATGTATTGTGCGGTGAATTGCATTGAAAATCCTTATATTGCCAATTACATAAAGAAAAGAAAACAAATAGAGGATGAAGAGAATACTAACGAAAGGGAAGAGACTTCCCAATATCCTTCTATTATTTCTTATGATGAATCAGGTAACAAGGAGGAGCCTCCTATTCAACCAATCTCATTAATAAGGAGCTCCAAAAAGAGGATTGAACCCACACGTGATGTGGTGAAGAAGAAGAAAAGAAAAAGGAAGAGAGGTAAAAAGATATCTCTCACAAATAATGCTGCCCATATTACTATTGTGCCTCATGAAAATATAATTGTGGAAGATAATGATACTTCTTATGATCTTGAAAATCTTTTTGGCACTTGCTTGGAAGAATATGATAATTGCTATACTATTGGTGCTATCCATACTATTAATGATGAGAGTGATTATGCTTATGATATAAAAAGGCCCAAGCTTGGGGATGCTATGTTTGATGAAGATGATGTTTTTGAGAATATATTTGCTGCAATTGATGTTTTTCCCAAGCTTGGGGATGCTACGTTTATTGAAGATGATATTTTTAGTCTCCCAAGTTTTGATATGCAAATTTATAATGATGATAGCATGCCTCCTACCTATGATGATTATTGTGATGATACTTGTGCTATAAAAAGTAGTGATTATATTTATAAAACTTGTCATGATTATGGTTACCCCTTTTCTGAACATTACTCTTTTAATGTGGAAACAATTTATAGTATTCGAGTCTCTTATGATACTCCCACTATTCTGAATGAGAAGAATTTTGCTTATGTGGAGAGTAATAAAAATTCTATGCTTGTAGATCATGAAAAGAATGCTTTAGGTTCTGGTTATATTGTTGAATTCATTCATGATGCTACTGAAAATTATTATGAGGGAGGAATATATGCTTGTATGAATTGCAATAATATCAAGTTTCCTCTCTATGTGCTTAAAGTTTTAAAGTTATCCTTGTTTTACCTTCCTATGCAAGTTGATTCTTGTTCCCACAAGTTGTTTGATCACAAAATCCCTATGCATAGGAAGTGGTTAGGCTTAAATGTGCTAGTCATATTCTTCATGATGCCCTCTTTATGTTACAATTCTTATCTTTTATGTGAGCATCATTGAAATCATCATGCCTAGCTAGGGGCGTTAAACGATAGCGCTTGTTGGGAGGCAACCCAAATTTATTTTTGTTACTTGCTTTTTGTTCCTGTTTAGTAATGAATTAATCATATACCCTCTGTTTATATGTGGTTTTATGTGTTTAATTAGTGTTTGTGCCAAGTAGAACCTTCGGGAAGACTTGGGGAAACTCTTTGCGATCATACTGTAAAAAACAGAAACTTTAGTGCTCACGAGAATTGCTGCCATTTTTTATTGGAGAGTGCTATTTAGTTAATTGTTTTTAAGATGATGAATAGACAAATTCCTCACGTCCAGAAATTTATTTTAGAATTTTTGAGGTTCCAGAAGTTTGCGTTAGTTACAGATTACTACAGACTGTTCTGTTTTGACAGATTCTGTTTTTCGTGTGTTGTTTGCTTATTTTGATGAATCTATGGCTAGTAAAATAGTTTATAAACCATAGAGAAGTTGGAATACAGTAGGTTTAACACCAATATAAATAAATAATGAGTTCATTACAGTACCTTGAAGTGGTATTTTGTTTTCTTTCGCTAACGGAGCTCACGAGATTTTCTACTTTAAGTTTTGTGTTGTGAAGTTTTCAAGTTTTGGGTAAAGATTTGATGGATTATGGAACAAGGAGTGGAAAGAGCCTAAGATTGGGGATTCCCAAGGCACCCCAAGGCAATATTCAAGGACAACCAAGAGCCTAAGCTTGGGGATGCCCCGGAAGGCATCCCCTCTTTCGTCTTCATTCATCGGTAACTTTACTTGGAGCTATATTTTTATTCGCCACATGATATGTGTTTTGCTTGGAGCGCCATTTTATTTTACTTTGTTTTGCTTGCTGTTTGAATAAAATATCAAGATATGAAATTATTAGATGATAGAGTCTTCACATAGTTGCATAATTATTTGACTACTCATTGATCTTCACTTATATCTTTCGGAGTAGTTTGTCATTTTCTCTAGTGCTTCACTTATATCCTTTTAGAGCACGGTGGTGGTTTTATTTTATAGAAATAGATGAACTCTAATGCTTCACTTATATTATTTTGAGAGTCCTAAACAGCATGATAATTTGCTTTGGTTATGAAATTAATCCTAATATGATGGGCATCCAAGAGGGATATAATAAAAACTATCATATAAAGTGCATTGGATACTAAGAGAAGTTTGATACTTGATGATTGTTTTGAGATATGGAGATAGTGATATCAAAGTTGTGCTAGTTGGGTAGTTGTGAATTTGAGGAATACTTGTGTTGAAGTTTGCAAGTCCCGTAGCATGAGCGTATGGTAAACATTGTGTAACAAATTTGAAACATGAGGTGTTATTTGATTGTCTTCCTTATGAGTGGCGGTCGGGGACGAGCGATGGTCTTTTCCTACCAATCTATCCCCATAGGAGCATGCGCGTAGTGCTTGGTTTTGATGACTTGTAGATTTTTGCAATAAGTATGTGAGTTCTTTATTACTAATGTTGAGTCCATGGATTATACGCACTCTCACCATTCCATCATTGCTAGCCTCTTCGGTACCGTGCATTGCCCTTTCTCACATTGAGAGTTGGTGCAAACTTCGCCGGTGCATCCAAACCCCGTGATATGATACGCTCTTTCACACATAAACCTCCTTATATCTTCCTCAAAATAGCCAACATACCTACCTATTATGGCATTTCCATAGCCATTCCGAGATATATTGCCATGCAACTTTCCGCCATTCCGTTTATCATGACACGTTCATCATTGTCATATTGCTTAGCATGATCATGTAGTTGACATAGTATTTGTGGCAAAGCCACCGTTCATAATTATTTCATACATGTCACTCTTGGTTCATTGTATATCCCGGTACACCGCCGGAGGCATTCATATAGAGTCATACTTTGTTCTAATATCGAGTTGTAAATAAATAGAAGTGTGATGATCATCATTTTCTAGAGCATTGTCCCAAGTGAGGAATAAAAAAAGAGAAAGGCCATAAAAAGAGAAGGCCCAAAAAATGAGAGAAAAAGAGAGAAGGGACAATGCTACTATCCTTTGCCACACTTGTGCTTCAAAGTAGCACCATAATCCTCATAATAGAGAGTCTCTTGTTTTGTCACTTTCATATACTAGTGGGAAATTTTGATTATAGAACTTGGCTTGTATATTCCAACAATGGGCCTCCTCAAGTGCCCTAGGTCTTCATGAGCAAGCAAGTTGGATGCACACCCACTTAGTTTCTTTTGTTGAGCGTTCATACATTTATAGCTCTAGTGCATCCGTTGCATGGCAATCCCTACTCCTTGCATTAACATCAATCGTTGGGCATCTCCATAGCTCATTGATTAGCCTCGTTGATGTGAGACTTTCTCCTTTTTGTCTTCTCCACATAACCCCCATCATCATATTCTATTACACCCATAGTGCTATATCCATGGCTCGTGCTCATGTATTGCGTGAAGGTTTATAAAGTTTGAGATTACTCAAGTATGAAACAATTGCTTGGCTTGTCATCGGGGTTGTGCATGATGAGAGCATTCTTGTGTGACGAAAATGGAGCATGACCAAACTATATGATTTTGTAGGGATGAACTTTCTTTGGCCATGTTATTTTGAGAAGACATGATTGCTTAGTTAGTATGCTTGAAGTATTATTATTTTTATGTCAATATTAAACTTCTGTCTTGAATCTTATGGATCTGAACATTCATGCCACAATAAAGATAATTACTTAGAGAAATATGTTAGGTAGCATTATCAAAAATTCTCTTTTTATCATTTACCTACTCGAGGACGAGCAGGAATTAAGCTTGGGGATGCTGATACGTCTTCAATGTATCTATAATTTTTGATTGTTCCATGATATTATATTATCAACCTTGGATGTTTTATATGCATCTATATGCTATTTTATATGATTTTTGGGACTAACCTATTAACCTAGAGCCCAGTGCCAGTTTCTGTTTTTTCCTTGTTTTAGGGTTTCGAATAAAAGGAATATCAAACAGAGTCCAAATGGAATGAAACCATCGGAAAAGTTACTTTTCGAAAGAAAGCAATACAGGAGACTTGGAATGCGCATCAGGGG